>NC_133813.1:9735610-10040802 GCF_043250625.1 Sebastes fasciatus
GAAGGCCACCGTAGTTCTCGACACGCTTGGAAATGGAGAAGTGAGCAGAGGGGGTTGCAATCTGCTTAATCTTAAATTACCATATAAACGTATCCCTGTAGATGTCAGGCTATTTGTTAGCTGCACCTCAGGTTTAACCGGTTTTGCAATGTGGATTAGATATTTTTCACTGTGCTTGATATTATAAGGAAGTGATGTAGTGTATCACCTTTGATCATTACAATAGGGGAGAGTGGGGTAAGATGAGCCAATTTTTACTTATGCTGTCCTCGAGGTTAGGAAAAATGAGACAGAAGCAGAATGAAAACTTGAACCTTAAATTCAGGATCTCTCCTATCAAATGAAATGATCAGCATGCATCCATCACAAAGCTGTCTGGAAAAAATGACCTTCCCAAAAAAAGTGCTCCTGTGGCTCAACTTGCCCCAGGTAAGGGGTAAGTTGATCCGAGTCAGTGGGTAAGTTGAGCCATCGTGGGGTAAACTGAACATCTGAGTTTTTAAGTTTAAACCTCAGCATAAGTGTGTTAACAAACAGTTTCACAGTTATGAACTTGTGAGAACAAACCACCTGTGAGTTTCAAGACCATTGAACAATCAAAATATCATTCAATATTCGACAATATTCCAGTCGTCAAGGTTGCAGTGAAATATGAACTGTTGCTCCCTCCTTGCAGTTCCTCCAGCCTTTTGAGGTTGAGGTAGCTCCTTCAGCACATCACTCAGTGGAAAAGATGCCTCATCCTTTTCCTTTAATACAAAGGTGGGCTTCTCACGTCAAGTGTTCCCCCGGATTCTTCTGAGAAATCTTGCACTCACTTCGTTGCCCTCCAGGCTCTCAACCAAGCCAATGTAATGGTAGCTTCTGCCTTTGGATACAAAGTTTACTATGACAAAGTCACCAACTGACAGATCTGAGATGTCTGATTCACTTCTCTCATCATTAGAACTCTCATGCTCAGAAGTGTCATCAAATGGGATGGGAACATCACTCTCCTCAGAACTGCTGTACGCTGTGATTTTCGTCTTGGTCTTTGGTTTGACATAGGCCTACCTGCTAAACCCTGCTCTTTCCAGTTGTTGGGGACAGGAAGGTTGTTCTTTCTGCCAATTCCAATGCCAGTTCACAGCATTTCTTTGGAGTAAGGCCGTGGAACTGTTCAGCCAGCTTCTTGATATGGTCTGCAAGCTCCTTCTCTACCTCCTCTGTGAGGACCCTCTTTGCCTCTGCTGTTCCACTATAACCAACTGTTTTAACTTCCTTTATCTCCCTCTTCTATAAAGGTTAACATATAAAAAATCAAACCAAGTTGTGTAACACTCAACAGTAATACCATTTTATACATCAGAGAATTAATTTGGTTAATTTATGGTGGGGTAAGTTGAGCCAGTGGCTCGGAATAATAGTAGAATATTAGTGAGCCAGTGGCTCAACTTACCCCATAGCCTTTGGCTCACTTTGCCCCATAGCTACCATTTTGGAAAAAATGGCCCAGTTTAGCAATTCAGGCTAATCTTTAGCGAAGGGATTAACATGGTGTTATATCTTAGTAAATCACCTACATGTATAATATATTTTTTTAGACCTGGATAAGTTTGCTTTGACCTAACATTCATTATTCCTGACATGCAGAAAATTTACTTTGATAGGGAAAAAACTGTTTTTGGTGTAAAAAAGTACTTACTACTTCTCCCATGTGCTTAACTCCATCACAGCAAGATATAAATGATGGGTACTTCCTGAATTTATGGTCACATGACAAAACATAATCACAGTTGCCAAGATACAGGGGGTGGGTCAACTTACCTACTGGCTCATTTTACCCCACTCTCCCCTACTATCATTCTTACTATAATTATTATTAACTTTCACAACCCACAATTCATCATATTTTATTTTTTTTACAGTTGTGAGTGTAATAGCTTGATCTCTAATAATAAAATATTATTGTAGTAATATAGAGGTGAAAGGGAAAAAAAGTGTCATTGAAGCTGCAGTGGGTAGAATTGGAGCAAATATGATTTAAAAAAGTTATTTTTATAAAACGGTCACTATATCCTGACAGTAGTGCATGAGACAGGTAATCTGAAAAAAATCCTCTGTGTCCTCCGGTGCTCCTAATGGCATCTGCAAGATTTCACAGACCAGAGGAAAACAACCAATCAGAGCCGAGCTGGAGCCTTGCCGTCTCTGAGCAGCTGTCAATCACTCGCAAACTCCGATCAAACTGTCAAACTAGGCAGCGCTGATCAAATATGAATCAATATTATGTTACTCTAATGCTTATTTCTCTCCTCAAATGTTTTCCGAAACATCTTATATCAATATATAAGACCTTATATATATATATATATATCATCTTGTGAAGGAGCGCTATCGCAGGTCCTTCAATCCTGCAGCTGTCAGACTCCACAACCAGCACTGCTCCCAGTAGACCACATACACACCAAAAAACTGACAATAACCTGATATTTTCAGGTGGAATTTCATTCATTCATTCATTCATTCTCATTGTGCAATATCATTTTCCACTTGTGCAATTTTGTTAATAGTCTGTTTATTGTCAATACTGTATATACTGCTCCTATTTCTATACTTCCTTCTATTTAAATGGTTAATATTTTGTTACAGTTTGTTTAGCTCTTTTTTTACTGTGTTAGCTGATGCATCTTGTTTTTTGCACTATCCCCTTTGCTGCTGTACACTGCAAACTCCCCACTGCGGGACTAATAAAGGAATATCTTATCTTATCTTATCTTATATATATTAATAATATGAATAATAATAAAGATGATGATGATGAGGTCATGATAATATCAATAACAATAATAATACCAACACTTACAATAATAAGTGAGATAAATAAATAAGTAAATAATAACAATAATAAAGATTTTTTTTAAAAGTTAATTCGAAGATCATATATAATTATAACTGTGTATGTGTAATGTGTTAATATTAGGGCCTATTATTATTATTATTGCCTATCTTATATTCCCAGGTGTATCATAATATCTAAGGGTTATTATTAATATCAGACCTATTATTATTATTATTGACTATCATATATTCCCAGGTGTATCATAATATCTAAGGGTTATTATTAATATCAGGCCTATTATTATTATTATTATTGACTATCATATATTCTCAGGTGTATCATAATATCTAAGGGTTATTATTAATATCAGGCCTATTATTATTATTATTATTGACTATCATATATTCTCAGGTGTATCATAATATCTAAGGATTATTATTAATATCAGGCCTATTATTATTATTATTGACTATCATAAATTCCCAGGTGTATCATAATATCTAAGGATTATTATTTATATCAGGCCTATTATTATTATTATTGACTATCATAAATTCCCAGGTGTATCATAATATCTAAGGATTATTATTAATATCAGGCCTATTATTATTATTATTATTGACTATCATATATTCCCAGGTGTATCATAATATCTAAGGATTATTATTAATATCAGGCCTATTATTATTATTATTGACTATCATATATTCCCAGGTGTATCATAATATCTAAGGATTATTATTAATATCAGGCCTATTATTATTATTATTATTGACTATCATAAATTCCCAGGTGTATCATAATATCTAAGGATTATTATTAATACTAGGCCTATTATTATTATTATTGACTATCATAAATTCCCAGGTGTATCAAAATATCTAAGGATTATTATTAATACTAGGCCTATTATTATTGACTATCATATATTCTCAGGTGTATCATAATATCTAAGGATTATTATTAATATCAAGCCTATTATTATTATTATTGACTATCATAAATTCCCAGGTGTATCAAAATATCAAAGGATTATTATTAATATCAGGCCTATTATTATTATTATTGACTATCATAAATTCCCAGGTGTATCATAATATCTAAGGATTATTATTAATATCAGGCCTATTATTATTATTATTATTGACTATCATAAATTCCCAGGTGTATCATAATATCTAAGGATTATTATTAATATCAGGCCTATTATTATTATTATTGACTATCATATATTCCCAGGTGTATCATAATATCTAAGGATTATTATTAATATCAGGCCTATTATTATTATTATTATTGACTATCATATATTCCCAGGTGTATCATAATATCTAAGGATTATTATTAATATCAGGCCTATTATTATTATTATTGACTATCATATTCCCAGGTGTATCATAATATCTAAGGATTATTATTAATATCAGGCCTATTATTATTATTATTATTATTGACTATCATATTCCCAGGTGTATCAAAATATCTAAGGATTATTATTAATATCAGGCCTATTATTATTATTATTGACTATCATATATTCCCAGGTGTATCATAATATCTAAGGGTTATTATTAATATCAGGCCTATCATTATTATTATTGACTATCATATATTCCCAGGTGTATCACAATATCTAAGGATTATTATTAATATTAGGGCCTATTATTATTATTATTATTGACTATCATATATTCCCAGGTGTATCATAATATCTAAGGATTAATATTAATATCAGGCCTATTATTATGATTATTGACTATCATAAATTCCCAGTTGTATCATAATATCTAAGGGTTATTATTAATATCAGGCCTATTATTATTATTATTATTATTGACTATCATAAATTCCCAGGTGTATCATAATATCTAAGGATTATTATTAATATCAGGCCTATTATTATTATTATTGACTATCATAAATTCCCAGGTGTATCAAAATATCGAAGGATTATTATTAATATCAGGCCTATTATTATTATTATTGACTATCATAAATTCCCAGGTGTATCATAATATCTAAGGATTATTATTAATATCAGGCCTATTATTATTATTATTATTGACTATCATATATTCCCAGGTGTATCATAATATCTAAGGATTATTATTAATATCAGGCCTATTATTATTATTATTATTGACTATCATATATTCCCAGGTGTATCAAAATATCTAAGGATTATTATTAATATCAGGCCTATTATTATTATTATTGACTATCATATATTCCCAGGTGTATCATAATATCTAAGGATTATTATTAATATCAGGCCTATTATTATTATTATTGACTATCATATATTCCCAGGTGTATCATAATATCTAAGGATTATTATTAATATCAGGCCTATTATTATTATTATTATTGACTATCATATATTCCCAGGTGTATCAAAATATCTAAGGATTATTATTAATATCAGGCCTATTATTATTATTATTATTGACTATCATATATTCCCAGGTGTATCATAATATCTAAGGATTATTATTAATATCAGGCCTATTATTATTATTATTGACTATCATATATTCCCAGGTGTATCATAATATCTAAGGATTATTATTAATATCAGGCCTATTATTATTATTATTATTGACTATCATATATTCCCAGGTGTATCAAAATATCTAAGGATTATTATTAATATCAGGCCTATTATTATTATTATTATTGACTATCATATATTCCCAGGTGTATCATAATATCTAAGGATTATTAATATCAGGCCTATTATTATTATTATTATTGACTATCATATATTCCCAGGTGTATCATAATATCTAAGGATTATTATTAATATCAGGCCTATTATTATTATTATTGACTATCATATATTCCCAGGTGTATCAAAATATCTAAGGATTATTACTAATATCAGGCCTATTATTATTATTATTATTGACTATCATATATTCCCAGGTGTGGTATATATTACACCGTCTGCAGATCAATATATGTGACGTCATCGCGGGTGGGTGGAGTTTACGTCCAGGCACCATGGCTTCGGTTGGACCCGAGGTGAGTGTGTGAGCGTTTATCTTCCTCTCCGACGAGCTTCTTTCACTCTCTCACTGCTTTCTGGGCCTTGGAAAATGTGGAGCTAGCAACTCCGCTTGTTAACTCTCGAATAGTCCGCGTCGAGGTGTCCTTTTTTGTCGTTTAAATGTCCCCGCAGTCTCTCTGCTTTTGTGCTGCCTGGACCGGGAGGGCAACTGAAGATGCTGCACCCCGGAACATGAATAATCCATCCGGGCGCGTTGTTAACTCTGCTCTGGAGGTTTACTTATACATGTTCCCGGGCTTAACGTCACTTGTCCTGCTTCTGGCCAGTTTTAGCGGTTCAAAATAAACTCCAGATGCGTTTTTTAATCATTTTAATTTACATTTTTTAGCTGTTTTGTGTGTCATATTGTCTACTGATTGCTATTTTATATATACAGTGCTGTTTTAAGTAGCTAGCTAGCCGTTGCTAGTTAGCAGACTTTCTCAAAATCAACACAAAAACACCTTTTTGAGGTTATTAAACAATAAGAGGTTAGTCTCTATGTGATGTGGAGCAATACCTATAAATGCATAGTTTGTAATGTATCTACCTTTATGCTGTGCAGCTACATGATGCAGTCAAATGAAGCCTACAGCCTCCTCCACTGTAAACATATGGCGCCAGCTCTCTTAAAGCCAGCTTTTCATGCTCTTTGCATGATTATTTTTGCACATTTATTAGGAATTATATTGCTGGTTTTGCAGGATTATCTTTGCTAGCTATTTGCAGTTATGCTCCATGCTCTTTCAGTCAGTATAAAAGCATAAAAGCAGTCCAGGGCTGGCTGTAACAAGTTGCATTGTTGTTTTTATTAAGGTTTTATTAGAGAAAAGATGCACAGAATAAAGCTGATTTAATGGCACAGAAGTGTGCTAATGTATCAGTTCCTCTAGTCTTTGTTTCTTTTTCTTTTTTCTCATTTTTTTTTTTTTTTTGAGAGATAGGATGCAGTCTTGTTCAGCAGAGGTCGCTCGAGTAGCGTTGAGATATCAGTATCTTGAGGTTGTAGTAAAGAAAGGTGTGGGACACTGAGCTGTGCAGCCACTTCCGTTTTGCACTCATAACTTTTGTTCTGTGTGATTGTTGCATTAGAAAAAAGGATGCAATGGGTGGTCATCCAAATTAGAAATAACAAGTTGCAAGACTTTCTAGAAACCTTGTCTCTGAAATCAACAGACCTCAACATCACCACTTTTCACTGGAATTACTTTCTACCAAAAAAAAAAATAGTCCCAATGAAAACTGTTGAGGTATACACTTAATTTTACAGGTCTGCAAATTTCATGATAATTAGCAAGTAACCTATTTGAAATTTTTTTGCCAAATTACCGCCATATTTACATCAACATTATTATTATAAACTTTATTTAATAATGATATTACGCTATTGCCCAATAGCTGGTAATTTATTTATTACATTTACAGGAAAATAATACAAAGTTAATTGATATGCTTTATTTCCATGTCTGCTGATAAATAGATAATAATTAGCAAATAACTTATTTGAAATTTCTTTAAAAAGCTCTCTGAATTTTTACATTAGCTACCAGGTTACTTATGTGTAGACACACAATGGTGAGATTTGTGCCCAATCAGAAGTGTCTTCTATTAGTTTTGGTTTTCCACCTCCGATGAAGAGCAGCACACAGCCGCTTCTCAGGCCTACGGGCCCTATTTTAACGACTATATGCTATTTTAGCATATAATTATTGAATAATGTTTATAATAAAGTAATTTTCGATACATTTTTAGGTAAATATTGGGGTGATTTGGCAGTAATTCCAACATAATGCAGTAAATGCAAAGGCATAATGACAGAGGAAAAAGATGAGGTCATTTGGAATATCAACATTTTCCTCAGACATATAAAATTACCAAGAAAAACAATATACGACTAAAATTACAATATATTAACTTATTATGCACAGAAAAATGAATTTCTATGGGCTCCGCCATTTCTGACAACGTCAACAAACACGTCACAAGTCGTGAACTCGGAGCTTTCAGAAGCTTTCCATGACATGAGGTCGTGAATACGACATGAGGGGGGCGTTCAAATGGACTCATCTCGTAAACGCGACCCCATTTGAAGGCACCATATCTATCCATCCACCTCTTCATTCATTCAAACATTCATGCTTAGATCTAGGCTTCTGAACCAATATTCCCCCTCCTATTTGAGCAATGTGCATCGCTTCATTGCTGCCCCTCGCTGGCAAATACTGCTGTTTTATATTTGGCGCAGAAGGTTGTGTCAAAGCCTGCTGTTTATTTCAATCAGCCATTACAGAAGTTGAAATCTGTGCTGCTGATTTCACTTCTTGAAATTACAAAGAAAGGTGAAAACGTGTTACTTCCTGGTTGGCAGCCGTAGTTTGAGCCAGACTCATTTGCATTGTCCAGAGTCAGACGGATATTAATTGGCTACCCAGAGAGCAAATTTACAGTACCATTCTTAATGATTAACAACACTCCACCAGGCAGATGAAACAATTACCATACCAGTAATTATCATATTTTAACTTAAAGGTATACATTCCAGCTAAGGTAGTATTAACTGCAGGGCTCCTGTATAGCTTTGCACTACATCAGGCAGGTGTTTCTGATTTCCTGGTTACTTAATGTACAGTTTGTGCGCATGTGTGTGTGTCTTTCAGCATTCAGTTCATGTGTGCATTCAGACAGGAAGCACAGCAGGAGAAGAGGGTTGGTTGAAAGTCAAACAGTTCTTTGGGCTCCTGTAGTTGAAGTACCTGGAGGTGAAACGGCCATTATTGGCCTTGTGACAGATACTACCCAGCTGATGTCATACCCTCTCAACAGAATTGAGAAAGAGGCGAGATGTGCTCACTCGTAAACTACTTTGATTTTGGACGCAGCAATAATTTTTTTCCGTAGCTGATTATGGAAGTAGCTAACCAGAAAGACATCTCGCTTCTTTCTCATCTCTGTTGAGAGTTGCACATGTGCAATAACGATCGAGCAGGATATACGGACCGGGTAGCGAGTGACACGTGTTGGTGTTGTTGTTGTTCCTGTGCAGCTTAATAATAACGTGACATTGAATCGGTGCATAGACTTGCTTACTCACCAATATCTGATCCAGCATTTAAGGTTGTATCGGAGCCAATATTGATACTGATATCAGAACAACTCTACTTGTATGTCATTGTTTACATTTTAGTTTCGCATTGCTATATTGACAGAAAAGGCGTAACTGAACTGAAAGGGCACAGCGTAACACGATGTACGACATGTCAAGGAACCATCTTTATTAGAGGCAAGGGTTTGCGCGCAACCTAAGCACATTGCACAATCTTACAAAAAGTCCAGCAAACTGATCAGGCAAAGCCCATTTCATATTAAAAGACGTCCACTGTGCTATGTCTATTCCATGCATTATCGAGACCATTAGCTTCGGCTAACTGCCAGTTATTCTTTCATATTGTTCTGTTAGTTAATAACCAGGTTTAGGAGTCACAGCGGAAAAGAAACCCGAATGCATAAGGATTTTTTTCATTTAGCATTTTGCCCACTGGCACATTTTACACTTCTACACTGTACGACCATCAAACAAACACGTTCCCAAAAGGCAACAGGTCACAGTAGGCTAACTGTAAAGCATCTCTCATGCTATGAAATTGCAGTTAGTTCCACAGTGGCTATATTTAAACATTCAAGGCGCCCAAACATTTATCATCCCGGTGATCGGCACATCTGGGTGATCCCGTCGAATGTGCGTTGCATGTTGGATGTGTTTCCACTCACATACTCTACAACGGTGGAGCAAGCAGACACACCGTCCTTGTCTTAGACACAACGCTCTCTCCGTTTCTGTTGTAGCTGACCGGGAACCCGCAGGTGGGTCTTCCAGCTCCAGCGTTTCATTTGCGCTCGCCATAATGTGACTGACTCACACGCCAACCACTTGTTGTGCCAACCTCAGCATATGTTGCTTACAGGTTAGGGTTAAAGGTTTCTGAGTGGAACTCGCACTTGTACGCACTTGTGTGAACTTTACTTTCCACATAACTTGCTTCAATCTACATAGCATGTATTCTGTTTGCAGCTGCATGCATCAGACCGTGACCCCTGTGCCTTAACGGTTCGTTATGAATACATGAACCGTTACAGCCTTGAGTTAGGTAGATATAAGTATTGGATTCCTATTGGCAGATACCCAATGTTAAATGTCTCTTTGAAAAAGTAAGAACAAAAACATAAGGTTTGATTCTTTGGGGATCATACATCTTCATGGCAATCTGATGTTTCGATATCAGTACAGAAACTCTGCTGTTGTGTCTGTAGCATGGTTCCAAATCTCTGAATCACTGCTCACATCTCTGATTTCTTCTGCGATTCAATGGTGTTGTGTCCCTTGACTGCTGTTTCAGCCGCTTGGAGAAAGCATTCAACCAATCAGAGATTGTTGCCGGGGTTACTGTAAGTCATCTTCCTACATAGCTATCTAGCTACGTCCATGAAAAAAAACCAAATTATTTGACTTACAGGACAATTCTTAAATCTGCATATTTCTTTGATCAAAATGAAAAACGTTAAGTTAACTGGTCCTAGCAACCGCACCTGCAGCTTCTGTTTTGAATGAAGATGATGTCAGCAGTAGGGATGTGGCGATGAGGACATTTCCTTTAAACTTGTGACAACGCCAGTGTTACTGAGTACAGCGGACATTTTACAAGAAAAGATGACGCCCAATATCTACAGAACACTTACTTTGATCTCTACCACCGGATGGCTGTGTGTCTGATCTCTCCAGTCAAGCTTTCTCGACACACCGTGCACACCGGCTGTGAGCTTTCGATCCTCCGCACGGCGATTGCCTCGTTAACATTATGGGTCCTTTATAGCATTGGAAGCAGACACTTTCACGTCCATTGTCTGACTATGTATTGATAACGCAGGGCTGATTCGTGAAAAAATCAACTAAAATATGTCAAACACATGGTGGTGGCGGCGGTGGAGGAAATTCATGGAATCACCAAAGTCATTGGGGTCTGGGAATCATGAATTTTAAAGGTCACCTATTATGCAAAATGCACTTTTCCATGTCTTTTAAACATCAATATCTGTCCCCAGTGTGTCTACAGGCCACCATAGTATCATAAAAGACCATCCTCTCTCTTTTTCTCCTCCTCCGTTTGTCCGGAAATGGGTGCAGAAAAAAAATTCGCTTTTTTCCTTGTATTCTGACGTCATTAGAGAATGCAAGTCACGTGAGGGTTTCCTGGTCGAACCAGAGAGAACCTTCAGTAGCTGACCCCGCCCCACAGCGCGTCACTGTCTCTCCTCCTCAACCGAACTTGAGCAAAGTAGCTCCTACAGTTAGTCTGCAAGAACCAGCAGAACCGTCTTCATGTACTCCCATCATCTAAATATAACATGTTCTTTCACAAAGGCTTTATGTAATTACACTGTTTAAACAGATGATATTTATATATTATATATATTTGATGTCATGCATGTAGCAGAGTACAGGTAGTAAATAGTGACTTGTAAGCAACACAACACATTTCTGTTTCACAGTCAAACTTTATTTGAGTAGACAGATGACAATATTAATTATTCACAGCATTTGTAATCATCCCACCTGTTAGTTAGTTATGTTAACATGGTACAGGAGAAAGTCTTCAGCTCTGGTACACTATGGTAAGCTAAGCTCCGGTGGTCTGTAGTCATGGTAACACAGAGACAGCTCCTACTGTAAATAATATACCATTACTCTGATCTTCCATACATTTATCTTTTAGCAGAAATAATGAACTGACTACTGTTTCACATCTTCTATTTTCCACCCTGATGGTCGCTGTGTTTACACACCGTGTCATAGCGGTAGCATGTAGCTAACCCGTTAGCATGTAGCTACATGCTAACGGGTTAGCTACATGCTAACGGGTTAGCTACATGCTACCGGGTTAGCTTTGTATCCATGTAAACAGAGCCATCTGCTCTCAGCTGTCTGCTCTCCTCTGGGATGATTCTGTCGGTCATTTCTCACAGATGGATCTGTAAAGACAGACGTAAAACAGAGTGTATGTTTACGGTTTACAGAGTTGATGCATGAGGTAAACACTGAGCTAACTAACAGAGATATAAATAGTATTATTTACCTGAGAGAAACCGTCAGGAAAACCTGGAATCTGGACCGCAGATGTTCATCATGTGTCGCCGATTTCTGATCAGATTCCTCCGGTAACGTGCGCTGGGTGAAGTTTCTGGTTTATAAACTTTAAAGTGGTTTATAAGCTCTATTCTAGCTCCTCTCTCTCCCTGCTCTCAAGCCGCGAGGGGGGCGGGGAGGGTGACGCTGTGTTGTTGAGGACGTTTGATTGACAGAAAACGCTGACCAATCAGAGCAGAGTGGGAGGAGACAGAGGCTACAGACACAGAAATCAGCACTTTTGGAAATGGGCTGAAACAGAGGTTATAGAGACATGCTGGAATGCATGATCTGATTGTTTTTTTGAAAAAAAAACTTCAGAGACATGGTTTGGAGGTGTCTGAGACCTATAATAACTAGTTTAAATGGAGTATAATATGTGACCTTTAAATGTTGTGCCAGTCCATCTCATAGCTGTCTACTAGCTACTGTATTTCAAAGAATAAGTGAAAACTGTGACCTTCTGGGTGTGCTAGAAGAAAAGTCAGGGGATTGCCAAAGTCATTAGGATTCATCATCTTGGACATTGAATATCTCTAACAAATTTCATGACAATCCATCCAGTAGCTGTCAAGATATTTCACTCCGAATAAAAAATGTTAACCTCATCGTAGCGCTAGAGGAAAAGTTAGGAGAACACCAGAATCAGTAGGCTTTATTCTCTAGGGACCATGAGTGTCTTTAGCAAAACGTCATGGCAATCTAGCCTATCCAATAGTTGAGATATTTCAGTGTGGACCAAAGTGGGGTCGTGTCTAGAAAGTAACCCCCAAGTTGTGAAATCGTGCAGAAACTCTCGCGAGACTTGCTTCCCGATGTCCTATCCTAACCGTAACCCTATGAGGACAATGCCTAACCTTAACCAAATCGCAAGAGTTTCGCAACTTGGGGGTTACCTTCTAGACACGACCCCAAATTGGTGGACCAACAGAAAGATTGACTCTTTATTGTGTAAGTATAAATCTGCGCAGTCATGACGCACATTAACTTTGTTACAGTGCATAAACTTTCAGTCCTGATAGAGGCCCAAATGGGTACAAACATTTGTCATTCTGTAGGTAAAATGAGTCACATTATAGTGTTGCAGACTCCAGGTTTTCTTGTGTGCAGGACGATGCTTTGTCGTGTCAGTCAGCAATAAGCTGTTGTTCTTTGCTTATGGGTGGCCTCCTTTTGTGTCTTGTGGGTGTTGCATAGCCCACAGTGTTCACTGGCTTTCCACCTCTTTTCTATACAGTATCTGATATCTGCTGATATCTCTCTATCTTTACTGTATTGCAACTCTGCCATTGTGTGAGGGAAGAACTTATTTCCCTTCTTTTTTTTTAGTGCATTGAGCCATGAAAGTTGATAAAGCTGAGCCTGTATGTCATGAAGTATTTCATTGTTTAGTTGTGAAACGGGAGAAGCCACCAACATCTCTACATCTGCATTCCTACGTGTCCGAATACGTCCGCTGAGGAGAAAATGCATATCACATTGCAAAATGACAAGCTACTACTCTGATTAATTGTTTATTAAAAGTCATTAATAAATGTGAGGATTTGCTGCTTTTTCTCTTATTGTTGTCATTGGATTTTGGACACAACAAAGACCTGACAATGATCAAAAGCCTTTGCGATGATGCATTATGCTAAGTTGGTGTTGTGCATTTATTATCATTCAGTGAGGACAACAGAGTAATTTATCTGTTCTGGTCCTTTTTGCGGTTGCTTTTGGAACTTTTTTCAGGCCTTTTCCTCAATGGCATCTCGTTCTGTGACTTCATTTTTATGACTCCAATATCTGTTGCATGGCCTGGCTGGCAGCGTCTGGGATTTGCTGCCTTCACTGCCCCTAGGCTCGGTGAAGACAAAAGACTCTCCTGTTGAGAGATTCGAATGTGGCCTGATGTCCACGATTGAAAATATTTGACTAATAAGGCTCCGCACTGACATCCGGTTTGCTTCTGGGGGTTTTACTCTTTTACCTCTATACCATTTTTCCCCTCCTTCTTCTGTTGGTGCTGCTAAAGTGGCTGTGCATACACACCTGCAATGAAGCCCTTATCCTCCCCAAAACGTGATTGACCACATATATTTCCATTTAACACAAAACAAGAAAAGAATGACAATAAGAAAATGATTCAAAAATGACATAGCATGTGTGCGATAAAAACATTAGTAGGTATATTTCTCCAGTCTCATGGATATGCAGTGTATATCCGGTGGTGGATGTCTTCCGTGTCAATGAGGTCTTCTAGTTTAAAGAAACGGAGTGGTGCTACAGTTTGAGCTGACTGAGCATGCTCTGTGGAGACCCTCCGAAGAGGAGGACCGACAGAGGGAGCCACCAGGTCACATGACCGGCGAGGTGAATGTGCATGCGGGGAAAGAAAAGGAAAAGAGGAACAATCTGTTCGACACGTTCTTGCTCTCTCTACCCCCTCTCCGTCCTCCCCCCTTTCTCTCTCTCTATCTCACACACCCACACACTCTCTCTCTCTCTGACGCCTTCTTCTTCTCAATGGAGGCCATGAGAAGAAAGCAGGTATGATGCTTCCTGGAGGCACACTAGGGAAAAGACATGTTAGCTTTATACTCTTCACCCTTTGGTTGGCTTTGAGTGATCTGAGGAGATGCATAGACGCGCTTCTCAGATCCAATTTCTACAAAAGTTACAGTTGGTTTGAGCTCTTGCTGTCTTCTCGTTGAGATGGTTTCTCAGTTTGTAAGATGCGCTTCTCGAGACAGTTGCCGCTGCTGTATCAGCCACTGATTGATTCCTGAAATCAAGGACTTAATCTCGAGGAGCAGTGCTTTCCTCCCTTTTTTTTTGGTAGGTAGCAGTGCTGCTGTATCAAAGGGAGATTTGAGTGTGGCTTGCTGGATCCTGTTGTTGGAGAGAGCTCCTCATGGATTAGCACAACAGCTGTATTTAGAGCAATCACAGCACGCGAAATGTGATGTAACTCGATACACGAGAATGAACGTCTGACCTCCTGAAGATCTGGAAGCCACCCTGAGAGCAGATTTTTAAATCTTAGATCCAACGTCCTTTTGTCATTTCTGTTATCCCTCCTCTTTGCTCTATCCCTCATGGTTGGTATATAATGAGGTCCTAGGGGACGGGATGTATGGGATCACGAATATACAGGAACATACGGCTGCTTATCAATCCAAAGGATGCATGTCAGGCTGCGGGTGTCATGTTTACTGGTTTTGATCTTCTGAGCAGCTCTCTCAGCGGCATGTTTTGATCAGTCCGTTTGCACAATTAATCACTAGACGGGTAAATTATTGGCTTATTCCTGGAGTTTATTTGAGATTTTGTCCAAAACAGTCTCAAATATTTAGGGATTTTTTTTAAATAGGGCTGCCCCCTCTTAACAGATTAGTCGACTAATCATTGTATTGGTCTTAGTCGACTAAGATTTCTTTTGTCGATTAGTCATTTTTATGCTTTTTTCATGGTGAATGACTTATTTGCAAACACAAGATTTAAAGTGCTGCTTTTGTGTGATTCTTTGTCAAGAAACTCAGGCCGTCTACACGTACATAGATATTTTTAATAACTGATATTTCCCCCTTCGTGTCAAAATAAAAAATCTGTCCACACGACCTTCGTTTTACAAAATATCTCTGGTCACACTCAAACGCAGAAACGACTCCAAGTGCTCGCCGTAATATTTACATGTTACCACAAGTGAGATCACAAGTTAAGGGTCATTTTGTTACCAGCCTTCTCACTTCCTTTCCTTCAGCTTCATTATAGTCAGTTCGATAACAGTTATTGTTCATGGGGGGTTGGGATTCCTGTCATCAAGTGACTCTTTAACATGCATAAATGAAGAAAGGGAGGTCATTCAGGTTTATGTCCATCGCCCTTCTGAGTGCTCCAAACCTCTCCTTCAATCGCCCAAAAGCACATTCAATCACCATTCAGTCTTGACAGGTTTAATGTGTTCCCTGCTTTGGCCTCCTGTGACTGGAACATTTTTCAAATGTAAAGTAGTAATTAGTCATTGAGATAGTGGACTGTAGAGAGGTGACAGGAAATGAGGGGAGAGAGGAAGGATGACATACCGGGATCGTTGCGTTTGCATGATCAGCGCGTCAGATCATTAGACCACCAGGTCGGCCCATATTTGTGATTTTTATTTGGAGAGAATATGCAAAACTAAGAATGTATTTACCAAATGTATTAAGAACAATTTTGAAGTCGGGACAGTTGAAGGACGCTGCAAGATAAATCTGAGGGTTCTCAAGATGATTAAGGAAAAACAAATCTGCTGCACAAATTAAAGTATTTTTATTTATTTTTTCTTTTCTCCAGTCTTTGCTTTTGCCTGTTCAGGCCTCTAAAAAAGATTCAAACAAAACAATATGACAAGGGGAAAATCATTCTTTGGTGAAACGGCTCACAGCCCACAGACGAGGGTTCACAACAGGGTTGGAAATTAGCACCAGCCACCAGCCGAATGCTGGTAAAATATGCAAATAGCTGCTAGATTTGCTTCACTCACCAGCCAGAGAAACAATGGTAATCTATTGACTGGCAGGTGGACACAAAAGTTAATATCTAACTTTAGTTCACAAGTAGATGCTGCTTCATTTTAAGGGATCATATGACAAAAATGTGGGGGATCACCGCTTTAGAAGGCCGGGGAGTTAACTCGTCCTTTGTTTTCTTATGCTGTGTGAAATGCAGTTGTGTACGTTCTTATCATTTTATCTCATTTGGTGTTGGCACCTTACACGTGACATCGTCTGTCAGCTGATTGTGTAACGTGTTTGTGCTTCGTGGTTAGGCAGCTCTGACTTGTTTTCAGGCCTGCAATGGATGTTAAGATCACATCAGTGCGAAGATCCAGACCCTGTCACATACGAGGTTTACATTATGCTGACGCATTAGAATATTTTATAGCATTAGAAATATTGCATATAATCTGCTAAGGGCTTATTTCTACGAAGCTTATTTTGGTTTTTTTAAATAAAGGTCCAATCTGGAATGTCAACTCTGAACGATGGGAGTCTTATTTTTGCAGCCACAGCTTGAAGCTTTAGTCTATTCTAACATCTTTCAATTTTTTAATGTGCTCCTTAATGTTCCTGATCAGCACTCAGAGCCTTGGCTTCACATTTGGAGCTTCTTTCAGCAGCCCGCATATCCCCATCCATGTGCCTCCAGTCTCCTACGTTCCCCATCTAGTGGAAAAGCGCTGCAATGGCCGCGTTGTGTCAGTAAACAATCTGGTTGCGAAATGGCGGAGATCTGCAGACAGGCTTCTCTGCCTCCCTTCCCCCTCTTTCCTTTCTGTCTCCAGCGTGTGTGTTCCACTTTCCACCACTAGGGGGAGGGATGAGGCTGGTGGGGTTTTATTTTGTAACTGACTCTCCTCAATCCATCGAAAAAAAGGAACTGAAGGATTCTTCTTCTCTTCACCTTCACATGTGCTCACGAGATTCCTTGAGATCATACACCACAGAGGATTGTCCCAGACTAGATGTTCTTTGGGAAACACCCTCAGATACTGTGCTCACAGCCCCGGCTCTTGGCCCGACCTTGTTGCTGTTTGACAAGGTGCATGTTTCGTGTTCGGCTCAGGGACTCAGGAGCCCGTGTTTTGGAGAGTGATTTTGGGGAATCTGTCCTGGTGGTTTGTTTAGTTGGGGTCTCTCGGTTGTGTGCAGGTTTCAGGACACACGCTGTCTGTTAAATGTGAGGAGTTGTCTGTCAGAGCCTCCTTGGGGAGGAGAATTTAACTGCTTCAATCAGTTTGTTAAATATCAGTGGTCTCTGTCTCCTGCAGGTCTTGTGATTGGGCTTGTTTGGAGAGAAAATGTTTCCTCTGCTTTCTCGAGACAATCCGATTCAGTGCCTGCTTGTACCACTCACTAGATGCGACCCCAGCCCCAAGCAGCACATGTGGCTGTATCTATCTTTATTCTGCTTGGTATGAGCCTCACATACGGTCGAGGAGACTGTAAACCTTCCTGTTTAGTTCCTAGAAAAGCTGACGTTCGAGGACAAGCTGACCTAGGACCACTTTCCTTTTGACATTTGATGGAAAAAGTGTGAAGACAAACAGGGTGGATCTGACAAGCAAATTTGGACCCAAAGAGAAAGCAAAAGTGTGCATTCATGATGTTTTTCCTCTTGGGCCTCTCGTGTGTCCTTTGGGCCCATTTTTCCCAGAGTGAGCACGAGGTCGACGGCCTGCTCAGGAGGAAGAGAGAGTTTTGCGTTTCGTGGCGTCACCTCTTCGACTGCTTCCTCCTGTGAGATGTAAAATATGGTCTGTGGGTGGCTGAAATTTCTTTTGAAGCTTGGGCTGTGCTTCGGCTGTGCATCGACTGCTCCACTGGTTGGCTGTATGGCATAGAAAGAGAGAGAAGACGGACAATGAAAGTGCATGGGGGTCGCCCTCATTCTCTTGGCTTACTCTATAGTCTTTGATTCTGACAAAGACACATTACTGAAAGGAGGTTTTTACTCACACATGCAGAGGATGGTTTTATTCAGATTCTCATGCTTGGACCTGGATATTTTCTTTTTTTATAGATCAGAAAATGTGTGAATTAATTGGTTTATCGGTTGATAGAAAAATGAATCAACAGCATTGATGATTGATATCAAGCAAAAATGGCAAACATTCTGCTGCTTTTCTCAGTTTTAAATCATTTATGGCTGCTATTTTCATTATCAGTTAATCTGTCAACTATTTTTTTCAACTAATCCATTGATCATTTAGTCTTAATCTGTGTTGTTTTGAAAATCCTCAGAGAATGTTTGTTATTTTTGCTTGATAAACGACCTAAACAATTAATCGATTATGAAAATTGTTGCAGATCAACTTTCTGTCGATCGACTAATCAATTAATTCAAGGAATTGTTTCTGGGCTGATATCATAAATTGAATATCTTTGGGTTTTGGACTGTCGGTCAGACCAAAATAAACACTTTTAAAGAGGCAACACTGGGCTGTGGGAACTTGTAATAGGAATTAAACAATTTACAGACTAACCGATTAATTGCAAAAGTTATTGATTGACAATTAGGATAAAATAATTGTTAGTTGGAGCTCTAAATTTGATTTCCCTTGACATATGTGTTCTTTTTCCATCAGCCCGCTGGTCTAGCCAAGGGCAGCGTGGATAAGGGTGCATCCACAAAGAAAGAGGAACTCGATGCAGCAAGCAACGGAGAGGAGAAACCAGGTATTAGTCAAATCAATCTTAAAAGACACTTATGAAAATGACCTGTTTACACTGTAATTTGCATTATTTCTTTGTTTTTTTCCTTCCATAGATGTGGACAAAGAGGTAGCAGCCAGACTGGCCCCTTCCCCTCCAGCAGAGACGATGCTTAACGGCACCGAATGTGACGACGCGAGGCACAAGAGCCCGACACACGGCTCCGCAGCAGCCAACAACAAGACTTTACCGTTGGTTAATGAAAACGGCACGTCCGACATGGAGCCACCGCACGGTTCTGTTACTGGAAGCAATGGATTCATCCTCACTAAGCAGCAGCAGGAAGGCGGCGCTGCAGCGACGCCGGGTTTGGGAGTTTCCCCTCACAGGACTAACTGGTTGCCTTCGGGCTCACCGACAGGGGGACACACGGCCAAATCTCCCCCGGCCTCGGCGTCTGGGTGTGCGCAGAGTTCAGGTGCACTAAGGACTGACCCCAGTACGGGGACAACGTCGGGACAGGAGACACCAGACACTAAAAGCGGCTCAGCCTCGTCTCCTGCCCCGGCTCCAGCACCCGTCACGATACACAGAGCGCGCAAGACCATGTCCAGACCTGCTGTCAGCCCGGCACAAAAGGTAAACCATCAGAATCTGGAGCAGCATCATTATTGTTTTCTGCCTCTTTTTCTCATTACTTTCTATTAGGGTGATATAGTTGAAATCATTATCACAACATAAATAAGAACATGAGTATACACTAAATGAGAGCAGTAAATGGACATCCGAACAAAGTGTGAGGAGACACGTACGTTACAGCCATATGTGATAGTTGAACATGTCACATTCAGCCACAAGAGCATTAGTGAGGTCCAGCACTGATGTTGGATGTCAAGTCGGTGTTCCAGTTCATCTCAAAGGTGTTGGATGGAGTTGAGGTCAGGACTCTGTGCTGGCTGGTCAAGTTCTTCCACACCAAAACCATTTCTTTATGTACCTGTCTTGAGCACTGGGGCACTATCATGTTGAAACAGGAAAGGGTCTTCTCCAAACTGTTGCCACAAAGTTGGAAGCACACTGTTGTCTAAAATATCATCGTACCCTGTAGCATTAAGATTCCCTTAAACTGGAAGTAAGGTGACCAAACCATGAGGAACAACCCCAGATCAAAAATACACAATGTGTCCACATACCTTCAGCTATACAGTGTTAATTAATGAGACAAAATCATGTATAAAATGATTAAATTGTTACTTAATGCAGTAGGTAGGTAGGTACTTTATTACTTGTTATTGACTTTCTATAAATGGAAGATTTTCTGAGCTGTGCTTTTATTTTTTTGACCAAGTTGCTGGTGTACGATTAATTATTTAAATAATAAATAACAATTAAATAAATGTGTATATATATACGTATTTATTGGTCACATTTTGTTTTACAAAGTTAGGAAAACAATGTTTAAGTCAAGCCTGATGTTTCTTTACGCATAAAAGAATGATCCCAGTCGCTTCCACACATTGAGGCATACAGCTTATTAATGAAACGCTGGTATCGGATCAGCAGGTATCGCTATCGGGACTGAAAAAGTCTGATCAGTGCATCCCTAGTAAAAACAAACAAACATTGAGCCTTCTCAGTAACAAATAGACTTAACATAAATCACTTGGTAACACAGTGATCATAAATGCTTTTTGTTCTTGTTCCCTACAGCTTCTTAACAGGGAATTAAGAGAAGCGATGAGTGCCAAACTGGAGAAAATGGAGACTCATGTTGCACCCGACGTTCAGAAATCCTTGCAGCAGTCCTCCGCGCAGAACCATCTACCTCAGAGTCCGCCGGATACGCCAGCTTCAGCACAAACTGCTTCATCAGCTTCACCAGCACCTCCTGCAGCTCCCGCAACACCTCCGGCTCCTCCAGCTCCTGCAGCTCCTCTGGCTTCAGGGGCTCATCCAGCTCCTGCAGCTTCAGGGGCTCCTCCAGCTCCTCCAGCTCCTCCAGCTCCTGCAGCTCCTCTGGCTTCAGTGGCTCCTCCAGCTCCTGAGGCTCCTGCAGCCCCTGAGGCTCCTTCAGCTCCTCCACCTCCTGCAGCTTCTGAGGCTCCTCCAGCTCCTCCACCTCCTGCAGCTTCTGAGGCTCCTCCAGCTCCTCCACCTCCTGCAGCTTCTGAGGCTCCTCCAGCTCCTCCACCTCCTGCAGCTTCTGAGGCTCCTCCAGCTCCAGCCAAGCTCCAACTAGGTCAGACAGAGTCCAGTAACACATGACAGAAACTGACCTACTGTGGAAAAGCTGACTTTGTTCTTTGGTTTCAGAGAAAAGTAATCAGTGGATCAGACCAGAGATCTATCTCTATTGACGGTTTGGCTGTATACGTGTGTGTGGTTCTCTCTTGTGCTGTAGGTCCTTTCTCAGGAGGGTTGGCATCCAGGAAGAAGAAGAGGAGGATGGGAATGTACAGTCTGGTTCCCAAGAAGAAAACCAAAGTGCTGAAGCAGAGAAGTGTGCTGGAAATGTTTAAGGAGCTACAACAGTCTAGAGCCAAGAGCCCGCAGGTCTGTGCTCCTCACATTTAGTAAAACAAACAAACACAATTTACAGGCCTGATGAGTAATGAGAATTTTCCTAAAAAAACAAGACTGTATTTTCTTATTTTGCTGAGTTCTGGGCGTCAACCTCTATAAAAATGTAGCGACCAGTTGTCAGATCGTGAGCACGCATCCAAGAAGAAGCTACGGAAATGGCGGACATAGCGCCGACAAAACACAAATATAGCGAGACAGAGCTCATTATAAAATGTATTTTTGGCTTTCGCCTGCTGGCGAGCACCGTAGGCCTTGTTGAGTTTACAAACCGTAACCAACAAATCCTACTCATAGTGCCTTTAAGTGACGTCTTCATTCAGCGACTTGGCCGATATCTCAATTTGGAACAAACAACAAATCAAAATCACTTTATTTGGCAAGTTTAAAAGTACACACTGGCACACATTTATTCACACTTTCTACTCTTGCACACTTTGTGAACTGTTCTGGAAGGTCAGGAAAAGGTGTCGTACATGGGGCGAAGTATTATTGGAACTTTTTCTATACTTGTGTTGAGATCTGACGTGGTGTAATCCAAGACAGTCCAAACATGGAGAGAAATAAACATATTAGGGTTGGGCGATATGTTATAACCTCTTCCACCCATTGCGGGCGCCTTCGACCTCGGACGACTTAACTGTCTTTCAGAGGTTGAAGCAGGCTCCATTTTAGAGCTAGTGAAGGTACTTGTATCACGTGAAACTAGAAAATCCATTGGAATCCATTGGTGCCAACCATGTCATGCTAGCATGTCGGGAGGATAAATAACACCATTTCATTGTAGTGAGACCATTTTTTGAAATTTGACCTCACTGTATAAAATGACCTGTGGTGACCTCTCGGATAATCGCAGCCTCATGAAACTTTACGGCCACAAACTAGAGACCTAGAGCATTCAGAGGATGGATGGTAGATGGTAGATTAACAATAAGGGGGTTTCTGAGCAGTTTCCAAAACAGAAGTGCTCGCCATCCAATCACTGAAAAATGCAATTCTTGCAGAAATCTCCAATTGTCATAAGTTTTTGATACCAAATCACAACATGACTTTTTCTATGGTATTCCTCAAGGTCCTGATGTCTTAATGTGGTATTGCCGACCTGCTATCTCACCCCCCTAAAAAACAAGCTCTCTTAGCTTTTTTTTTAGGCTTATAAAAAAGTAAACTCACAAAATGTCAAGACAGGAAATATTCTTACACATATTAATTCGCAAAACACAACCGTACATCTTCTGAATTCAAATGTCTCTCTTTCACCAAACTAAGACAGGCTTAACTGCCTTGTTAACTCATCGTAAAACGCGCTGTTTACTTTGTTTTAGCACTGTGCCAGCTGCCCGCCGAGCAGAGGCTTTCACTCCGTCATCGGAGGTAGACTATTAAATTAGCAAAATGAAATGGAAAAAAGTGCCCAAAACAAACAACCGATAGCCGATGTATTCGTCTAACCCTAACCCTAAAACATATTATTCTTAAAAAAACTTTTCATTTAACAGAAGACATTTAATCTGATCAGAGTAAACAAGTTTTGACCAGACGTTTGATGCCAGATTCTGTTGTCTCACAGACTAAAGAGGTAGCAAACATAAATGGGGAGAAGGTCGAAAATGCATCTGAGGAGGAAGAGTCCGAAGAGATGGAGTCTGAGGAGGAGGAGCGACAGCAGCCAGCAGAAGGACCTGTCGGGGCTGTCCAGGAAGCAACGTCTGACCCCATCTCTCAGGTTGAAACAGTTTCCTTTTCATCCTTTATGCAAAGTACAGAACTTAATGGTCTGTTTATGACAGTATTGTTGTATAAACTGTTTTTATTAAAGTAAAAGAAGCTTTTCAATCTTTTGATAAAAGTCAGGCAGCAACTGTATTCCTTAAATACACGTTCCTGAGACAGAGTATCGGAAACAGTTTCCCCATCCTAGTATTATTGTGAGACTCTAATGTGTTAGAGTAAATGGCAGTTTCGATAAGTCATGTGTTGACCGCTGGTGATGAACTCTGTTTTGTGTTTAAGATGGAGATGGGAGATGAGCAGGACTCTGAAGAGTCTGGAGAAGAAGAGGGAGAGGAGGAGGGCACAGAGTCTGACTTGGTAAGAGTCCCCGTCATTACTACTACAACCAAACTACTTCACAGTATTAGATCTTTTATCTTTTGAGTGAAGACGGAACAGTTTTGTAATCATCTCTGTATCCGTCTGCTTCAGAGCACAGAGTCCAGTCTGAAGAAGAAGTTGAAAAAGAAAATTAAGAGAGACAGCGCGTGGCTCAGGCCGTCCAGGAAACGGAAGAGGAGGATAAAGGGCAAAGGTGATCGCCGCTCCTGTCACACTCGCACCTGTTCAGAGTCATCCAGTCGCTCACCTGTGGTTCACATGTTGAGCATCAGTTTTTATTGGCTAAAAATGTACAAATGAAACCTCTTTCTTACCTTTTACTTCATCCAGTCTGTTTGTTATTGTGTGTCTCGCTCTGAGAAGTCTCGTTCTGAAATCTCACGTTGCATCCACATTGTCGAAATCAGCTAAATATTCAGCGATGACATTGAAAATCTTTTAGGTAACGCTAAGCTACGCTTTCTGTACTCCAACACAACATACTCTGACAACATCGGCACTCCTCTCTCACATGACATGATTTCTCTGTAGGGTCCTTTCCATAATGTTATCAGACACTTATAATAACAATCTGAGCCTATCAGTGGAAAAAACGAGCACTTTTAGTGGACGCAAACTGAGGGTACCAGGTTGCCCCAAAGGACTACATTACAGCTCGTTTGGCAGCTGGTGGCTGCAGCATTTTCCCTCAATACGTGATCAGTTTCAAAAAGTGTTGTCCCCATTAGTCACTTAAACACAAAAACATGGGAAAATAGGATCCAGGTTGAAAAATACTGAAGTTAACCTTTAAGTTTCGTATCACTTTAATGTTCAAAAACATTGTATGGAATTTTTTTTTTACATTAGAAACTCCCATAGACGTAAAAAAATTCACTCAAAAAATAACGTTTTCATTTTTAGATTTGTTCTACTACAATAGACAGTATAAAAACCTAAAGGTTATCCTAACTTACTCATAACACTGTTTGGTAGGCAACAGCCTTTTCTGGACTGTTGCTGCCATCAGCCCTGATATCAGTTGCATATTGAGTAAACACACATTTATAAAAAACCTTCAGAGGTCATCCTCAAGTCTTTCTGTCCCTTTTAACCCTAAAATCCACTTCACAAGTATGAGTTTTTTGCAGTAGATAATAGATTTCTGTATTTCTTAACTGTTTTGTCGAACCAATTTTTCTTTTTAGATGTCGCACTGTTTTTACAAATATTCATGAGATTGAATTAAGATAAGATAAGCCTTTATTGATCCCCAAATGGGGGGATTCGGTCGTTGCAGCAGCACAAGGACAGAAATAAATTGATAGATAACAAGAGGTATATTAAACTGGTATAAGAATAGAATAAAAATAGAAAGTCTACAAGAGCACTTATGGCTTTATTTCTCAAGACTGTAACGGTAAACGTTGAAGCATTTTCTTACTGATCACTGTTGTTCTGCTCAGAACTGGAGGCGGTGGATCAGCCTCAGGCTTCAGCTCAGGCCCAGGCAGACGATGGTAAAGAACGCACACAGATTTCCTCACCGGAGTCTGTCAACCTCAACAAACCCCACGAGGCGGCAGTTCCCTCACAGAACAAAGGTGAGCTTAGAAGAAACTACATAACTTGTTAAACTTGTACAAAAAAAATCAGGTCTCATACTGGTCTTAACAACGCCCAACCTGTCTGCATGTCAGTGGTTCTGAGTGGGTGGTACCAACTGAAAAAGTGACATCACTACATCCCCTTTGGAGAGGTCCAATTTGCTATATTTTCCAGCCAACATATGATTTGGGGCATTTAGTCCTTCTGCTGATTTAACTGAAATTGAAGGTAAATGTAGGTAAAGTCAGACTTTGTTTCTTTCCAGCCGCTTCAGAGTCAGCGATAGAAGAGGCCCAGGAGCTCCCGCTCTGCAGCTGCCGCATGGAGACGCCCAAGAGTCGAGAGATTCTCACCCTGGCAGACAGGAAGTGCATGGCCACAGAGAGCGTTGACGGACAGCTGACCCGCTGCCAGGGTGCCATACTGAAACATGAAATGATGCGTCCCTCCAACTCCGTTCAGTTGCTGGTTCTGTGCGAGGACCATCGCAACGGCATGGTGAAGCACCAGTGCTGCCCCGGCTGTGGCTTCTTCTGCAGGGCTGTGAGTACTCACTCACTGTATCAATGTCTTGTATCAATGTCTTGTATCGATGTCACTGTATCGATGTCAGGCCTTCAGCTGCAGTTTGACCACGTCTCCCTGGAATGGATGTGGATTTGCTGGGGGCTACTGTCAAGTGCAGAGCTGCTATATTAATGCTCTGTATTTTGAATTTAGCACCTTTAACCAAAAGTTTCTATGGCTTCATCACCTTTTTTTTTATATTGGGACATTCCTGGGGCTTCAAGTGCTTTGGTTCACATGACTTGACAATAATTGCAGCCACAACATGTTTTTTTTTTTAGAGAAACCAGACTATTCCAGCACATGTAAGGGTGCTTTCTGATTTCCTGTCTACACTCCTCACAGTAATCTGGTTTCTTGTGTAAACATAGTCAGAGAGGATCATTGTGTTTTGCTCTTTCGTTCATGCAGGGGACCTTCATGGAGTGCCAACCAGACCTCAGCATCTCTCACCGTTTCCATCAGGCGTGTGCCTCGGTGCTGAAAGGCCAAAGCTTCTGTCCCCACTGTGGAGAGGAGGCCAGCAAGGCCAAGGAGGTCACCATCGCCAATGCCGACACCACGTCCACCGTGCCCCCCGCGCTCGCACACGGACCTGTCACGCCCGGGGTCCCAGAGGGCCGAGCAGACACCACCACTGGCAGGTAAAGCGCCAAGTGTGGTTTGTTACCTGACGTGATTATTGAATTGTGTTTGATGCTCATGTTCAAGAGAAAATAACTCGGTAGTCTCCTTGAACAGTGTAAAGGCAGCAACTGTTTCTTGTAGTTTCCTCTACAGGAGATTTTAGACAAAATTGAATGTCCTTTTAAAAGCATAGAATAATGAGCCCCAAGCAAAATTCATTCATGCACTGCATACGTTTTTCCCTTTTGTTTTCCAGCTCCTCTCATCTTGCTTTGGGGGGTGAAGTCAGCGGCAGGGCCGACAGCTCTCTGTCCAATCGTTCCTCTCACGGACTCGACACCTATGCTGTTCCTGGGTCATCCAAGACCGTGACACTGCTGGCTGGGACGGCGCCGCCTACAGTCCCTCAAGGACCACCTAGAGAGACTCTAGAGAGCATCCTGGTGGCTCTCGACACAGAGAAGTACGTTCTACCACCAGACTGCCATCTTGATTTATCTGAGAGTTATTTGAGGCAAACATAGAAAACCACTCACATTTTTTTTCCCCTGTGTGTGTTTTGATTAGGCCCAAGAAGCTGCGCTTTCACCCCAAACAACTTTACCTCTCAGCCAAACAGGGAGAGCTCAAGAAGGTCTTGCTCATGTTGGGTATGTTAACCCCACCTGTGCTGTTTCGAAGTGCATCACAAAATCCTGTTCTTCATAAAATCTTCTTTTCATTTTGTGGTTCTTTATATGCATCTAACATTTCTCTTTATCCAAATGCTTTTTAATCAATTTGTTTCCTTCTCCATTTACCTCCCAGTGGACGGCATCGACCCTAACTTTAAGATGGAATCTCAGAACAAGCGCACCCCGCTCCACGCTGCAGCTGAGGGAGGTTTTAAAGACATCTGCCACATGCTTGTACAGGTAAGACTCTTTGTCTTACAGTGGAAACCTCTTATAGTGATCACGTCTGTCCTTGGTCAAATTGTTCACTATAAGCGGATGAATATTATAACCACATTTTTGTTGTTGTGCATCATTTCTCATGCAGATTAACATATTTATTACATGAATACAAAGTAATGAAACGGACCGCTTCGTTATTTACTGGCTCGCTGACAATTCTCCTGCCTTTTCCCTCACCGAGGGTGATGAATGAAATGTATGAAAAGACCCAAAATGAACACTGTAAGCAGACTACTTGATTACAATAAGCGAATGATTTAAACAGCGTTTGTATCTGAATGATTCTGTCCCATCTAATCCATATAAGCGGTTGATCACTGTAACCGTGATCACTATAAGCAGTTTCCACTGTATTGTCTTTCAGTCCTGCCCTGTACCTACTCCTGTGTTACTCTGGTAATTAATAAGGTCGGTTTAAGATCCTTATCTTCATGTTTTAAAATGAAAAAATGCCACTTCAGGCCGGAGCGAACTTGGACATGTGTGACGAAGATCAGCGGACGCCACTGATGGAGGCCTGTGAGAACAACTACATGGAGACGGTCCAGTACCTGCTGAGAGCTGGAGCCAGCGCCACGCACAAGGTAAACCTGCATCTAGTTTCTCAGAGCTTTTCATCAGCCAGCTACAGTGATGAGTAAAATTAGAACGTAATTTGACCTTTTAATTTTTTGGCAGCTGTCACACTGGTGCTTTATCTATATTCTCTTTGTCCAAATAAAAGAAAAACTGCAAAGAACTTATTTGATTCAAGACATTAATGTGTTTTTTCTTTCAAAACAGATTGATTATTGTATCACATGCATGTATATTAGTTATGGACGTTTATCTTGAGACTTGAGAGACTGTCAATAATTGGATTCTCTGCTGCTCTCAGGATGTTGAAGGGTTCACGTGTCTCCACCTAGCGGCCAAGTCTGGCCATTACAACATTGTTGAGCACCTTCTGACAACAGGATTTATCAACATCAACTGTCAGGTTGGTACAACTTCACGTTTTTCTTTCCGTCATTTTCATCCTCTCAGTGATTCCAGGTGTACAGTAGGGCTTTTACGTTAGTTATTGTGTGTGTAGTTTTGATCAAGGATGTCATCTTGCACCAGTCCAATCACGTTCTCCTCTGGCTGATCACATGTCCGTCTGTCTGACCAAACATAGATGCACATGTCTGAATCAGTAGTTAAAGGCGTACAGCTGATTTGTTAAAAATGCCTGAGCAGAGTTCAGTAATTAGTTCTTGACATTTGACCATCGGGCTCAATTTAAAGGGGTCAATAAACTCCTGATTCACCTGCCAATGCATGATGAGCTAAAATACTGACTTAATCATTTTGCTATCAAAGCGATTGTCCTAAGATACATGATGCATGCACTGCCAAGACACTTTGCTCTGAGGAAGGAGCTACAGTTGGACAGAACAGACAAAAATAGCTTCATTTGATTGGAGAGTGGCTCCGAGGAAGCACTTAATGTTTTTCTAAAGTTGCTCAATGAGTATTTAAATGTAAGTGTTCTATATCGACTGTATGCTTCCTTCAAATGCACTCAATGCCAGTAAATTACACATAGACAGCTGTTGGACTTATGCAGAGCTCAGAGAAAGGACTGCACTGCGTCTGATGTGTCTTTGATTGACATGTCTGACCTTGCTGCCATTAGGACAGCTGTGAGGATGTGGATGAACCTTTGTACCAAGTGGGCAACAGTGTTGTTTCTAAATAAGTACAGCTGTCATGTAGGTATGTTTCAGCTTTACTCAGCTGATCAGTTTGGTGAGCTTGAAAGTGTTATTCTCCCCTCAGGATGACGGAGGTTGGACAGCCATGATCTGGGCGACGGAGTATAAGCATGCGGACCAGGTGAAGCTGCTTCTGAACAAAGGAGCCGACATCAGCATCAGGGACAAGGTTGGCTTAGGAGTCCGCTCTGTGTTTCACATGCTTTACAGAAGAACCAAATATTGTTCTGATTGTTGGTGTGTTTTGTTTTCTAGGAAGAGAACATCTGCCTCCACTGGGCAGCGTTCTCAGGCAGCGTGGAGATCGCCGAGCTGCTCCTGAACGCCCGCTTTGACCTGCAGGCTGTCAACATCCACGGAGACTCTCCTCTACACATCGCCGCTCGGGAGAATCGTTTAGAATGTGTCACGTGAGTTACTGCCTCCCAGAAAGAAAAAAACGAATTAGTTGCTTTTTGAACTGTAGTTAAAAACAAGAGTTGTTCAGAAGTGGCTTGTTGTTGATGATCAGAAGAATGTGGTCTCCTCAGGCTTTTCCTCAATCGAGGAGCAGATGTGTTTCTGAAGAACCGCGAGGGAGAAACTCCTCCAGACTGCTGCAGCCACAACTCGAAGGCCTGGGTGGCCCTGCAGGCCAACAGGAGGGAGAGGGACGCCAAGAACACCAGACTCACTCGAGCGGAGGAAAAAGTCCTTCAGAGGTTGAAATTACACTGTGAAAATAGCAGAGTTTTAAAAACGTGTTACTTTGGGGTGGGCATGTGGCATTAGATACAAGTGGAAAGATTGAATACTTACCAGGAAGGGCCAGCTTGAGTAATACATCTATGAGTTCAAGGCTTATTAGATGGCAAAACACACAGCATTTCTTTTGCCACAGCTTCTGCATTAGATTTTCTTCACTCTGAAAACTTTGACAGCCCCTAACTAACGTCTTCTCTGTTTACAGTGACATAGCTCTGGGGCAGGAGAGCATTCCCCTTCCCTGTGTCAACTCTGTCGACAGTGAACCTTACCCAGACGACTACAAGTACATCTCCGAAAACTGCGTCACCTCCCCCATGAACATCGACAGGAACATAACACACTTACAGGTGAGTTAGAAACCAATTCATCAGGTATTTTAAAGGGATAGTTTGGGTGTTTCGAAGTAGGGTTGTATGAGGAACTTATCCATATTCAGTGTATTACTTACAAGAGATGACAGTCGGCACGCCCCTAGCTTGAAGAAACAGACAGGAGTGACCGCACAGAACCAAAGCAATATACTTCTGTGGATGGGGCCGGCAGTAAAACATATTTTAGCTACCTAAAAGAAACGCTCACCTAAAAAAAACAATATCAGTTTAAGTGTACGCTATATTTAGAATATTTTGACTGCTTTACCTTGCCGTGAGACAGCTATACAGTCTCTATAAAGACTGGTGGAACTGAAGCCGTTATCTATGCTCTCGCTAAAACAACCAGACTCCATTGGAAAAAAAACAGTAATTTTACCTCTCAGAAGTTGCCGGTCTACCGCTGCCTCGATCGGTTGGTTTGTTTGTGTTATTGTGTAACTTTGGTTAGTTCAGATTCACCAAAGTCACACAATAGTACAAACAAACTAACCGATCGAGGCAGCGGTAGACCAGCAACCTCCGTGTTCTGCGAGGTAAAATTACAGGTTTTTTCAATGGAGTCTGGTGGTTTTGGCGAGAGCATAGATGAATACAACTGCTTCAGTTCCCCGTAGGAAAGGGCTGTCTGATGGCAAGGTGAAAATATTCTAAATATAGCGTAATTCCTGTCTGCTTCCCCAAGCTGGGGGCATACTGACCATCAGCACCTCATACAACCCCACTTCAAAACACCTGAACTATCCCTTTAAAAGAAACTTTTCTCTGTGATTGGCAGTGTGAAGTGACCAGTATTATTTTCTCTCCTTGTCCATGGCTCACAGTACTGTGTTTGTAAAGAAGACTGTTCGACAAGTATCTGCATGTGTGGTCAACTCAGCCTGCGCTGCTGGTACGACAAGGTAAGAATAGATGTCTACAACCATGAAAAACAGCACCAGACCCAAAGTATGTGAGCAGAGTGTCCACATGCCATGTGTCTTGACAACCATGAAGGATATATACTGTCTGATATTCTTACAGTATAATGTATTATTTGTCGTGTTCAGGGTGGTCGTCTTCTACCTGAATTCTGCCGTGAGGAGCCTCCTCTCATCTTTGAGTGTAACCATGCGTGCTCCTGTTGGAGGACCTGCAAGAACCGCGTAGTGCAAAATGGAATCAGGTATTCAAAAATTCACCTGTGTAAAGTTAAATATCTGCTTCAAAGGGAAATATCAAATTGTAATGTAAAAGACGTTGTGTATCTTCCAGGACCAGGCTTCAGCTCTTCAGGACCAGTAAGAAGGGCTGGGGTGTCCGTGCAGTACAAGACATACCACAGGGGACCTTTGTATGCGAGTAAGTCCCATATACAAATAAAATACTGTTTCTATTTGCACTTTGAGTCACAAACACCACATTACAATGCAGCCACATGTATTTAGTAATCTGGGCACCACACAGAACAGGCAGGCTGTGTCCACTTTCCCCCCCTCCAATCTGAAAAAGCTGCTACTCTCACACATTCAGCGTCTGCATCTCCTGCCAGACGGTAGCAGCTCAGACTGTGAGCGCAGCGTACGAGAGATATACTTATGCTTTTTCACGTTTCAGAAGTGCCGTCGATGTCAATGAGGTGTTTCGCTGAAGTGCCAGTCACTATCCTGCCTAATGCATTGTAGCTATTTTCAACAGCTTTTTTTTTAATCGCAACATTTAACTGCGTGCCATTTCAAAAGGGGAAGGGTTTTATCTTTTCATGTCACTCATGTTCACTATTGCCAGCATTATTTTTTAAAGTTGGTTGAGTCTAGAGCGTGTCGCCGGCATAATTGTGCTTTTTTTCAGCGTTCAATTAATAATTTGACAGTTCATTAAATTTGCATTGAATAAAAAGATAGAAAATGTAACAAATGTAGAAGTAATAATTTATCAACAACGCAATATGACAGACAACAGAGCATCAACAGTTTTGTTTTGTAATGCTCAATTTAAATACATATTTAAATAAATAATTATAAGTCTACAGTTATTCTGGTGGCACACTCCACACTGCAAAAGGATTCAGCTATAAGAAGCCATGTGAAGGATGTGTGTTCACCAATCCCTCATGTTTACCTCACTGTTGGTTTGTGTGCCATTTTTGTTTTCTTAACTTTTTTGTTTGTTTGTGTAGCTGTTCTGAGCCGACTGGTTACCAGTCAAGTTTTGAAGTAAACTCCCAGTTATTACAGAGAAATAAAGACATATCAATTTGTACTGTCTGTATAAAGCATGGAAGCATGTACATCAGAACAGAATTATTAAACTGAATGTGAAAGTAAAATATATTTTTCTAAAGAAAGGTAATACTGACAGTTAGTTTGGGATTTTTCTTTAATTAAAATTTGAGTCATCCACTCACTCATGATCTTTCAGTGTTGAATAATGTGTGTTTGGTTAAAAAAATAACCTTTTGGGTTAAACATTTTAAAAGATTTGAAAACACATGAAAGGTTTCCCAGCAGGGATGTTAAATCTTTGAAGCTCAACATCTCAGAACTGCAGCCTTCCCGACTAAAACCTTATAATTCCACATTCATCAAATGTTGACATGTTGTAAACAGCGTCTGCATTAAAAACGTTTGAGTGACGAGTCTGCAGCTACTGACGGGTCACCTGCTTTTTGAAACAGGTACGTAGGTGAGATCATCTCCGAAGCAGAAGCAGAGATGAGGCAGAATGACACGTACCTGTTCAGCCTTGATGATAAGGTAAAGTACCAGCGTGTTATCAAACTGAAAACATGCTCGAAAATAATTAAAACTTTCCCTCTTATCATGAACATTTCAATCTCTTAACTTTTTACTTTGAGTTTTCTTCCCATGCAGAATTCTCCTTTCAGCTGTACACTTGGAGCTTATTTGTCAGTTTGACTCTTTTCATTTCTTCCCTGCCAGCCACAAGATCTATACTGCGTCGATGCTCGTTTCTATGGAAACATCAGCCGCTTCCTCAATCACATGTGCGAGCCCAACTTGTTTGCCTGTCGAGTGTTCACGACGCACCAGGACCTTCGTTTCCCACACATTGCCTTCTTCGCCAGTGAAAACATCAAGGCTGGAGAGGAGCTTGGGTAAGTTTTTTTTATTCAGTTTAAGACATAACGTCTTTTATACACAACCCTGGAAGTAAGATAAAGGCAAGTTTAACATTGGATGACAGTGCTTTTGTATAATCATTTGCTTTCTCATCCCCCCCCTCTCAGATTTAACTACGGCGACCACTTCTGGGAAGTCAAAAGCAAGCTGTTCAGCTGCGAATGCGGCTCTTCCAAGTGCAAGTACTCGTCAGCGGCCATGGCGTCGCTGCAGGCGGACAGCACACCGGAGGACCAGCAGCAGCCCAGCGCGTCACCTGACACCAGCTCTTCCAACAGTCCCTCCAGTCCTTCCTAAAACCCTCCACACACACACACTAAGCTTCGCTACATGTACACATGACTGATGGACACACCTGCGTAACGCACCAGTCTGAACTTTTATCAATGAACTTGTACTGTATCTCCACTTCTGATTCAAACCATGGACCTTCGTGAGAACCTGTAAAACCGTTGTCATACAGAACCAGATGCACAATCAAATCCTGGAAGAACTTACTGCTCCGTTATTCCACCCAGATGAACAGCAGGGGGCAGCGTCGTCACGCACAGCAAATGTCACAGGGACAATAAAAATCCGTCTTTACTTGTCATACATAATGTCATACATAACTTTACTGGGAAGGAGAACTGCATTTTGTCTATTTTATTTTTTTTCCAATATGATTGGTTGAAATGATCAAATGGCTTTTCTTATCGAGTCATGATCAAGGAACTTTGGGGTCGGGGGATGAGGGTATCGTTGTCTTTTGCAAAGACAACCTCAGCATACAGCTGGGTTTAACTTGTTCGACCTTCGCGGTCATTTATCATGAACCATTCCAGCGAGATTAGCTGATAAATATTGAGCTATGTTGCCACTTCTTTGCATAACTTCATCTTTGTTGCAGCGGTCTTTGAACAGACATGTCCAACATTTGCCACCACAGTTGATTTTGAGTTGACAAATTAACTAAAATGATAGGAAAGTCAAAGACAGGGTGCAAAAAAGTGGACTGTTTTTTTTTTATTTGCTACTCAAGCGAGTATAGATTGAGAGAAAGATGCTGTACCATTCCTCAAAAATGAGGCATTTCTAGTCTGCCCTTTTTATTAAGCATGTTGCCACAGATGTGGAAGAATTGATTAAATTGAATGGCGTTTAAAAAAAACAAAGAAAATGGTGCTGACAAAGGTTTTTACTTTTGTTTTCATTTTTATTACCCACGTGAACATAGTTTGTAAGATAAGAGAACGTTTTACGTTTTTTATGTTTAATTTTAACTCCACTTTTCTAAGCGTAGTTACTGTAGTTAGGCTATTTTTGTTTCATGATTTTGCCGACAGAAGCCAACCCGTCTTTTTAAATGTTGTTAGTAAAGCAGTGACTGTTGTGCAAAGTCTTGAAAGGTATAAATGAAAAAAAAGGTTATAAAAAATGCAATTCATAACGTTCTGTTACATATTTCTGGACCGTGAACCATCCATCTAATTGGTTGTATCTTTTTCAATAAATTTACTACTAATGCATTTATTCTGATATGCTTCACTTGTTGCTGTTTTTTCTTGGAAGACGAGTCTGTTTGCTTCAATGTTACCTAAAAATGTTGTTGCAGAATTTTAATATCGCATTCTCCAGCTCTGTCATTTTGCAGATTTTCTTCAGGTCTGGTGAGAGATTGCTTTTTTAGCTCCTTATCTTGTCAACCACAAACACGTTACTGAAAGATCTTCAAACTGGAGCCTGCAGTCAGTTTGACCCTGCACGAACCGAGCAGCAGCTCAGTTTTGACAGACGGGCCCAGGGCCCGGCGCTGAAATGTTGGAGCAGCTGTGGCATCCGAGCTGCCGACACTTCCCACACTCTGTTTGCTTTAATGAGTTGAGATTTCAAAGCTTCATGTTGGTGCCATGATTTTAGAGAGCTGGCGACGAGCTAATTTCGAACTGACGAAAGCTACGACTAAACAGTGGTGGAAGTAGTAGTAATAAATACCATGATAGAAATACTACATTACAGGTAAAATCACAGATTCAGAATTCTGTTTCAATCCAAAACTACACAAGCTTTATGACTAAATTAATATTTTTTTAGAACAGTTTATTTACAGAGCTCTTTGATTGACGTCATCACTCTTCAGTTGCAACTGTTAAGGTGGAACATTTTGACTTGTCATTAGTAGGAGAAACACAGGTGTTACTAATAACACTAATGATGGCTCTGTTCTATTCAAGTGTTCAGTGGCCCAAATGTCCCCCTAAGGCCTTAAGCCCTGAACCCTCAGGGACCTGACTGACATCATCTGGTAAATGGTTGAGTGTGAGAGGCTGCAAAGGGCTTTAAATGGTATAAACAATCCCAACGTCCACACTCACAGACTTTGAGGCGCGTTCCCGCTGAGTCTGTGAGTGTTTATGGCTGTCCCACTGTCAAATTATCAAGTGCTTGAGTGCTCTCTCGCTGACATTTTTAGCCCTTTATGAACACTTTCTGTAAGTCTGCATTTCTGCAGACTTTGCCTAAGGGAGTTACCCACAATTCACAGCGTTGTGACGTTAAACATAGGGTTGCCAAGGTTACCAGGTGAAGAAAAAAACAATAAACAAGGAGGACGGCACATGTTCAGCCAAGCATATTTATATTTACACAGAAACATTAACATTATGGATTTAAGATGGTACATAAAATCACATGAAATCAGAGTTATGCAGCCTTATACTATACATACACACCCGGTTTATTCATCAACCATTTCTCTTAATTTTGCTTGATGAAGTTTGACAAAAACAAGTAAACAGATTTTTTTTGACAGGTAGTTGGAAAGCCTGGAAGACGTTCAAATAGGCAGTAAAAAAAAAACATAAAATAAAAACCCACAATTTGCGTTGTCAAGGTAACGTGATATGTCGACGCAAAGTGCTGTCCCATTCATATTTATACCATTTCAAGCCCCTTGCAGCCTTTCACAGTCAGCCATTTACCAGTTGACGTCAGTCAAGTCCCTGAGGGTTCAGGGCATAAAGCCTTAGGGATTGGGACTAAGAATGGGAAAGCACTTTGCAGCCACATATATATCACGTTACCTTGACAATCTGTCCAGGATACGACACCCTCTGTCCTTTACAGTACGACCCTCTCATCGGATAAGGAAAAACTTAACCCAAAACATTTTTTTGAACAGGGAAAAAAATGGAAGAAACCTCAGGAAGAGCAACAGAGGAGGGATCCCTCTTCCAGGACGGACAGACGTTTAATAGATGTTGTGTGTACAGAGTAACAACATAATGAAAATACAACATAGACAATTCATATGACAAAATAAGAATGATAGATACAATGTGAAACATATATGAAGAGATGGATCCAGGAGATGTCAAGCAGCTTCCAGGCGTCGCCAAACAAATAGAGCCTGAGCAACACAACCTCCTCTCCACGCCAAACAAATAGAGCATGAGCAACAAGACCTCTTGTCTCTCTCTAGGTTCCTCTCCGTGGAACCTAGAGAGAGGACAAGCTTTTTGTTTTTAGTTCACAGTTGTTGTTTTGGTAATGTAAATGTATGTTTCCCATGCCAATAAGCCCCTTTGGACTGTGTAAATTTAGATATGCCTGACTGTAATGTCTTAGCATGTTACCACTTGCTACTTAGCAGCATTAAGTACAGCTTTGGTTGATGGGAATGTCATTAGTTTTTCAGGTATTTGGTCATAAATTGAATTGAATTTTTGTACCAATCCATCCGGTTTTTGTTTGATATTTCAGTCTAGACCAAAGTGAAGTCGCTCCTGACATCCCTAGAACCAGGTTGCAGTTTTATCAAGCTAAATAAAGCTGTTTCAGAGTGCCTGAAAAGCTGAAATATATCACAGTCTTAAAATTGTAATCTGCAAAGCCACTAGTATGTACAGATGTTGGAAAAAAATGTACAACCGAGAGGTAAAAGGTACAATATTTTCATCTGAGGCTGAGGAAGAGAAAGTCTCTCAAAATGTAACTATTAAAGTAAAGTACAATGCTTTCACATTGTACTTTAGTACAGTACCTGAGTAAATATACTTAGTTCCTTTTCACCTCTGCAACTAAACTCAATCAAGGAAGAAAGTTGTAAAAACATGAAGCTAATCAGCTGCTGTAGTAACAAACTCTCAGTGGATTTGGATTCAAAATATCCCCCTTTTTCATCAATGTGAAAGAAAGCCCATGCAGGAAGTGAGTAACTGTAACATCTGCAGGCCTTTTTAGGTCTCATAAACTGGCCGATGATTGCTCCCTTCCTGGTTACCAGGGCGGACGGCGAAAAAACAGAGCCGATAATTGAATCAGAGAAATTTCTCCTTGAGCATTGAAAACGGTTGGTCTGATAACGAGGTTCTTAACTGGCAGGACAGGAAGCAGCCTTTCCGCATTCCAAGGTGGGAGAAACTTTTTTGTGGTCTTTGGTGCCCCGGCCCCGGAGACCTCCTGCAGGAAGACATAACATGAACTGTGTGAGGGTCGAATAGTTTTAGCTTTATTTCACTGTTCAGTTGGATTTATCTCAGTAACCCTGGAGAGACATTATGAAGAGAACACTTCCTTTCAACTCCAGATGGGCAGAGAGACGATCTACTGTGGTTTATGGTACGTTCGTTCTGGATCTTACCACCTCTGCTTGCATTTGTGTACATTTCTTTATTGTATTAACAAACATTAACAGGGTAGAATTCATGTGAATTACTGCGTAGTAGAGGTGGAAATTATAAATTCAACTTCAGAGGTTCCTTGTTGCAATGCCATCACATCACTGTTTAAACACCCATCAGTATGGGGCTGTGTACTGGGCTGTGCATATAGTCTATTATTTGACAGGCCTGAGGGATCTATTTGGGGAAATTAGCAGTAAAAGTTAATTGCGATTATCAAGAGCGATTATGGCAAAAATAAATGACTGCAAAGCCTTTTTTCAGAGCAGACAATTTGACTTGTCATAGCAGGAAAATAACATGAACGATGGCTCTGCTCTATTCAAGTGTCCCAGGACCCTGAAACTATAGGGTGACCAAGAAACCGAGAAAAAAGGGCCTATTGTGGCTTGGCCCATTGCCTGAAGCTAAGAAGAGCCAATCCTTAAATGCATAGGCTATTGTATTTGGACAAGCCACACAGAGAGTATAGTGAGATAAGATTTATGCTTTATTGGAAGCACTTTAAAACAATGTCATTTTAGAGAGAAAAACTTAAACTCAAGGACAACCTGATTAGTCCCCACCTGAAACACAAATCATCTTTATGTAGTGTTTTGGGTATCAAACCAAAGAACGTATATTGCTAAGAAGTGAAAGTCAATTGTTCGTTCCATTGCAACATCAGCGCCCAGCAGCAGAGCTACGCTTCCGCCATTTTCGAGTGAAAGCGACTTCCGGACGCTAGTAAAACATCCGTCTAGAACAGGGGTCAGCAACCTTTACTATCAAAAGAGCCATTTTAGGGAAAAAATAAATTGATCATCAAAACATTTGATCATTGTGATGAAGGTAACACAGTTTATAGTCTAAGTATATAGTATATAAGTCTAATGCAGTGAGGGCCAAAATGCAAATGTATGACGGAGTATTAGGGCCACATTGAGGGAAAAAACATCTGATATTTACAGAATAAAGTCATAATTTTACGAATTTTTATTGTCGTAATATTACGTGAATAAAGTCACAACTTTATAAAAAAAAAAAAGTCGTAATATTATGAGAATAAAGTCACAACTTTACAAGAAAAAGTCGTAATGTTACGAGAATAAAGTCATAACTTTACGAGAAAAAAGTTGTAACATTACGAGAATAAAGTCATAACTTTACGAGAAAAAAGTCGTAATATTACAAGAATAAAGTCAGAACTTTACGAGAAAAAAAGTCGTAATATTACGAGAATAATTTCACAACCTTACGAGAAAAAGGACGTAATATTACGAGAATAAAGTCATAACTTTATGAGAAAAAAAGTCATAATATTACGAGAATAAAGTCATAACTTTACAAGAAAAAAGAAAATAATACATAAAATTACTTTATAATATTAAAATTCTCAGATTTCTTTTTTTCCCTCAATTTGGCCCTAATACTCGGTCGTACCGTCGTACAATAAACCTACAACAATGATAAATAAAAATGAAAATGTAAACAAAAAACAGTTATTCATTTCCATTTTATAAATCCACAGGGAGCCTCTGGCGAGGAGCTAAAAAGCCACATGTGGCTCCGGAGCCACAGGTTGCTGACCCCTGGCCTAGAAAGTGCCGTACAAAAGTAAAATATTAATATATAATATATAATATATTAAAAAATATATTTCTATTCTATTGTCATATTCTACCAAAATGGCCTGTGTTGAACAATAAAATATTATAAAGTAGTATAATGGCAGCAGCAGCTGAACAAACAACCAAACAAACAAACAACAACACCAGAGTTTCCTCTCTATGTTTCTATACTCTTTGGTCACGCCATTCGAGATCGATGCAACTCTCGCGAGAGTTTCCCAAATCACGACCGTGGTTTAAACAGGCAGCTCGCTAATTGGCAGCACAGCAATTAGCGTTAGCAATTAGGCTACAATAGATTTAAACTTCAGTTTAACCAGAAAAAAAGCAATTCAACGTGTTAACTATGCTCCAGATACATGTTGCTTGCAGCAGGTAAGTTAGCTGAGTGTCTTTGGGAACCAGAATGCCTCTAAAAACGGTGACAAGATGTGTATTTGGATGTAACTAGTTACTGAGTTTAGTTACTTTTTTAGAACTAGCTAACGTTACTTTGTTTTGAGACGTATGCTTCCTTCCTGATTCAGAGTATTAGGGCCACAATGAGGTAAAAAATAAATCAGATTTAGAGAATAAAGTCATAATATTATAAGGTTATTTTCTTTTTTTCTCGTAAAGTTCTGACTTTATTCTCGTAATATTACGACTTTTTTTCTCGTAAAGTTATGACTTTATTCTCGTAATATTACGACTTTTTTTCTCGTAAAGTTATGACTTTATTCTCGTAATATTACGACTTTTTTTCTCGTAAAGTTACTTTATTCTCGTAATATTACGACTTTATTCTGGCAAACTTCTGACTTTTCACGTAATATTACGACTTTTTTTCTCGTAAAGTTGTTACTTTATTCTCGTAATATTCCGACTTTTTGTTGTAAAGTTCTGACTTTATTCTTGTAATATTACGACTTTATTCTGGCAAACTTCTGACTTTTTTCTCGTAATATTACGACTGTTTCTCGTAAAGTTGTTACTTTATTCTCGTAATATTACGACTTTTTTTCTCGAAAAGTTACTTTATTCTCGTAATATTACGACTTTATTCTGGCAAACTTCTGACTTTTCACGTAATATTACGACTTTTTTTCTCGTAAAGTTGTTACTTTATTCTCGTAATATTACGACTTTTTGTTGTAAAGTTCTGACTTTATTCTTGTAATATTACGACTTTATTCTGGCAAACTTCTGACTTTTTTCTCGTAATATTACGACTGTTTCTCGTAAAGTTGTTACTTTATTCTCGTAACATTACAACTTTTTTTCTCATAAAGTTATGACTTTATTCTCGTAACATTACGACTTTTTTTCTCATAAAGTTATGGATTTATCCTCGTAATATTACGACTTTTTTTATCGTAAAGCTGTGACTTTATTCTTGTAATATTACGACTTTTTTTCTCGTAAAGTTATGACTTTATTCTCGTAATATTACAACTTTTTTTCTCGTAAAGTTATGACTTTATTCTCGTAATATTACAACTTTTTTTCTTGTAAAGTTATGACTTTATTCTCGTAATATTACAACTTTTTTTCTTGTAAAGTTATGACTTTATTTATGCTTCCTTCCTAAAGTTTTTTTTTCATTTCCTTCAACAACCAGCGGTGCGTTCAGCCACATTGGGCTCCTGGAGGATGCTCACCCAGGGTGCAGAGTACGAGGATACCTGGGCTCCGTCACCTGACAGGAAGGGCCGTCCCGTTCAGCAGCTGCGTGTAGAGGAGGACCTGGGGCCCGTGGAGGGTGCAGACACCTGCGCTGGAGACCCGGAGGCGGAGGGACCGTCATGGAGAGGGAGAGACACCGACACCAACGTGCAGAAGTATGACACAGTTTTACACCTGGACGGGCTGAGCAGAGCGGGAAGGAGAGACGGTGTGCGTCAGGTCGTCAGGAAGCACGAGATCCTGCACAGCACGCCATGGGCCCGCGGGTGAGTCATAGATGTACAAACCTTACTAAATATTAACAAGTAAAACTGCTGCATTTAAACTCCCTTTAGGAAAAAGAAACAGGTAAAATGTACACATAGATACTGAAAGGGGCTGGTAAGATTTAAGAATAAGATTCATCATCATCACTGGATGAGGCCCCTATTAACCCCTTTCCTTCCTCTCTCTTTGCAATGTGTACAGTGTTCCTGCTGAAATACTTCATGGACATGCATTTATATATATATATATATATAGCGCTTTTACAGGGTAACAGCTGTGATACACGACTATTAAAAAAGTGAATATACATATATACATGCAAGGTGCCAACCTGCCCATCAGGATCTAATTTAAATATTCATTCACATTCTGATGGCAAGGATCGGGAGCAATCTGGAGCTCAGTCCATCCTTCCAAAGGACACTTCGACATGCGGGCTAGAGCACTTGGGGATCGAACCGCCTTTCTTTCGATTGGTGGACAACCCGCTCTACCTCTGAGCCACAGACGTCCCAAACATTATAAACATACATTGCCCCATATTTGCTGTGTGATAATTTGATTTAACACAATAATTCAGGAACATATGAGCACAAAACTGAAAGGCAATTACACATTTTGACACAGGGAACCTCTTCAAGACAGGGCCTCAAGATAAGTTAATAAACCACCTAAGGGTCCTTGTCCTGTTAGGAAAGTAAAGAAAATTAGAAACCACAATTATCCAGTATATTGTGCTTTATATTCCCAAACACATTTTCAATTAAAGAAGGCCTATTATGCTCATTTTCAGGTACATACTGTACTTGTATTTTGGGTTTTCTACTAGAACATGTTGACATGCTTTGATGTTCAAAAAACACTTTGCTTTTCTCATACCAGCTGTGCTGCAGCACCTCTTTTCACCCGCTGTCTGAAACGCATAGAGGCTATGCATTATTATGCAAATGTCTTATTTGGTGACATCACCACGTTACGAAAGAAAAGGCAAGACTTTTAAGCGAAGCATCTCAGGCAGTTCAGGAGCAGTGTTTCTGTGGGGGAGAGTAACTCCCTTTGGCGTGGACTTTGGGTTTAGTAACTTTGCAGACCATTTACATGCACACAAAAAACGATATGACACACTAAAGGAAAGTGAAAAAGCATAATACGTCCTCTTTAAATTTGTTGACAGTGACAAAGTGAGCCCAGAGCTTTTGGGGGCCCATGGGGAAGTCACCCTTCTTTGTGTTGGTGTATACTGTTTACAAAAGAATCATATAACCAAACTCCAGTTCTCTGGATATTTTTCATTAGGGATTTTATTTCAAAGAGAACATTGCTATTTCAGTTTCTTCAGCAATATCAGCACACGATTGGATAGGTAATACAGTGACTCTTTCATAATCTTTTTGCAGTACATTAGCTGAACCACTAGATGGCTTCTCGGCCGTGTCTAGAGCATTTGTGTTAATGACTTGGCTGCAGATGATGTTAACAGAGAGCTAAATTTGATTTTATTAACAAGAGCAAAACAGCACAGGACTGGATCTATTTATAAATGGCCTAGTCTGGTGTGTAGTTGGTTAATAGGATTGAACATAGGCCAAACAACAAATGCTTTAAATTAAAGGTATAAGCAAAGCCTGAAGTTAAAAAGGTTGGTCAGATATTTTGTTTAGGAGTGTTTAATAGTCACAAACACTTCACACACGTTCATGAAAAAATTACGTCATGTGGTTTTACCCCAAATTGAAAATTGAAAGGGCAACACCTTCTGTTTCAAAATGACAGGACAGTATCAGAGCTTACACTATCTGGTCAAAAGTATGTGGACACCACTTCCCACATAACTTTCATGTACCTGTATGGATTGTGTGTCCACGTACTTTTGAACATATAGTTTATGTTGATTGAATGCCAAAAAAACAGAAAGTAGCCTTTTATCTGCGAATTGTTTATCTATAAAACAGCACAATACAACATGATGTGAGTCTCTAAATATTAACAGGTGGTGAGTCACAACTAGATGAATTTCAAGTTGCAGTTACCTAACCTGCCTTAAGGACACTGGTTTCAGACTATTTTTATATTCTCACTCTTGGAAAAATAGGCTTTAAGCCTAAAATGAAACATTTTGATGTTGCATTTAAATTCCTTTTCTAAATATAATCTGAAAAGCACAACCAACATCTCCGGTAAACGCCACGCACAAAACCTTCTCAACGGTAATCAATGTTTGTCTCAACAGGCTATTACCTAAATTCAAACAAATGCGGCTTGTTTATTTCCTTTGATAAAGAACTAACTACTGACATATACAGAAATAGAATAGTCCATCAACACATACACACATATAACACTGACAGTATAGTCTTAAGTAATAAAATACAATACACAAAAATTAAGTAGACGAGTAACAAATTGCTTGCTCCTGTATTTACAGTCACCATCATATGCAGTGATACTGTGTCACAGAACACTTTCAATGAGAGAGCTATAGACTAAGTCAGTTACGAAGATACATATGTTGCATATGTTTCTTTAAACACAATCAACATTCACAGAGAATCAGAGTTTATTTTTATATTCCCAAATACTTAAAGTTATCTACAAAGTCCTGTTTGGAGCAGACGATCAGCTCCAGTGCACTTTGCTGACACCAAGCCTGTAAAGCGGCCACATGGTTCATGCCAACAAAGGTCATAATAACATCTGCATATTTGTATAAACCACAGTTTTTGTCTTGTGTCATAATCTCAGTAGATATAATTACAGAGGAGATAAAACAACTCTGAGGAGCTTCTGTGCTAATTATGAGTTTCTCAGACACACACTGCTTTGCAGAGCTTCTGTTGGAAAGCACTTGCTATGTAGTCAATAATAACCCCAGCATGCTGTCTGGGGTCCTGAGGAGCCCTGACATCTTTAACAACTCAAAAAACATACTAAAAATATTTTTTATCACTTTGATACTTAATGTCCTTAGGTTATATTAAACAGTTTGTACTCAGATATTACTGATGTCAAATATTTATATTCTAGATTATAATATACACTGTGAAGAATAAATTACATTATATGTAAAAACATATTGGCTTTTGAATGAGATCACTTTATTTTAGAGTACAATAGTATTTATAAAGTAATTACGAGTGCATCATAGTTAATTAAAAGATAGGATTTATGTGATAAGTTTAGTAATTAACTAATGTTTACTAGTTATTATTTACATGTAACTTTATTGAACAACATTAGCGGTAAATATATCAAATACCAAACATTTACTATAATATATATATATATATATATATATATATATATATATATATTCACTGGGAAGTTATGCATTAATTACTGGTAGAAAAAGAAGTTACTTAGAATGACTAATTTAAAATGTTACATAAAAAAATACAGTAGTGGCCAAGTATTTATTAGGTAATAGGGTAATAAGGTAATTCCCTATTGTTTACTATATCTAGACGTATGTTATGCAAATTTGCAATTTTATGCAATACTTTAGAACAAAATGGACTGTTGGATTAAGCGAACTTTATTAAATGAACATCCCAATTTTATGAGCCTATAAACATGATTTTATGTCAGACCTCAGCTTTAAAACATAGTTAAATACAATAGATTGTTCCCACTGGATGGACGCAGCATGAATATGGTCAATTGCTAGACTTTTTTTTGCAGCACAGGATATTATATAACCTGTTTTCCCTGGTTGACACTAAAAGAAATATCGATTAACGCTCATGTTTTTGACCCACAGGGCTTTTTGTGAACTCCATTAGTTTTACTATCTCTCTTATAATAACCAGCCGGTGAGAGTAATGCGTCTGTGCGCTCCAGCCTCCGATTGGCTCGTTCTGGTCACATGCGCTCTTCCTTATTCCCACTGAGGACTTGCTATATAGCCTCCAGCCCCCATACAGCGAGCGATCACACAGAAAAATCACAGGACAAACTGCTCGTGTTGGATTTGTCTTATTATTGCATCCAGCTGGGTGGGGGAAAGAAGAAAATGTTTTTTTTGACGCTCCTGCTTCTTCTTTTTGACTGACACCCTGGACGTTTCAACTGGTGTTTGGATGCGATGCTGTCAGGGTTTTTTGGACAGAGATCTGGTTTGATTTGATTTGATTTCCCACCACCACTCAGAATAACCAGGATGGTATGGATGCAACAGCCTGAGCAAAGTGAATAATTCTCCAGCTGAAGTGCTTTTATTGCTTTAAACTTATTTCTCCGAGGATGAATGAATGGAAAGGATCAAGGGAACATGGTTTTCTATGAGGCCATCACCTTATTTTTAATTTTTTTTTTCCAAAAAACGCACTGTACACTCTAAAAGCTAAGCTGTGTTTTTGGATGAAGTGTGTTTTTTTGTTGTGATGCGTCTCCCCTCCATCTCCACTGACACCATCAGTTTGGATTTACTTGGATTTTTTGGGGGGATCTGTGCTGTGTTTCCAGGATCAGGATGGCTCGCTTCGCAGAAGATCTGCCCACCCGCTATGGAGGAGGAAGCGCAGCCGGAGGAGGGAGAGGCGGACCGGGCGCTGGCAGAGGAGGGGCCCGGGGTGGAGGTGGTGGAGCTCCGGGTGGCCCGAGGGTGTACAAGCAGTCCATGGCCCAGAGAGCCAGGACAATGGCCATCTACAACCCAAACCCTGTCAAACAAAACTGCCTCACTGTCAACCGCTCCCTCTTCATCTTCCGAGAGGACAACCTCATCAGGAAGTATGCAAAGCGAATAACAGAGTGGCCATATCCTTTTCTGCACAGTATGGCACCTTGCACTGAGCAGGTGCATGTAACCATATAACCTCTCTCTTGTCCTTTCCTTGGCAACCGCGCGCAGATGGTTGAAAACAGTGGTGGTGGCTGGTGGAAATGTTTCTACACTGTAAAAAAAAAAAAAAGTGTAAAATAACAAATTTTCCGGCAGCAGGGGCGCCAGAAAATGAAAAAAACAAACCAGTAATTATCTTTATATCATTAGCCTTTATTACTGTAATTTTACAAGAAATATTTTACTTTTAACATATATTTATTGTTAGAATAGAGTAGTACACCGTAAATCTAAGACCATTTACATATAAATCACAAATGAAACATGTAATTTTACGTTGCAAAAGCCCAAATTTACATTAACTCAGAGGTTTTGCAAAAAAAATCTGTATTTTTACAATTATTTAATGCAAAAAAAAGTGAAGGTATCAAAAACACATTACTACTTTGCAGTTAAATAATAAACAATTATTTTATTCCAACAGGAGCAGTAAATAATGCTTTGAAAAAACACAACAGTATAAAATATACTCAGTGGTGGAATGTAACTAAATACAATTTTGAGGTACTACTTTACTTGAGTATTTCCATGTTCTGCTACTTTCTACTTTCTACTCCACTACATCTCAGAGGGAAATATTAGACTTTTTTACTCCACTATATTTATCTGACAACTTTAGTTACTTTACAAATTCAGATTATTAATACAAAATATAATCACATTACAATCAAATTACACATTGCAATCAAATTACACATATTACTGGGTTCATTTCCATATTTAAAACCCACAAATATTGACAATTTGTATAATTTGTATTATTTTTATTATTATTATTATTATTATTAGTTGTAGTAATGTTTCAGTAATGTGTCTTTCACTTTATGCATGCTGTTGAATGAGCAGTTATTTCCACATTGTGGAGTAGCTCCTACAGTGACTTCCTTTTATTCCTCTGCGCGCAACGATGACCGCACCTGTCGCTCCTTCTTCTTATCTGTGTTCAACACGACACAAAGCTGTTTCTCAATAGGTTGCAGGGCAGTGAAAAGACTATTGTGTTGCCTTTTTTCGCTATTGATCGATGCAATTAGAAGTCAATATGAAAGCTGCGTGCGTAAAAGGCGCAGTGGTAAATCCTCCTGTTCTCTCTCTCTCTCTCTCTCTCTCTCTCTCTCTATAGTCATGTAAGTCTTAAGGAAAGGCGCAGTTTGTTGTGGTAGAGAGAGAGAGAGCTGCATGGTCCAGGGTTGCAGCACCGCCTCGTTGTCTCAGTTAGGAGCTCTCTCCATGGTGCTGAAGTCGCCCACGCTCCCAAGCTCCACGCAACTCTTTCCAACGCTGCAAAAAATGTCACCCATCAAATCTTAAGTATTTTTTCTCTCTTAAAATAAGTGAAAGATTCTGCCAGGGTGACATTATTCAGGTGTCAAAATCTTGAAGTAAGGTTAAATCCACAAAAGCAGCCCTTGAGGACAATGGCATTTAATATAAAAAAAGTAAAAAACAAAACAAAACATTTCCTCACATTTTCTGAGGAAAAAAATGATTTAGAGTCTCAATTGTAAATTAAAATAAAAAAACAACATTTTCTCACATTTTATGAGTAAAAAAAATATTTAGAGTCTCAATTGTAAAAGCACAAATGTCATATTAAATCCCTCTATTTCCTCATTCACAATATCTCTTACTGAAAGGCAGAAAAAGGGTATTCAATATAGGCTGTATATACCTACACAAATATACTATGAACTGTGCTTATCTTTTACCTGTTAAAATCTATTATTGCTTGGTACTTTTTCCTCATTCGCCCACCATATAGAGAGCCGAAATCCCGCCCCTTCCGGTGACAAATCTTCTGCTCCAAAATCCCAGTGGCTTATCTACATATCCAGTCAGTGCATGCTTTTGCAGTGAAATGCCAAAGGCTTGAAAGCAGTTCAAGTCTTGAAAACAAGTGATTTAGATTGAAAACAAGTGAAATCATTTCAAGTAGTGAGCATATCCTCATATTAATGAGAAAAACAAGATTAAATGACTCATTAAAATAAATATCTTTTAGCAGTGAAATGGCTGAGGCTTTAAAGCCGGAGCTTGTGCGACAAACACAAGAAGACAGCTGGATCTGCGCTGTGGGTGACAGTGACAACAACATTAGCTGTAATAGAAAAAACTCACAGGAAAATGAAAATGACAGTAAAATAAGCCACCGTATCCATTTCCTTTTAAAACTCACTCCCAGGAAAACAGTGTTCTGGTTGCATAATCTTGTGGGTAATAATTCTACATCTCGGCTTTAATGGTCATAAGCTCCCTATTCCCTCACGATTCGTAGGCTCTCAATAGGCGCTGACCCGCGGGCAATGACCCAGTGAAAATGGATTGCAGAATGAGCCAACCATTGAAAATGGTTGGAAATGGTCAACCATCTGGAAAGATCATGAGCGCATGTATAGGGTGCTTTCAACCAGAGCCTGATGGAAGGTTTATGTGGACAGAATACATCCAAATTTAATTTTAATGGCATTTTTCATACGGCAACATGCATGTATTGCATAGTATGCCATGATTAATAGGCACTCTTATTTTATTAGACTAAGAGTTACAAGCCTTGATTGCTTACTCATTGTTTATTCTGTATGAAAGGTAGGTCTTTAAACATTCCATAAGAAGATGATTTATGACTCAGCTGTGAAATGAAATGAAATGAAATGCCACTTTCTCTCTTTCAACTGCTCCTTAACTCTCTCACTCCATTCGAGTACATGATCCTAGCTACAATTATCGCCAACTGCATCGTCTTGGCCTTGGAGCAGCATCTACCTGCCAGCGACAAGACACCCATGTCAGAACGCCTGGTAAGTGCTTTTCAACGTACCCTAGGTCACTTCCTTTATACAAAGAGCTTTTCAACAGCAAACAGCCAGTCAGACAGATGTGGAGAGGAATTAAAGGTGTTTGTCTCCTGTATGTGAATGTGTGAACCTCTCAGTAAGTTAACCTGTTTCCCCAGCTTCTCAGTCTAAACCAACATATAACTGCGACAGTCACGTTGCATAGCTAACCAGTATCAAACAGGCTTCTGCACGGGGAGGTCAAGAGGCATATCCCGCTCTGTGTACCAGGGGAAAAAAACAAACAAACTGAAGCGTAGCGTCATGGTTCAGCACTTTGCTGCTCTTGTTCTTGAGGGTGTTGTAGATCAGGGGAGTTTGTCTTTAAATAGAGAGCCAAAGAGCAACAGCTTGATGTGAAAACGTCAATGAATTCCTCTCGTGTTCAGCCACTTGCTCCTCTTTTCGAATCATCTCGGCGCCTGCGATGCAAATTCAGCAGTGAAGATGTCACAACCAGGAAAACAAACGGGTAGCATTCCGCACCTGAGAAAGTGATTAGAGCGGCCACACAAAGGAGACAACAAGCATCCTCTCCCTGCCTCCTCCACCTCGAGGATGTAATACAACAAGAAGCCTTTTAATTAGAACAAGGGATCAGCTATTATTTATGAAGCTCTGTTAACAGAGTAGGAGGCGTGCTGTAAGTGGAGGCGATGATAGAAGCTATTCCGTAAGAGTATTGCAGATCCATCGCTGGTCTTTAGCGCTATGATCCTTGGGGCTCTCCCCAGCCGTCCTCTTCAAGTGTACTTATAATTCAGGAGTATTTTAGATGTATGTATAATAGATGTTAAGGCACTACTAGTACAGACATTAATCCAGGGAGCCCCTCCGGTCCTGTCATTACATAACACATTCAATTGTTTTGAATCTTTGAATAGCATGCCAAAATGAATATACTGTATGACACATTGAATGCCTGTTGTGAAAATGTTGCAGGCTCCTACGGCTTCTCTTATTGGCCAGGAATAACTTATCTGCTGCTTCTCAACAACAACAAACTGTCATCATTTTACCACCACAGCCTTCACGCTTGATACAGCAACTCTTGTACAACATACATAATCTCTGGATGTTCAGTGTAGTCAGCCAGTGCTATAGAAAAGGTCACATTTCTTATAGTGCTCAGGCCTGTCACACTGCTTTTACATGATTGTTTATGTTGGAGGCTTGGTGATGCTGGGGGTTGGGGACACTGTTTGTCAGGTTGTAGTATGCTGGGAGCGAGGAGGAAAGATCGAGGGGGGAGCGAGGTTAGTGTAGGCGTGAGATATCTTCTGCTCATGCCCTGTACATCGCCCCAGGCTCTCGCAGATATTAAATGGAGGCAAAGGAAAAAAGTGTCATGTCACACGCGCTTGATCCACTTCCTTTACTTACAGCAAGGCCCAGGGTTAACTTACCTACATAGTGCAAATGATCAAACTGTGACACACTCTAGATTGTCTGACACATTTATGGAATAACGCAGAGAGCCCAAATCAATCATGCTCACTCATCTGTGCTGTGCATATGCTCTCAGTGACAAAGTGCCCTTTCAAACAGGATTGTCTTTGTCCTGTTGGGATAATGTTGTGCTTTTGATTTGCCCTAATTTCACACTAAAGGGGCACTTGAGCAGCACAAGTCCCCTTCTGGTCACTCAAGGTACCGCCCAATGCCATTAATCCATGACCCAAGTGTTCTGTACATACTGTATGCCCTTCTGGTTGGCCCAACTGCCTCATTTTCACCCCTAGCTTTGGACTAAAAGGCCCCCAAGTACCCTTGTGGTCGCTCCAAGTGCCCGCCAATTCCGTGTTTCATTTTTGCACAATAGCACACCAAAGGACTTTGAATAGCCCATGGTTGGTCCAGATCTCCTGCTGGTCAACCAAAATGCCCCCGTGTTTGGCCCAAATGCCCTTCCGATTGGCCTTAATGGTCCCTGAATGCCTCCCTCTTGTGTCACATTAGAGGGGCAATTGAACAGCCCAAGTTCCCTCTTGGTTGGCCCAAAGTAAGTGGCCTTCTGGTCAGTACTCATGTCCTTCTGGGTGGCCCAAAAGGTCCCCACATGCCCTTCTGTTCGCTCCAAGTCCCTTACACTTCCATGCTTCATTTTGCCCTTATGTCATGCAAGAGAGGAGTAAGTGCCTTTGTGGTTGCCCCTAATGCCCCACTTGTCAGCCAAGGCACTCCTGTTCTTCTCCCCTATAGTTAGCCCAAGTACCCCTCTGCTTGGACCAGTGGCCATTTTCTTTGAGTCAGGCACCAAGCAAAGTGCTCAACGTGGGCCGGCACTCCAGTACGCAGTACCAACTCATTTACATTTTTCTTTTTCTTGCGCATCGGCACTTCTCACAAGCTGCCGGTATGCTCTGTGAACATCTACCATCACTCTCTCTGTGACGCTCAACCACACACTCGCTACGCACACATTGCGCTACTCTTACACCAACGATGTAATATGTAAACATGCGGATTACACTTAAACCGGGCGGTGGCCATTTTCACACCATAGTAGGCCCACTGTGAGCATCAAAGCTTGCATGTGGTGTGGCATTTTACAAGCTGTTTTCTTCATCTACTCTCGTTCACAACGTGGAACAGGGGCCTAAAGTTGGGGGGCCAGTGGCCGTTTGGAACCCCTCTACCTCCAGCGCCCTTGTTCACAACATAAACATCAGCAATATCTTCTAGTATCTTTTATTTGCTGTTGAAATTCAGAATGTAATATGCTGATACCAGCACACATGGCATCATGTGAATAAGGGGAGTACTAGCACTTATTTTTTTCCACTTCAAGCACTGCTCAAGTAGCCCTCTGGTTGGCTTGGTTACCCCAACGGTCAGCCAGAGAGCCTCTCTTCTCCCTTTTGCATGGCCCCAGTCAACTTCTCGAGTGTGACAATGGCGCACAAATGAACCCTAACCCCTTATCTAAAATTGGCTCTCATCAGTTGAAGTTAAATAGCTTATTAAATATGTTTGAATGCATGAAATGGGCAGACCTGAAGCTCCATTGATTTACCATTGCCCGTAAGATCATTACTGTGTGTTTGAATATTTGTTTTCACTGTATTTACTCTCTTTTCATCCCGAGAAGCGGGCTCATCTTCCTGCACTTCTGTTCATGCTGCTGCAAGAAATGAAAGGAGCCATCTTTCTTTTACTTACCCCCTCTCTTTCACTTAACGCATCATTGACCTCCAACAAAAAGATCTTCCTCTGTCACTCTCATCCTCTCTCTGTCTCTCTGTAGGACGACACAGAGCCCTACTTTATTGGAATATTCTGTTTCGAGGCTGCCATTAAGATCATCGCCCTGGGCTTTGCATTTCACAAAGGCTCCTACCTCCGCAACGGCTGGAATGTAATGGACTTCGTGGTCGTCCTCACCGGGTGAGTCCCTCGCCCGCTGGGTGTCAGCTTGAAATGGAAGTCACAAGTGAGAGAGTGGTTTCTTTTGTGTGTATCTGTGAGCGCCTTGAGAGAGAATGTAGTGGAATCACCTTCTTCCAGTTAGACATCTGCCTACAAGCATCTTTGAGTTATTCAACAAGTCACAAGCCTGTAAAAGATGTGAAAACAGTGTCATGAGGAACATTTGTTGCTTTGGCCTTTCCATTTCTGTCCTTGATTTTAACACTGTTGCTGGACTGGAGACATACTTTACGGCTTCCAACTTTGTGGTAACCGTTTGAGGAAGTCTCTTTCCTGTTTAAACATGTGGTTGAACTTACACAGAGCCATATACGTTTGTAGCTATACCTACAAAAGTTATGCACTGATTCGCATATGTCCCACAAAATCAATTCATACGTAATCTATGTATCTGTGAACTAGGAAGTATAAAGAGTGACAAACGCTGTGTAGGGAGGAGGTCGGGGTGGATGGGTGGGTCAAAAAACACTGGACTTTCGCCCAGGTGACCGCTGGTCGTATCCCGTGTGAAACCAGAAGTCAACGTTGAATTATTTGTCACATAACTTCCGTACTTATGTTACGCCACTCCTGGAGATATTTTAACCCAAACCACAAACTTTTCCTAAACCTAACTAAGTAGTTTTGTTACCTAAACCTAACCAAGTTGTTTCCTTCTAAGTTTATTTTAAAAAGACTGAATGCATGTTACGAGTGGAACGTGTTGCCTGACATTCGAAATGATGCACAGAAAATGAGGAATAACTTTTCGTAAGACATCATACGAACCATTGAACAATCACATTTAGGTGTTATGTTTGGGTGTCACATGCTTTTGGCTATACAGTGTAAGACACTCATGTGGTTGATGATGATTTACAACTTAATTTTGTGATTAAGAAATTCAGAAACTTTTGTCTCAACAACCACACCATGTTGCCGAGCCCTACTCGAAAGCCTTACCACCTGAGCATCTGCATGGCAAATGGAAAGTACAATACATATAAAGTTTTGTATTTGATATATGTATTTCCGAAATAAGTACACGTTGACGCTGTAACTTATTAGCTAAGTGGACCACAGAGTTCTGTGACAGATGCTTTTATAGTTCGTCTTGAGCAGCTCTTAGTGGGGCTCGGACAAGAGTGGCTGCCCGGCAGGGAAGCTGTCAGACTCTGGGGCTTTGGAGTAATGTAATGGCCTGTGTTTCTTATTATCAGAAAGGAGTCCTGAAAAGTCAATCAGTTAGGTCACTTGTTCTGCGTGATTACTGCTGGGATTTCAATTTAGGCAGCACTGAACTTTGTCTGGAAGGCGGTATGATGCTCCTTCTCTGCTTTTAATCGTTGATGGCAATCAGAAGGTTGTCAGCATAAAGTTGGAAGAGGAAAGAGTGTTCATGCATAACTTTCAGTTCCTCCACCTCCTGTATCCTTGCAGATTTTATGCTTCTCCTACTCCTAGCATACAGGAATCATGTTGTCCTGTGGAGCTGCTTAAAGCTGGTATCCATTGTCATTACCATCTGTGTGGTGGAGTATTGTAAAACACACAAGCTGGCACATTTATTGTGGTTGGAGGTTATCAGACAATTGTGAAATGTTGATCTGCTTGTCAGGTTGCCCCCTTAGTGTACGTAGAGGAAGAAGTCCCTTTTAAGTTTCACCCTCCCTCCTAAGAGTCTGTTTACACCTCTTGAATGCAGGTATAAGGTACCTCACCGGAGCTTGGAAAGCTTCATCAGTACTGATCAATGTTGATCAACTCACTACTAACTCCCACTGCTGGAGGAAGCATTTGATTTTGTACTCAGATAAAAGTACAACAACGTAAAATCAGTCCATTAATCCACTCGTAAAATGTCCCCCGTGTCACTCTTCACAGCCTGAAACACAGTCATGCCATGTTGGAAATACTCCTGTTTCATCCAAGTTCACATGTTGCAGATAAATGCTCCTCCTGCTTTGTTACATTTATGAACAGAGAGATATTGTACTGTCTTAGTGCTGCGTGAGGTCCAGATTGGATTTGCGCTGTAAATAATGGCTATTTCAGAAAGTCAATAAACAAATGAATCAAGGTGGATAGTGATGAAGAACAGAACAATGATGGCAGAGAGGCGGTGTCCACAAGTGTTTGATGAGAACAACAGACGAAGAGAGTGGATAGGGATTTCTTTGTAAATAATCATTACAACTTGAAATTACACTTCGTGCATTTTAAGCCAACACACACGAAAGCTGCTGTTCAAAATTACAACATTTCTTCTTCTGTTTCAAACCATAGCCAGCGCAATAACAGTTCAGAGATGCCTTTTTCCTTTTTCTTTCACACGGCACATAAGTGGGAAGATTGTGTTTGGAGCCGTGATTGAATTTAATGTTCCCCTGCAGTACCTACACAGTGGAAGGAAATCATGTGTGGAAGATGAAAGAAGGCGTTCTTTAAATGTAAGGCCGAGATCAATCACAGAGGAACGTTGCCTCGGAGCGCAACACTCAAATTCCAACATCTTCATGTAGAAAGACGCACCAGCCGCTTTCAGTGCCATACGATACACCTTCTGCATCAATTGCAACACAGCAGTGGTGGTTGGCATTTTGCTTTGCATCCTGGTTGCTTCATAGAGAAGAAGCTTATTCATGTGTTAAAAACCTCGGACTCATACCAAGGTATTTAGAAAATAAGATAATCTAAGCAGATAATGAATTTAAAGGAATATGTATATTGTTTACAGGATGTCATGCATCTAAAATCATCTTTTTGTTTCGTCGTTTTTCTTCTCTTAAAGCTAGACAAATAGCTCCTCAGTTTTGGTTACCCGATGCTGACACAGCTGGATACAAATTAACCATTATGTTGCATATGTGTGTGTCTCCGTTTGGTTGCCAAGCAACCACAGTAGATAAGGTGCCTCTGCACGATCGGGGGTTTCTGCGTGTATGTGTGTGATGCTCTGTTTGCTTTGTGCTCATACATACTCCTTCGGGATTGAGGCAGGGGTGGGGGGGGGAGTAGGTGTCCGGGCCGAAGCCCGCATCAATTTGAAATCGATCAGATCACCTCTGGATGTGGTTTGGCTCACTGGGCCGCAGTATGAGCAAAATCCTGATCCTTGGAGAAGCCTGATGGTGAATGATAAAAGACGGAGGAGACGTTTTTAAGCATGTCCTCAGATGTTCAGCCTCCCTAAGTGAAGTTAAGAGGATTAAACCGACTTTACTGCACACCTGGGTGTTGAAATCTGTCTCTGCTCTGTCCTGTGTAGTCCACGGAGGGAATGAGCAGCCTGCAGGCGAGAATTACCGATCGTAATTAGAGTTAACATGGTATAATAGATGAAATGATAAATAGTGAAAATATTTTGAGTAGCAAGAGAATAAGAAATCAGAGCGTTAACGCTCCTACAATTGGATGTTATTGATCAATGCATGAATGATTGATAAAAAAATGTTTTTATAAATGCTGGGTAATCAATCAAAAGTGAGTGATGAGGGTTTTTATTGATCTTACTGGTCAGAAATCTAATTTAGGATAGACTCTGAGAAGATGTGATTGTGGCTCTGCTCTCCTGGTTTGCTTGAAATTAAAACATATTCAATTCTTCTCTATTAATCATCTTATATAACATAAGTCAATAACGTATCTTACTCTTTTTCCAATTAGCTAAGAATCAGTATTAGTTCTCTGTGCTTAGTCCAGGGTATAATTATGTCGATACAGCCATCCAGTCCTAATGAAAGAATCTAAATGATAGTGCAGCCAGAGGCAGTGGCAGACCTTTAATCTGTCCTGATCAGGCATTAGGAGCCTCTAATAAGAGAATAAATCTGCCTGGCTTGCTAAAGGCCTAATCAATAGAACACTGAGCCTGCCAGCTCAGGAACACCGTGCCCTGATGAGGAGCCAGACACGGCCAATCACACGCTGAGCACGACAGCGTCTGTGACATGGACGAGACTGGGTGCTCTACTTTGAAAACCATTTTCTTCTCTGGAGCATTTATAACATTTGCCAGTATGAAGCATCATGCTCACATAAATTGGGGAATCATGACTCAGCGGCTGGAAATTAAATAAAAAAAAAAAATCCAAGAAGAAAGGGATTAAATGACACTAAACATTTGTTCTAATTTCAGAGGCCAAACTCAATCGGAGTCAATTTAGTCTGCAACCAGGTTTTTCCTCCAGAAACTGAGAGAATCAGTTCAGGCATTTTGTAAAGCCAAGGAGAGAGTGGTTTCTTACATTTTGAAATGTAGCCATTATTCAGCAAGCCAAGAAAGTGATGTACAATACTTTCTACCATGGCCATAAGGAGTAATCAGTCCTGATTGGCAGTTTTTAATATCATCTTTGGCTCTGGAGAAGCTCCTCTGAGAAAAATCTCTCTCTATCTATCTCAGCTTGTGCTTGGAGACTACGAAAACAGACAGTCTGAGGGGGCGGAGTTGGAAAAAGGTGGGGTTTAAAGTTAAACTAGAGAGGCAGGAGGGAGGGGCTAAGGAAAGACACTCATGTTGAATCATGGTAAGTGTCTTGACCCCCACTTTTATAGATCCACATAACACAAAGAAAACAAAGAATCCCGCACATTGCATGATGAACGTTTTGGGGACCGAAATGCCAACTACGTTTACATAAACATTAATATTCCACTATTATTCCGAATATGACAATATCCTGAATTTGACACGGTTCATGCAAATAGCATATTCCATTTGGATATTCTGAATTAGGCCTTATTCCGAATGGAGCATTTTCTGATTAAGACATGTGGGATATGCCAATGTTATTCAGGTTTTAGGAGCATTCTTTAGACATGTATACAGCAGTATGGCAGCGTTTTACACAAACCAATTAGTTGACAGTTTGCAGAAATGCATGCCTAAAAGAAAAGTCCACATTTCAGTTCGGAAAGAGAAACACACTTACTTTTAAACATTATGAAAGACTTGGATATCAACAGGTTTTTGGAAATGTGTAAATATCACATCGCCGACCTTTTCAAGAAGGTGGTTGAAAGAATGAAAGCGGGAAGCTGTGTCAAACAAGTCAGCCACCGGTTACGTTAATTGGAGTATGCATGGCTGCATGTCAACGGGAATATTAGTGGAATATTCATTTTCATTAGCCGTGTTAACAGCTTAGTAGGAATATTGTGAATAACCTGAATATTTTTTGCATGTAAACGTAGTTACTGTAAACGGACAAAGTTCATATAGTCAAAATATGAACTTGCTCGATGAAGATCTGAGGACTGCAACATCATCAATAAAGTGATGGACAGTGTTTTCTTTCCAAGTTAGGAGTTTTTGATTCTATGCACTTGTCATTTAGACTTCATGGTGCGCAACAACGATTGTTTTTTGAAACTGCAGCATGGAAGTGCAACACTAAATCGCTGCAGTACTCCTAATAGACATACATTTGAAATATTCCACTAATTGGCTGTTACTAGGCTTCTCACATGTGAAGGAATAACAACTTGTATTTTATTTATTCACTTTTTTTATTCAATTATTTAACAGGGAGCATGCAGATAAACACTGCTACACAAGGAAAAGAAATGCAGCAGATGTAATGTGTATTTAAGGCCTTTTAAATTCAGGGTAAAACACACTGTGTGCATTGGTATATTCATGCGTCGACATGTTGTGACTGTGTATGCATTGGCAGATGCAGTGTGTGTGTACTGTACATGTATGTGACAACTGGATCCACTCAAAACTCATTCAGTATTCACCTCCTTGTTGTTGTTTACGATATTGTTTCACTAATGTTTTTAATTCCGATGGTAAGGCACTCCATATTTGTGAGATTGTTACTGAAAAAAAGACGACTGACCAAAAGCTTGCATTGTGCACTGGAATGCTACAGTTATTGCTTTCTTGGCTGTGGCTCCTTTGCTATTATACTTTATGATCAATGGAGATTTTCCATCTGGAGCAAGGCCATTTATGCACTTAAATAATATGCGTTAACAAATGAGAACTCGAGATTGTGAGTCATTCAGGTAGTATATCTAGAAGCCAAAGGCAACAGGTTTCTTTTAGAGGCAGCCTGCATTTACATTGAGCTCAGTACAACATTGATGTGTTTAACATTGGGGATAATATATTGTTAGTTATGTAATATTTATACGGAAGCCCTGAGAGGCAAGTGAGAAAAAGAAATTCTGGTGATCCATTTTCTAAGTCTGATCAAAATGGTTTCATCTTCTCTTATCTTGTTGTAAAAAAGTTTTGCCAGGATAAATTTTCTAAGTTACTTTTTTTCTCTCCATACACCTTAAACACAAGGTATTGTGTGTTAGTAATTTATGTAAACTAAAACTCACCTGGAAGAAAACCTGAATGCTTTCAGTCCTATCTAGAACAGTGCCTGAAATGGGCCGGTACTGACCGGGTACTAGGTACCAGCATTTCTGATTTTTGTCCACATGAGTACCCTTACTTCTTCGTACTGCCACCGGTACCCAACATTAAGCACTAAGCATAGGAAATAAAGGCTTCAAGTCGCGGTTACCTACGTGAGACACAGCTGAGACGCAAGCCTGCACGGAGCCGGTGCAGACAGCTGCATAGATTAAAATGAGCTTTCTGAATGCTGAGTGCAAATGACTCAGAGGCTACTACTTGTGTGCGGCACCAACCATCACGAGCTACCCCCGTCAGCTGCCAACTACTCTTCACACCATGGTCACAGTGCACCTGACTGCTGCACTACGGGGTGCATATCCTTTAACTACAGGTTTTACATGATATTCATCTGCTTTTATCCCATTTTGAATGTCAAAATAGTGACAACAAAGCACTGAAGGCCTGCATGTTTTTGTGAACAATTTGATTTATGTAAATAGCTAAATCTTTTTTTTAATAACCAAACAGGCTACATTTATGTACAAACTGTGTGATGATCTTGTCATGCAACTGTTGAATTAGAGTACTGGCACCTTTTTTGGTCCAATTCAGGCACTGATTTATAGCGTGGAGTAGCGGTGCACTTTAGCCTCTTGTGGCTGAAATGAGTATTACAACAACAAACACCCCACCTGTTTCACAGATAATTTTTTTTTTAATAATTACTATAATATTATTAGAAATATTATCCTGGCAAAACTTTAGGAGAGAACACAATTTTGATCAGACTTTGAAAATGGATCACAAGAAAAAAAAAAATTCTCACTTGCCTCTCAGGGCTTCCGTATGTGTACACTATATATATACATATACTGTATATGTTTTGATGTTGATGTGTGTCAGTAACATCTGAATGGTTCAGTGGTTCTAACCTCCCCTGCCTCTTCGCCTTTAATTGCTGTTATTGACCAAAGCCTCAAATGGCCTTTTACTGCCCGTGCAAACTCTATGGCAACCGCAGTCTGAGGCTCCCGGGTGAAGTCACTGAGAACAATAATCCCACTGTCATCTCCAGGGAAACAAAAGCCAGGGCAGTTGTTTTTATTTATTTATCTGTATGTATGATTTACGAGTCTCGGCCGTAAGTGGTCGGGGCGTGAGTCGGCGCTTGTGTCGACTTCAAAGTTGTGATCTTCTTTCATGTGCCTCTCAGGCAACGGGGCTACCACAATAGGAGGCCTCAAAGTATAGTCGCAGAGACTACAGAGGTTGGGTCACTTTAGCTTATGCCCGCACCCGGTAGCATGAATAAATGATCCCTTTGAACGTCTGCCAAAATGCTGCTGTCTGATCATGTAGGTCTGCCAATCCTGGCCATGCTGAAGTTACAGGTGTGGTCATGGGCCCCTTGGAAAATGGCCATGCCAGTGTTTCCTCGCCAAAATTTAGCGCAAGTTTGGAGCTTCATTTAGCATTATTGGTTGCCTTCACTCTCTCTTTTAAAACAGAGCCTGCTACAACCTCTGAAACATTGATTGTGTTAATGCGTTAATGAAATTAGTGGCGTTAAAACAAATTAGCGTTAACGCATTATCGTGTTAACTTTGACAGCCCTAGTCTTTACATCTGCTTTTGTGAAGTGTACCCACACTGGAACTTTCAGTCAGTCTAGTAAGCATCTGGATCTCTGACTTTGCACACACTTGTTTAATGTCACCAGTATAGTACAAGACAAAGGAGAATTGTTCTGTTATCTATTTGTGATAATAACATTGTATTACCAAGTTAATTGCTGATGTCTGGGTGTGCAGTAAGGCATACCTTTTCTCAATATTATCATTTTTGGCTGTGATTCTGACCAGTTGAGATCAAATTTGGAGCAGGAGGGTTTTGCCCTGCAGCTTCACTCAGCTGCATCCTGAGTGCTGGGTGTCAAAGGACAGACAAACAATGCTTATTCACCTTCACGCCCAGATTTGTCAGGCATTAACTCTCATTAACTGCATCCTCCCTTCCCTTTCTTTAAGTTATGTTTCATCCAGATGGTTGTTTTCTCTGAGGTGTTTCAGTTTGATCATGTTGCTTTCCTCTCACTGAAGTTATTGATCCTTTTCTCAGTATCTGCTGTAACTGACAGATGTGGTCAGTGACCTGACAGCTGTGAGATTGTGTTGTTTTTTTGTGTACGTGTGTATGGTGGTTGTGTTTTTGGTACAGGCTTCTCGGCTTCTAGCCAGTTAGCGAGCCCTTCAGCGAGTGAACACTGTGTGCTCTGTGAGGCCGGCTGAGTGCTGCTGATGCTGATGCCATGTTGTCCACATCATAGCAGACTGATTCCAGCTCTGCTCTGCCTGTCGGCGGCCACGTAAAACAGCTTTGAGCGGCGGGTGGGAGCCCAGCCAGCGTCTTCTCTTCCCGCTCATGCTCACACAGGGATGTGGTCAGGAATACAAAATCGAAGTAGAGCTGCAACCAAAGAGCTGCAACCAAAGAACCTTGACCAAACCCTCTACAAATTCTTCTACATTTAAATTCTTTAATTCAATAATCACCTAATCACCCAGATTTAAGAGTTGTTATTTCTTACAACAACCTGCATACGTTGCTGCGTCCATTTCATCCACACATCAATATTTTTTGGCTATTTTTCTGTTGCCTTCTCCTGGCTCTGGCACTAACATTGGCCTGGTTGTTTTTCTAACTGGGGAAACAGCCGTCAGTGAACACAACACCAGACCTATTTTGTTAGTTTATTAGCTGCATTCAGTTGGCAACCTCCGGGTCTGAAAAGTGAAGCCAATGAGGAAGTGTCTTAGACTTGCATTCTTTCTAATAGCCATCAGGGGGCGACTGAGTTTAGAAGTCTATGAGAAAGTGAGCCTACTTCTCACTTGATTTATTACCTTAGTAAACATTGTAAACATGAGTTTATGGTCTCAATTGCTAGTTTCAAGTCTCCTTGAATACAGCATGATGATCATTTAGTAAATTATGATCCCATTTAGAGTCAAATAGACCATAAAGTAGAGTATGCTTTAGGGCGTGCCTACCTTGTGATTGACAGATCGCTACCACGACGTCGTCCTGTCTGGGAGTTGTTCGTGTTTTTTTTTTTTCGTTTCAGAACTTTAACTCTGTGTTTTCACTTCATGAACGGTAATTGTAATGTTTCGGTTGCTTAGCAATGTCTTATTCAGCGTTCGGTTGTACTTAGCTCCACCCTCTCGTGTCACTTCTGGTTGCAAAATTCCAAGACGGCTACAGCCAATAACCAAGATGCAACGACCAAAATGCCAACCTCGAGGCTTCAAAATGGCAAATGACTACGTCCACTTCTTATATACAATCTATGGTTGCATTAGATCGGTAGTTAGTTGCAATCATGGCCATCAAACCCATCACATTGTGTTTGTCTCATCCATCACCTACTCAAAAGCGTTGACAACATTGGACTGGGTTTTTTGGTTTGATCATTTTTAAAATCTAGTGCTAGTTTCTCAATATTACTGACCCTAGCTTTAACCCCCAGGGCATCAATGGTTATTGTCAATTCTACTGTCAAATCTTGTCACATTATCATTAGCATGTTTGGACATGACATCTGACTTGACAAACTGACTAATCACAGCTCACGCATCCAGCAGGCAAGCCCCAGTTCATGGATATTTATGAGATATAGTAAGCCAAAGTGACTCAGTATAACGCCGTGGATGTAACAGATCCAGCTTGCATCTGTCCCTTTGCCATCATGCGTATTCATGTCTGTTGACTAAAATGGCTGCTAGCTAGATGTCTTCACAAGCAGTGGCTCAACCAATTATCATGATGACTTTGTATATTTGGCAGGTTCTTGGCGAGACGGTCGCATTTTTTTTGCATCATCTGCTCCGGTTGTAACACACAGCCCCTGGTAGGAAGGCATGGCTCATGATATAGAAGCCTTCGAAGACTAATGTGACTTCATTTGGCTGAGTGGAAGGTTGGCAAGGACACAGAGACGCACTATAGCACACATTAATCACCGATTTGTTCGACCTATTGATGTGCACCGCACGCATATCTGTAAATGAAGTACACAAGCGATTCTACTTGTCTAGACACATGAAAACACACACACACACACACACACAAACAACGCGAGTAATCGTTCACTCGCTCTTTCTCTTACCCACTAATGCGCGCACACACACACGCTTTGTGTCTCTGTTGGCTTTGCTCCAGTCAAGCGTGACTGAAAGTGATGCTTGTCATTTCCTGTAGGCAGAGGAAGTGCACTACACCACAGCTGATGTGGCAGACTGGCAGGTTTCCCTCTTCACACATGATTCAGTCCAGAGCTAATTACAAGCAGTGTGTTGTTTCCTGGCAAACATCAGTCAAACATCAGGTAATCCAACTGCATTTAATAGGAAAGAGAAAAGAGAGAGTGACAGTCATGGATTTTGTTTTTGTTTTTTATCCTACAGTGACAAACAGTATGCCAAATGAAAAGACATATCTAGAGCTGCAACGAATGATTGTTTTCATTATGGATGAATCAATCTATTGCTTTTTATTAATCCTTGATTTGTTTAACATATAAAATGTATGAAAAATGCCCATAAGTTCCCAGTGCCACCAGTTCACGAGTTCCCAAGGCGACAGCTTGAGTTTGCCTGTTTTGTTCAACAAACAGTCCAAATTTACTTTCCTGTCTGTGTGGTATTTGACCAGTGCACAGGTGGGAGGAGAGGCGCAAACAGGTGGAAGGTGCTTTCAGATGAAGCAGTGCAAAGCGAGTTGTTTGTATTTTGATATAAAATATGTCTTTGCACTGAGAATAGACGTCTGGCGCAACGTCAATCTGCCGCCACTGATGATTTCTGTCAAACAAAATACTCGGAGCGGTAATGCTTGAGACATAAACAAGCTAATTTAATTAACCACTCCACAGCCAGTGGATGTGTTTAAATCAGCATCAAGAAATAACTTTTAACGTGGTGAAAGCATGATGTCCACAGCTGCCTTATACTGTATGATATGTTCCTCCTTTGGTTCATTAAAGCCCTGCAGCCATCTGAAGGCAGCAGGACACATATGTAGATAAATTCACATGCCCTCTGGTTTGAGAAGTTCTGCAGCAGAGTGCAGTGCCCTTATGCACAGCTGCCCACCTTCATTAAATCACATGCGAACAACACTAAGCTTCAAAATAACCCCACACACCTCTACACACATCAGACCGGTCGGTTATAAGTCTGCATTCTGCTGTTTGTGTGGGAGACATCAGATTACCGGAGCTCATCAAATCTGTGCACCACAGCCTTCCTTTCCCGGCAGTTCAAGTTTTATTCTCGAAATGCCGAATGCTGATATGATGTGAAAATTTACAACATTAAATACTGTAGAATTATGACTAAAATAGCGTCAAATTGATGTGATCATATCACTGCGTCACCAAATATTGTTTCTCTTTAGAACAACACGCTCGACAGTAGAGAAACCAAAACATTTTAAACAACTGACCACAAAAACGTGAACTTTCTCTAAGAATTTCTTTAGTAAGTAGCAAAGTAAGAAGATTTCAGCTATGATTGAAAGTGCAAAGTCAAATCAGTCTAACAATATAATTAAAAAAGGAGACATGTCACACTTTATCACGCACAGTCTCTACGATTTCTTGCTAATTTGCTGTATTTTAACATTTTTAAGCTAATATGGTTAAATGACAGCTGTCACACTGGAATTTGAAACAATGATAATAAAAAAGATTGATGCAAATCAGATACTTATATTAACAGACTCTAAAATGTAATTGAAAAGATAGTAAAAATGATTCTATCTGGTCTTATATTCAAAAAGAAATCCCATCTCACAAATGGTTAAAAGATGTGTGCGGGGAGCCGAACCACGCTGAGCTTTAAACGTCCTCATGGTTAGTGCCCCTCTACCACGGAGAGGGTCAGCTTCAAACCTGGACGCTGGGTTAGCGCGGCTCTCAGAGCTCACGGTAAATAACAGAGACCTTTAAATCCTCAAGCCTGCTGTCCGCGGCACTGAAGAGAATGTCAGCGTTTATCACGTTGAACGTGTTGGTTCAACATGAAGCCAGAATGACAAGTCAGCCTGCAGGATGTTTACGTGACTGGCACCTGTGACACAGACCTACACACAAGCTTGTAACTTGCATATTTCTGAAGTGCAACATCGCTCACTGGAGAAGCTTTCCTGGTTTGTAACCAGAATACTCAGGTTCAACAAGTGAAAAAAAATTATTTACAGGAAAATTACAACTAATTTAGCTTTAAATGTCAGCTTTGTTAAGTGAATATTTACTGCACCTTTTCATTGTGAATAGAGTACTATGTGTACTCTGTTTTTATTTACTTGTTAGCCACATTAAAGACCAATTTCATCACCTTTTACAATAATGTTTTTTCTCATTCTGAATCTAACAGAAAAAATGTATGATATGTTATATCATGATTTAAATTGATATATATCCTTTTAATATTTCTGGTTGTATTAGGCCATTGTGAGCAATGTTGCCAATCAGTGAGCAGGACTCCTTTATGGCAATACTGCTTTAAATCAATTATTTCTACATCAGTGTGGTGAAGTCATTTGTTACAACCCGGCTCAAAGGTTGCAACAAAAATGGGAGACCAGACGAGTTTAAAAATAGTAACAGGCATTTATTTAACAAACTAACAATCAATAACTAAATAAACGTGGAAAGTCAGTAATCAGTAATGTAGGCATGTGTGGGTGTGTGAAAATGTCTGCTGCAAACAAAACCAAAACAGGTGTGCCAGCCAAGGAAGAGAGAGAGACATCTGTTGAAAGGTAGAGCTTTTATCCCAACCACACCAAGCCCAGGTGTGGCTCATCAACCTGACGACCCTCTCCTGCAAAACAAAGGAGAACCAGCAAAAAGACACAGGACACCTAGTGGAGTGGAGGGGTCGTCACATCCCCATCCATAAAAACGGTGTTCCCACCGGGAATGCCGACAGAGAAAACACTTCTAACAAAATACAATAAACTACATAGCCTAATAATTTCAAAAAATAAACCTTTCATACTGACCAGTTCTGTAGTGTGTCACCCAGGCAGCCAACCAATCACCACACTGCAACCCAGCAACTCCAACACCTGGAGAAGCATTTAAGAATTTACAGCATAGAGAGATTAGACAGTAATGGTACATCACCAGATATAAAATCAAGATGTTCTTTGGAGGGTTGGTCTATACATGGAAATCCAAGACTACGTGGTTAACATACAGATCGTCAAACAATGTGCAAGTATCGGACAAAGTGACGTGCAAAATCCCAGCTACCAAAACACACAGAACGGATATAAGCGCTACCCAAAAGTAGCATCAAAAGGTTCCTCTACAACAAAGGCTCACTAGCCAAACAAGTCGTCCCAAGACGCACAGCACAAAGAGGCAACCAAACTACAACAAAGCTCACACCAACCAAGGCATGAACTGTAGCGCTTATGTTCCCACGGCTAACAGGCCAAGCTACCAAGTTGCACGTCACAGCACAACCAATGACAATTCACCACATCCCTCCTGTAACCATTTACTTGCCGACCATATGAACCACTATAACTTCCTGCAACAGCCATCATTCAGGTTCTCACAAATGGAGCACCTTCAGTGTAACTGGGTCCAACTACCCAGAAACCCTCCAGGCTGTGCAGAACTCTCATAACTGGGTCCAACTACCCCAGCCATCACACACTATTGGTCTAAAGGCACCAACAGAGCCAACAGACAGTGTTGCCCAGGTCAAATAGTGCACAAAAGAGACAATGTCTACCAAACTAATGTGGAAGTCTCCCCCTACCTAAACTACCCATCTTAAACTAATCTACCTCACTGAACCCTAGTCTTCATGCAGATTAGCGGGAGGCTCTTTAAACACTTAAACCAGTAGCCTCGGTTAGGCCCCCAGCAAGCTGGTTACCCACCTGACAGCTCTGGATGTGTCCCCGAGACAACTGCTCTGACCGCACACCACACAAAAATAACAAACTAAAAAAAGAAAACCAACGAGCCCAAATGGACCACATTGCTATGCCTACCCAGGGAAACTCCACAAAAGCTAAAAGTTACTCACTAGAGGACCCTGCAATCACTGCTGATAGCTCACACCTGCCAACCCGTGTTAACACTGGCTGCAGGACCAACAGAACTCAGTGCCACAAAATCACCAGCATGCACAACTCAATACTAACACACCAGAACAAATCAGCAACTTGTTATCCAATTCAGCTGCTTACATTCACCAAAAAAAACAGCAGAACAGCCTACTTACCACACTCGACCATGTCTCCCAAAAATCTAGATGCACAACTCAATTTACAAAATGAGGTGCACCTGCCGACTAAGCAACAACTGATCTCATTCATGAAACCACAGTCTCTGCCAATCAAGCATTAACAACTTGTAGAACCAACTGCACAATACCAATCTAAACTGGGTCAAACAAATTAGGACGAGCCCCCATTTGTTACAACCCGGCTCAAAGGTTGCAACAAAAATGGGAGACCAGACGAGTTTAAAAATAGTAACAGGCATTTATTTAACAAACTAACAATCAATAACTAAATAAACGTGGAAAGTCAGTAATCAGTAATGTAGGCATGTGTGGGTGTGTGAAAATGTCTGCTGCAAACAAAACCAAAACAGGTGTGCCAGCCAAGGAAGAGAGAATCTAGGGCGAAAAACCACATCCGAATGATATTCAAAAAAGTGTCCGCCAACACTCACTGTACAACCTCCACTGATCCCACAGGCTTTTTTGATCTCAGGAGGTAATATAGGAATTTTGATGATTTGATCTTTCTGTATTTCTTTGAACTATGACAGGCTACAGAAAGAAAGACCTGGTATACTAACAGAGGTTAACGTCATCTTCTTTTACTAGTATTGGTGATCAACCATTCTGAACCTACTGATAGGTGTAGCAGGCCGCTTCTGACCCATATCTATATGAGGCTGATAAATAAGGGATAATGTACAGCGAGCCGGTCATTGTGAAATAAACCCCGACAGGGCGATGCGATGGACCTCAACGCAAGGCAACAATGACCCGCTAGCTGTACATTATCCTGCTTATTACACGGCTACTTACTTAAGAAATCAATAATTTCACACAAAAATGGTCCGCCAGAGTCCGACATCAGAACTGCGCCCATAGCAACAGGTCTGCTATAAAGAAATAACAGACCGTTGAATGCCGTGATTGACCAATCAGAATCAAGTATTCGACAAAGCCGTGTAATAACCACTGATAACAGCCATTCAATTGGCTGATAACATTCGAAGCGGGTGAAATGTCCTTATTTCAGGGCAGGTAGTCTGAGGGCTTTTCTCACTTTTCTTTGACCATATTATTTCTGACCTTCTGCTGCAGTTTTATTGGTGTCTTTTACGGCGTTGACCCCCAGGACCTCAAATCCAAATGCAGGACAACTGAAAACAGTGTGAATATTGCATTATCTAACAGAGTCTCACTCTAGTCAGCCAGTTGGCGTCCCTCTAGCCTCATTCCCTTCGAGTTCACCTGCAAGGGGCGGCAGCTGCACCACAAAGTGGGCCCCACTTGCTCATATTGCCGGTGTAATGGATGAATTGGCTCCCCTTGTTTCCTTCTGAGCCGTATCGCCGGCCACTAAAAGGGCTGGAAAGTGGCTTTTTGCGGTGTCCCCCTCCTGTTCCCAAACATCTGCGTAATGGAGCGAATTCTGGCACAGAGAGCATCTCCTCCTCACCGCCTGCTGCCTCCGGCTGCGGGCCGGGCAGAGCACAGAGGGCGTGGGGAGTTTTGTTTGCACTGTGCGGTGAGAGAAACAGCATTCCTCCTCCGGTTTTTCTTCCCCTCCGTCTCATTAGATCTACCAGGAGGGTGCTGCCGCTGGTGAAGCGCTCGCCGCCGCCTCCTCCTCCTCTCCACCTCGTCTTTCTCTCCGTCTCGCCTCAGTGGAGAGGTGCTCTGTTTGTTCACCCTCCCCGGCCCCCATGTAAGCTCTCTCAGTGTGGAATAACCGACAGAGTCACACACAGAGAGGTGCAGGGCACAACAGAGAGGAGGGAAAATGAGGGAGATAAGAGAGGCTGAGATCAAAGTGCTGAAGTAATAGCTACCACAATAAACACTATACATAGCCTGGTGTACTTCATTCTTTGCTGACGGTATTACATTTGAGCCTCAGCGTGCATCGTTTCTACATTTTTATTTTCCATTTCCTGCGTCTTTGTATAACCATCTCACGGTAAAGTGGACTTACTAGTCACTAAATACACAGCTCTACTGTCCAGACAGGGAACAGAATGTACTGTACCCTCCACAAGGTCTATACCGATAGCACTGCAAGTCTTCTTGCTGTTACTAACGTGTTGATATCCTCTTTGGACATTGTTTTGTCTATACATATACATATATATATACAGTATATATTATTTTAGCCTACTGTAACTAATGAACGAACAACTACCCAGAGGTGTGTATCACCAAAAAGCATGTGACAGTTGATCTCTTAGGGAAGTGCTCCAAACTCTTTCTTTGCTTTAGAGCAGGCTGCTTGTGTGTAGGTGCACCTGTAAAGTTACAGGTCTAGTGTGTGTAGAAGGAGTCTTCTGCCTTCTGCTGCTTCCTTCTCTGTTGGCTTGTTATGCTCCTTAGCTATTGATCGTGGCAGTGGAGTCTATTGATATGATGACCAGCTTGTGCTTCCTCTGAGGAATCCTTGTTATCCATACTTCAGGACTCATGACTGTCTCTGGGGATGCTTGGTTTGTAAATATTCAGCTTAGTTAACTTTGGTTGTTTGAGAATGTACTGTAGGAGGTTTGCTTGGTGTTACCTTTTGTTTTTGCTGTAGCACCTTTAGTTGTTCAAATAATTAAAATCTAACCTCTAAACAATGATACCATTAACAAGCAGAGCTGTTGTTTCAGATGGTACCGGTGTAAATTATCTTCCCAAGTATGTGTTCCTTAGACTCATTAATTCAGTGGGCGTGTTCAGCTTTGCACAGCTATTATTGCAGTTTGAGTGCTAATGTTTTCCTGCTGGTAATTCGATGTTCTGTAACACCATAATTATCCCATCTCTTATCCAAGCAAATTGAGCAAACAAGGAAAGCTCGTATCTTTTCAGCAAAACACAACCTTTTGGCGCTGCAGCTGAGCCCTATTGACAACATGGGTGGTTATCTGATTGACCAATTTACAATAAGTCAATATGACTCTGTGATGAGCAGACTGGGTTAAGGCAGGGGTGGGGGGCGCATAGTATTAGTGATATCTCTGGAGTAATCTGCTGGGGGAGCGCCTCTTTCTCGTTATTGGTCCATATAATCGGGCAGGCCAACAGGCTAAATCTCTACTCAGCAGTGTGGGCGACTGAACAAGCCTGTTAACACTCTGATAGTGGCGATGTTAAGGATCGATCAGGTACTGGATCTCGTTTGTCCTTCACAGTTCAAGGCTTCACAAAGCTGGAACCACTAAAATGCTGTGCTCTTCGCGAGCAAGGCTGGCTGTTTGGATGACACATACATCTGAGTGTGATCAGCATGTTTCATGGCAATCTGCTCTTGAGATTATGAGATATCTTGTCTGCTAGTGGGACTAAAATACAGATTTTATAGGTGAGACAAAAAATAGAAGAGCCAACGCAGTGGCACATTACCCAAGATGATAACTGTTACTGTATATCTCCATGCCAACACCTTTCTATCCGAATCCACACCATCCCTGACCTGTGCTGCCTCTGTTCCAAAGATAGAAAGTTGAATTAAGAGAAGAAAACTGGTTGAGAGTCTTTGATGTTGTGCACTGAGAGTGAAAGTCCCGAGAGAAGCAGGTGAGCTGTGTGTTGTGTGACTACCAGGCAATCTCTGGAGACCCCCGCTAATACTGGAGTGTAAATGGAAAAGGAAGAGGCCCACCCTCCCACTACGAAAACCAGATGGACGTTTGTCCTTCAAGATGTACATTCAAGGTCTTTCACCCTCATTACGAAAGAACCAGCACCACAGCTGTCTACAATATGCTGAAAGAGACTTAAAATATCTTTACCGAGTTACCTGAAAATACAAACAAAACCACTAGCTAAAAGTGAAAACATGCTGCCAATACTATAATTAGAAATGAACACAAAGTCAATAATACCTGGTTGGCATTGTTTTGCTAACTGGAGGTGATTCCACCTTTTAATCGTGTCCAAAATCTTGGACCCGATTGGAAACCGATGCATGGAAATCCTACCCAAACCTGGCTAATGTACATAATTAATTAAAACAAAGAAACCCAAGGATAGTCAGAAATGGTCTCGTATAGTTCAGAAGATAATTAGAACCAATTCCAAAATGCGTGCCTGTTTGGAGCGGCCCGATTGCTTGGCCCCCAGAAGTGCTGCTTGCACTTGAACCATGGTATGGCTCCTTGCAACGTTGCTGAGAACCGCTCATTCCTCGCTGACCACAGGGAAGTGAAGCAGAGTTTGGTTGTAACATTAGTATATCCAGCATCCAGCATCAAAAGTGAACTGCAGTCAATAAGCTGTAGCCTGTAAAGGCCCACTGCGGACGACATACTCGAGTCAGCAGAGCAAGCGCTTGTTTATTCAAAGTTTATTAATATTGAACGTGTTGCATGTCCAAATTGCACCAACTTCAACACTGCACGTCCTTGGGCCCCCAGCAACACACCCGCCAAGTGTGAAGTAGATCAGAAGAACGGTTCTTGAAATATGCGAAGGACACACACACATACCGACATTGATTCCTTGCTTTATACTTTGATATACCAGACTCTATCTCGATGTGTCTAAAAACAAGCAGCCAGGTCAACATCACCACCAGTCGTGCAGGTGTGTGCAGCAGTCTTGAGGGCCGAAAGTCGAGACCTGAGAATGTTTTCAAAGAAAGCCTTCATCCTTTTATGAACAACATCGCTTCCTACTGTGTGGCTGTAAGCGGAGACGGAAAAACAAAGGTTCTTTTCTCTCGCTGCGCTTTTGCTTGTGCTTAGATCTTGTGAAAAACATGCATTAAAAAAATATCAGTTCTTCAATGAAGTGAAAGAAAGATGAATACGAATTTCTACACACCAAAGGCCAGTGTGACAGGACTGTATACCTATCATTATGATGGATAAGGCATTGAGCGCGGCACCCTCTAAACCGCGAGTGAGACAGATAGATGGCTGTGGGCGTGTTATGATTGAGATGCATTTACCTTATCTCCATGCCAACAAGTGTGAATATTATGTTTTATTTACCTCCTGAGTAATGTGGCTTTTTTAAAAGCAGTCCTTCCTGGAAGACAAAGGAGCTCACACAGCGTGCTGCTGGCCACACTGTGTGTGCTCTGTAATCAATATCTTTCTCTACAGCTTCTCCTTCCCACTCCTTCACCGCAATATCTGCCTCTTACCGTGTGAACGTAGTTATTTAGGAATAACATTTGTGATCGTAAGGGGGCCTTTTAGCCACCGCAACTGATTTACTGCTGTGTATCCATGCTGCATTAGAAACGTCTGTAAAGAGACAGATGGGAGAGGGGGGGAGGCAGTAATGAGGTAGACAGAAAGAGAGAGATCAAGACAGGAAGAGAGACCTCCAGACACATAGAGAGAGAGAGGGTGTGTGTAAGAGGAGCTGAAGGGATGATTCAAATAGAGCCTTGCATCATTTTCACTTATGGCAGTGATCAGCGGTAGATAGAAGGAGGAGAATGGTCACTAATGATCTGGAGATACGCCCGTCTGGTTTGCCAGATATAGACCGGAAAATCATGTAAAAAGGATGTGTGATTTAGTACAGACTCATTCTTACTGATGGGCTTTCACGCCTCATGCAATGAACGTCGACTATAACAATGATTCTATAGATAGAGATTTCTATATAAAGGTGTTTATGTACAGGGTACCGTGCTCTCTTTGGCACTGACCAAACCTCTGGTTCTGAAAAGTGAAGCCAGTGCTTTAAACTTGCGTTCTTTCTAATAGCCAGCAGGGGGCGAAAACAGAAGTCTGATTGTATAGAAGTCTATGAGAAAATGATTTGTTTGAACATTTCTTCAGAGTTCTAGTTCACTAAATATCTTAGCTGTTTGTGCTACATACAGCTTTAATATACAGTATAAGTCTGTTTAGCTCGGGTGCTGAGGCCACTGCAAGGAAAGCAAACTCACAGTCTGTGAAACTCTTGTCAGACGACTTCAAACCCTGGTCTTCTATCTCTTTGTTCAGCTTGGATTTCTCCCTCACCTCTGTCTGATCAGCAGCTGACATGTCTGTAAATATCTCTCGATAGCTCTCTAGAAAGTGTTTTTATTTCAGCAAAAGCAAAAGGAAAAAGTAAATCGATGTATGAATATAAGAAGAATGTCCATCTTTTGAAAAACACACATTTCTTTAGTCTATGAATACCAGTCGGTCTACATACTAACCTAATGTACCTACATTTTAAAAGGTAGAATTTAATTATGTCATTAATTAGAAGCCGTGATCAGACTGATATTAATATAATATTTAATACCTTCACAAATCATTTTCCCGAGTCAAATTGTGTCAAGGTGGTGTGATACGCTGCCAGTTCACAGCTGGCAACTGACAACAAGGGATGCGTGTGCAAATTAAGTATGACATGCATCAAATTCACTTGAGCTTTATTGACACGAGTTGATTGCACCTCGGCTCTACTTGACATCTACTCCTGCAAACTGACAACCTGATATAAAAAACTGTATTTTGGTTGATAAGAATGTGATGTTTTATAAATAGCAGGGAACTAAAACTCTTCTTATAAATCAAGTTTATAGTCTAAACACAATACAGGGGAATATCTTTTATACTAATGGCAATGTTCATAACACAGAAACATGATTTTATATGGATGTATTCATCCGTCTTGCAGGCTACACTCTATGCTGTAAGTGTCATATATAAATCATATATAAGCGCTGTAATGTGATGTCCATGTAGCTTTGCAGAAATGTCTCTGCTGAGGACGTTATTGGCCCGACTTGATTACATTCTCGGGCATAAATCACAGCACATGTTGTCAGAATGGCTCCTGTGGGGAATCACTCCTTATTGCTCTGTTACATTGAAGTTATTGTCTTCCATTTTACTCAACGGCTGGATTATATACAGTACGCCTTCTCCGTCTCTTTTCATCAGCATATGTGGTGTGATTCCCGCTCCGTTCATGCAGCTAAGAGAAGGTGATTATGACATTTCTGTTCAGTGGTTCAGCTAATCTTGTTGGAATTTTCCAAGATAATTTGTACCTTTACCTGGCCTCGTTACATAAAGAAAGAAAGTCTGTCTTTGAAAATTAGACTTAAAGAGGAGCTACGCCCATTTGCAAAATTCATACATGTTATTCCTACGGTCTAAGACAGTCCAAAAAATATTAATAAACATGAACAACGCTCTCCCAAATCCAAAAACTAGAGTGTTAAGACTCAAACTTGTGATCTCATAGGTTATAAAGTGTGGAACTGCTCCATAGACAATGAATTAGTTTCACAACTGACAACACTACAATAGAATAAAACTCATTTGGGCTTGGGACATGACTCAATTTACATTAACCATTGTATAAGACTCTAAAAGATCAAAATAACATAAAAAAAGACAATAATATACATTATATAAATGATAACTTAACAGAGAAGGTAGGTAATAAATCCCATTTCTCCAAAAATCCTGTAGCAAATTAAGTATATTATCACATTACTTAATGTTTATAATTTGGATAGACTCATAGTATTTTCTAAATTCAACCTTGAAGGGTTGAAATGATAGAGGAGACCTTGAGAACTTGGCTTTATGGATGTGAAATTTCCCCAATAAAATTAATAAATTGACAGTTGGCTTTTCATAGTATGATATCACATCCTTGATCATTGCCTATGGAGCAGCTCTGGACTTTATACCCTATGACATCACAGCTTGAGACTTACTTCTCTGGTTTCTGGCTTTGAGAGAGAGTAGCTCATGTTCACACATATTGATTGAACTTTCCTAGGCCATGGAAATAATATATTGGAATTCTTAATTTAGGTGGTGCTCTCCTTTTAAGAACGAGACTACCACAGGATGCTACATTTCACAAAAAAATTAAAATATCAGTGAGGTTCAGGTTATAGACACACCTATTCTCCAAGCTGGGATTTACCTGAATATGGAGATAATTTGGCAACGAGATATGGCAGGTTAAGCATTATGAAACGATAAATAAGGGTATTTTTCAGCAGACTTCCGTGGTGTCCACCCTTTTACTTCCAACGTTTTTTTACCAAGCTGTAGCTCTGGGGATGACCGTGTCGGTCAGTAGGTCCACCACTTTTCACCACTAGACTGAAATATTCAGTCTTTACGACCAATTACCTGCAAAACTAAAGACAACCTAGACTGATAAATTGTTACTTATTCATGCTGTACAGCTGGTGGTTATAATGGAACACTCCTTGGTGTCACTTTGGGAGTCAGTGTATCAGTGTCTACGCAACACAACAATGACTTGACGTCAGTCACGACAAGTCGTGAAATCTCTTTGTCTCTGTTGTTTGTCTTTATGTCGCTCTCTCCCTCCTGCTGTACGTTTCTCTTCTCTATTATTTCCTTCATTCGCTCTCTTTATCTTTTCATCTGTTTCTCTCTCATTTCTTTTCTCTGACAATCACCCCGAGGTCATGCGCTGCCAACAAGTCCTCCCATCCCAGCAAATGACATTTAAATGTTAACGCCGCCTCAGATGTCCCCAAACCCCCACGATGCACCGTGTCACTTCCCACCTCTGTGGCCTGTGTCATGGTTTCTGTGTGTTAATATACTGGCGTGCATGCATACATGTTTCTGCCTCCTGTTGCATCAGTAGGTGAGAGTAGAGCATTGTATTAGTACATTTCTGTTTATGCACGGGTTAAAGTACACATTGCATAAGGATGCTTTAGTGTTGTTGGTATAACTTTGAACTAGTCTTTATGTTAAGCTAGGCTAACAACGCCCTGACTCCAGCGTTACACAAACATGAGATTGATTTTGAGTTTCTCATCTTGAAAGTTCCTTTATTCCTTTAAAAGTGTGAAATCGTTTGCGTAAGGTCGAGTTGTTAAAATGTCTGAAGTCTTGGTGCCTTTTTGGTGCCAACTCAGGATACATCCCTTGTTATTTGAGCTACTGGGAATCCCTTTATAGATGAAATGAAATATAAATCTCTATATCTATATATTATATATTGCCACATCCCCACCTGACAATGCTTTTTCCATGAGCTGTCTTGTCCTTGGTTTCTCTCTGTCTTTCTGTCTCTCTGCCTTTTTTCCCTTTCATTCGAGGCTCATCTTTTTTTCTGCTCCTTCCCTGTCAGCACACACGTTCGTTACCACGAACCATGGCAGCATCAATGCTCGGATTTGAGAGAAAGTCAGAGTATGTGTGTTTTTCTGATGTACACCACAATTAGGGACAAATGTTGGACTTAAAGCAGCTGATTTTGGAACAGCTTGTCTTATTGGAGAAAGCTCCTCAATCTGGTGTGATTGTGATTATGTTCAGGGTGATGTAAAAATGGTTCTTCAGTTTCTGTGTGTGCTTGTTGTTCTACATGTTCCACAGTTTCTCTGCCCATTATTGTCATATCTAGAACCACTATAGATATTTTAGCTGACATATGGAAGAATTCTTTACTGAACCGGTTTCTGTATTAGAAATAATGTCTCCCTTCCGCTTAATTTCATCATCAGCATCTGGTCAGAGACTGCCTGAATGTAAACAGCACCCTGGAGTATCATTTATTTTTACATGTCTCATATTGTAATCATTACATGAATCCATATGGCGAATTAACAAAACAAACAGAAATACATGATTCATTCCTCCGACTCCCCGCCTCTTTTTCTCTCCCTCCCACCCACATCACTTTCTGACTCTGACTCTCGTGTTCCCCGCTGCCGTTGTGTATCTTCCACGAGCCCAATAGAGCCATTGTCATGTCGCCTTCCTGTTTCTATGGTGACGAGGTGCGATCTGTCGCCAGCGAGTCTCTCGCCTCGCCGCTCCTCACTTGCCCCAGTGACTTTCAAGCATGTCCACTTTCTCATAAATGACAGTCGGATCCAGTGGAGCTCATGCACTCTTTCACTCTGACCCTCATATACGCACATTCAACTTCTCTTTATTGGATGACTATAATAAGTACAGCAATGCCAGTGCAGGTTGTACAAGGCTCACAATGTAATGTAAAAAAAAGGGTTGAAGGGTAAATAGATAAATAAAAAACGGTTTTGTTTTGTATTCAACAGTGTATTTCAACTATATACAAACTTGTCTTTCCCTCTCTTAGTAGAGTAATACTGATTGAGATTGTATACCTGGAGAACAGGTTTCTCCCTGCAACTGAGACAAGCAATGAACACACCAACCGTAACCGTTAGTGTGTGTTTGTGTTCAGCCTCTGACTGAACTCACCAGAAGCTCCAGCTCTTTCTGTTATTTCCCTTCAAGCCTTTCTCCTTTTTCCTCTCTTCTCTGTGCGTTCTCATGAAGCCCCGGGATTCGCTCCTATTTTTTTCGCTCAAGTTGAAACGTGTTCAACTCACTCCGGTGCGTCTTCGCATCAATTTGCAAATTTGTCAATTTGTATTTTCATCGACGTTGTATGCAATCGTGCCACCTTCACCCTTTGACCTGCAGCTCAACTTTTCTCAGTCAGGTGTTAAATCAGAGTGCTGTGCAGACGTGCACTTAAATCTTAGGTGACAAGTTTTATCGTCCGATTTTGCAGCCTTGCTAAAATAAGTGATTACTGTAAAAGAAAAGACTAAATGGGAAAAAATAAACAATTTGGGCTAAATTTAACAATGAATTCTGAACATGTGGAGGGACTCATGAAATTGTCTTGTGGGCCAGATTTGTCCATGTCTTGTATACTGTAAGGTGACGATGACGTTGAGAACCATAAAAGAAAAGAGATCAAATAAAAGTCAAAAAGCAGAGTCAGACTTTGAAGGAGCTCACTTTCATGTGTTGTTCTGCTGTTTTTTTCTTCAGGCTGTGACATGTTCTGGTATATTACAGTGTAGTAGGAAGTGTTGCTCTCGCTCTCTGCCTCTTCTTGGTGGCAGAACTGAGTCTCTGGGTTGCCAGGTTTGTCACCAGTCTCAATAGTCAGGAGGCTGTGGACAGTCTCTCTGTATCTATTTCATGTCTTTCTCAGGGTGCTTCCATGCCTGTTGTTCTGTTCATTTGGTAGAGACCAAGGGAAACAGCTTTGACACCAGCCCACATCAATTATACTAAATGGGAAAATGCACTAGGGCTTTTTAACCAAACCAAACAGGTTATGTGTGAAAGTAACCTGGCCATTCACAGTGTGCAGATAGCCTGCCACTTGGTGTTTTTAGTAGATATCGAGTAGTTGATGTACTTTTTCTTTTTCTTTGGCTTTAATGTGGTCGGTCCAGATTGTGTGAGAGTTGTACATCAGGACCAGCTGGCTGAGTGACTTCTCTCCATCTTATCTTGTTTTGAACACAGAGTTGAGATGGTAGGAGCTGGGCTCTCTGGCTTTAAAGGGATAGTTTAGTGTTTTGAAGTGGGGTTATATGAGGTACTTATCCATAGTAGGTGTTATCTACTGTAAAAAACGGTCGACGCGCCCCCAACGTTGAGAAACAGACAGGAGCACCGACACCGGAGCAAAGCAATACAGTGCTGTGGACGGGGAAGGCAGAAAGACGTATTTTAGCCGCTTAAAAGAAAGGCTCATTTCATTTTTTCTTTTGGGTTCCTAAATTAATGTTGAAATTGGCCTAATGCGAATTCAAAATTTAAAAATTTAAGTCTGCAGTGTTTCAGATTGGATTTCCGATATCTTATTTTTTTCCGCCTCTTTTTCTCACTCTCCATCTCTCTCTCTCTCTCTCTCTCTCTCTGCCCATTACAAAGATGCCATATAGGACGTCATATCCAAGCAGGCTCTATTTAGCTGGAGGTATGAGCCGAACACACACCTGCTCTCCCTCCTAGACAGGAAGCTGTGAAATGACTTTAGAGCATGTTACGCTGTCACTCATCCAGCTGGTACTGAACCTCATGCAGCTGCGAGCGGTCATGATTGGCACCAGCACATACGTACATGTTAATATTTCACCCTGCAAGCGTGCAAACACACACACATGCACAAAGCCTCTGACAGAGCCTGAGGACACAACACACCATGATGAATTACATATGCTTACACATGCACACTCCAGTCATCACACACACGGCTAGTACACGGATACATCATCCACTTTATCTACCAAAAGGACAGATATGTCTGCAGATGAGAGTACATGAATGTTACTTACAGTATATCATAAATAAAACATGAGTTCTGTGAAGGCACAGGAGTGTGTTTAAACCAGAGAGTAGAGAGTGCATACCTCCACCAATCCTCTAAATGTGTCATTTTAATAAAAGTAGAAGCTTCTGAAACTGGTCCACATTTTGGTCTGAAACCTTTTCAATTTACTGTATTCCAATTCTTCAATATAATAGATCACACTAAAAACTAAATATTTGTGCTGTCCTAATAAAGATATGACCGTTGGACTAGTTTGAGTGGGTCAGAAAGGGGACATATCCTAAAAAACTGAAAATGACTTGTTAAAGTCTGTCTAAAATTCTGAGAGTACTATAGGTAAATCATGGCTTATGTAAAATTACACTGTGGTCCAATCCACCCGTGCATGTATGCATGTAAACACACCATTAAAAGTGCTTGTTGCATCATCAAACACATATGAAACCCCTTTTTCAATGTCAGTATTGGGGGTTACAACCGTGCAACACCTGAATGCCTCTGAGCAGAGTGTCGGAAAGCGTGCGCCATTATTCCTATTAATGTGATTCATCACGGCTTGCCCCTCGCTATGACGACAGGCTTTTTTACCCTTCGACTCTGGCCATTTAGAGCAGCTATAAATACTTTTGCCTTCAGTACGTCATCGGAAAACAGTGGTATAGTCCGGTAACAAAAATCCAATGCTCGTCGCAGTGCTTTCCATCACCGTTCTCTGTTTCCTCGGCTGATTATTTGAGTCACCAACGGTTTGGGTCGGCCCTTCCCAACAGCACACACATACACGAGTGGAGGATCTTCTTCAATTGGGGAATGATGTTTTTTTAAACTGGACACGCCTTCCTCTAACTCGTGTGATTCGTTTGGAAAAAGACGCTTAATCTGATTTACAGCAGCGTGCTGTAAATCACAAAAAGCCTTTTTGATGCCACGGGGAAATCAAGTGTCAGGCAAAAATGTGTGTATTGAAATGAGAAAAAGAAATAATCCAACAATGCAGATATATTGACAACAAATCACTGCAACTATTGAGAGTAATTAAATGAATTTCACTATTCACAATCAATATACCTTGTTGTAAAAGTATACAATAATTGTTTCTCATTTTGCAGTGAAGGTCTTCCTGTGTCATATTTTATGGCTGTGTGTTTTCAAACAGCGTGACGCGCAGCCTGGCAAACAGATTGAAACAAACACTCACATTAGCTCTCAGGCACAGTGCCAGCTGGTAAACAGGTCCAGCTGATTGATTTGATTCATTCCTCTGAACTCATGTCCCGTCTGTTTCTTTCTCACCTTTGTCTCTGACTCTGTCAATTGACTTCTCATCATGTCTACCTCTTGCTGCTTCTCTCCTCATATATTTCGCCCTTTCCTGTGATTACAGTAGACTCCAGTTTGTGTGCAGCAGTATTGACGTATCTCTGTATGAATCTGTGGTGTTGGTTCCAAATCATTTTAGACAGGGACAAATGGGATTCAAATTTAAATGGAAACAAACGTAATTGTAAGAAGCTTGATGTCAGATGTAATATATGTTGTAGAAGTTTATAAGGCTAGTGCCGCAAAGCGCTGTATGTCACTATCACTACACCATCCACAAATAAGTAGTGGCCTTGGAACTTGAAATATAGCACTTAAAATAATGCATCTCGAGAGCTTTACGATGTCATGAAAGCACATGGGAGTGGATTGCAGCTTCAGGCTCCAGCCATACCATTCCTCATTCTTAGCTGTACCTTCTTGGATCAGTCACCTGGGAACAACATAGACATCGGAACTACCTGCAGCGTATATATAAAGTGGACAAACATTTAGCCACCAGCCAAATGAGCCAAAAAGACAAGAGTAAAGCCTGGAAAACATTATTTTAAGTAAAAAGGTTTAGATATCTCCATTGTTCTCTAACAATAAAGGTTGCAATGTACTTCCGCAGTTCTTATGTAAAGCTGCCGTAGGCTTATATTATATGACTGAATGATAACCTGTGACCATGACACCTGACATACAGAACTATAATGTTGATGTGTTGGCAAACAGCTGCCTATTTATTTACACATCCAGCTGACAGATTAACATTCAACAGCATTGAATGTAAATCCAATCTTCACTTTCCTTTTAGCTCTGGTTTGGTCTCCACCATGTAAAACATATTGATGATGAGTGGAGAATATTCAAAGTATGGATAATTTGTTATTAACAGGCTTAAAGGAGACATATATCATGCTCATTTTCAGGTTCATACTTGTATTTTGGGGTTCTACTAGAACATGTTTACATGCTTTAATGTTCAAAAAATACCTGTACCTGTATTCCCCCTCTGTCTGAAACGCTCCGTTTTAGCGCCTGTCTCTTTAAGACCCCCTCCCTAAAATGCCCAGTCTGCTCTGATTGGCTTGTGAAAAAAATATGGTGCACCTTTGCAAAGGTAGTTCTCAAGCTGTGGGCGATATATTTTAATGAGCCTGCATGTGACATAGGAAGGGGAGCCAAATCTGAATGGCTTGTTGAATCACATTTTGTGATTGTGTTTTCTGATCTCTGCAGCCTACAAAAAACTTCACTGTTTGTGGGTTGGTAGGAACTCCAGATACCCAATGTATGTGAACATGCACTGAAAAAGTGAGTTTTTCATGACATGTCCCCTTTAAATTATTTTTTTTTTTCATTAGATACTCTTCAGAAATATTTCAATGAACTCCATAAGCTGTATTGTGTTGTGTTTATATTTGCAATGCGTTGTTGTGTTTGTAAGGCCACTCGGGGGTATTAGAGTATGTGTTGAATGCAGTGTCAGTGCCGTCTACCTCTCACTGTCCTGTAGATGTAGCCCCCGACCGTGCACAAGACGTGTTAGTGTAGCTGCTCTGCATTAGCAGCTCTGTGTCAAGGCTTCCTGCTTTCTCTTCAGCTCCAATTCACCAACACAATTGCAAGACATCAAGAGTGTAAGAGGGGGAGGGAAGGAGTGAGGGAGGGTTCGGCAAAAGGAGACAAGATGCAGTCGCTGACAAGTTGTTTTTGTGCACGTGTGGGTGATGTTTTTTCCGTGTTCATGCTCATGTGTGCATGTTGGCCTCCCTCACTGTTTTTATAACTCAAAGTGCTCGCGGCTATCTGAAGACGGATGATGTATTGCCACAGTACTGCTGCCGGTGTGTAAATAATTGAGAGATATTGAATGTAATTAATCATGAAGGAACATCATTCAGAATGTAGAGGAAACATTATGACATGCAGCAGTCACTGTGTGTGTATGTGTGTGTGTGTGTGTGTGTATGGGGGGGGGGGGTTTCTTGCCTTGGTGGCGTCTGTGTGGATTGGTTGAGCGCAGAGGAGGCACAGGTGTGAACTTCCCAGGACTCTTCCAAACATAACCTGCTCATTTTCCACTTCATTTATCACGACCTCAAATCCAGAACCCTCCTGATGCCACCAGGACCTACTTCTCTCTTTTCATTATTTCACACTCCATATAACATTCTGGTCAAACTGCAATTTGAATCCTATTTTTTTTTTATTTTGATATTTTTGTTTTATTGGAAGCAGAGGCACAAACACACATGCACTTTATTCTGTAAAATGAAACTAACCAGATTTTGTTTTACAGTTTTGCTTTACAGTAAATTCTCCTTTTTTTTAAACACCTAAAAATAAAAGTCTGTAATGCATAATAATATGTGCGTAACTTGTTAGTAAAAGCTGCGACTTCAGATGATTAAACAGTAATTCTCTAATCCATCTACTGTCTTTAGGGATGTGCTGTTGCAATGCACGAATGTGTGAGACAATTATATGCAACATACATTTTCAGGCATAGTTTTCACCACTGATATTCAGTATATAGTCATTATTGTTTGATCCTTAATTAAAAAGTATCAATACTGCTGTGTATTAGCATTGGTGATATGATACATATCATGATACAGGGGTAACGATTATTTCCGTTACTATTGTTTGTGTCATTTTTAGCTGTGTTAACGCCTTCCTCCACTGCCTCTGTCACTGACTGGAGTTCCTGTTATAAGGCCTCCATTATGCAACAGCCACTGTGTTGATTTATCTTCTGGTCGCTAATGAGTTGAAGGCTGATTACTGCGTAGTTAATAGCTCTCAGTGAATTGCCTTGTATAGACAAGGTGATTTATGGGTGATGGTGTTCAGAAGAGAACTGGCCACACAGGTTCATTTTCAACATTGATTAGCTATAGCACAACTTTATTTTGCCCTCTCCCTCTCTTGCTCTGTGTGTGTTTAAAGAGAGGTGGAGGGTTCAGCATGAATGCTAGTGTAACCATAGCAGAATAGGAAATATTACAGTTCATTATATTAGTGCTATTTATGTCAGATTATCTTGTATCATAAATTAGTGTAGGTGTGCATATATTATTATTTTGATTATTTGAAAATTATTTATTTCATATTTGATATTTCATATACAGTAGGATGTCATTGGGCAAAAATTCCATAATAACCTTTCAGCATATTGTAATTCAAGTGTTCTGAGAGAAAACTAGACTTCTGCACGTCCTCATGGCTCTGTTTTCAGACTTTAAAAAAATCTAGCCCATGATGGGAGACTTTGACCAATCACAGGCCACTTCAGAGAGAGCGTTCCTATTGAGCGATCCTATTGGCTGTGCTCCGGCTGGTGGGCGGAGCTTGGTATTTTCTCAACAGATCTCAACACGACTGCCGGGTCACAAACTTTCTCATGTTACAGCTAAACAGTACACTACAAGATGATTCTGAAAACATTTGAGGCGAGAAATAGGCATTACAGTAACAGAATATTGATTCATATTTGATCAGCGCTGCCTAGTTTGACCGTTTGATCGGAGTTCTCGGGTGATTGACAGCTGACTCTCATAGACGACAGTTGGACGGCAGACCTCAGATCAGCTCTGATTGGCTGTTTTCCTCCGGTCTGTGAAATCCAGCAGATGCCATTAGGGGCACTGGAGGACACCGGACGACACAGAGGCACATGATTTTTTTTCAGATTACCTGTCTCGTACTGTCAGGATATAGTGACCGTTTTATAAAAATAACTCTTTTTAATCATATTCGCTCCATTTCTACCCACTGCAGTTTTAAGATCATTCTCCTTCAGCGTTTACATAATTTTGCCAACAAAGTGGCATTCATGGTAGAACAGGTGCATTTGGGATTGACTTTTGACTGTCCACTGGAATTACATGGCTCCATGGAGGACATACGAGTAGATAACAGTGGAGTAAAATGTCCTCTTGAAAACTGGGACGAATTATCTTTTTTTAGTAGCCTATACCTAATAACATGTGGGATGCAGGATGTGAACCCCAGACTCCCCCTGGAGACAAAGTCCTGCGCTGCGTTTACCCAACCGTCCACGACTTCTCTGTACTGTAGTTTAACACATTATCTATGCATGTCTCTCATTAAAACAGAAATTAGATTTTAAGAATTCTTATTCTCACCTCTCCCATCTAACAGTAGATGAAGAGAATAATTATCTACTCCATCCAGGCGTGATTGTTAATGGGTAATATGCGGCAGACTCAAAACAGTGAACTGGCCTTTCATGAAGTCAATATTTCAAGGATTTTAAATCCCCCTTTGCCTTGTGAGAAGGGGTTTAATAAGCGATATAGTGTTACACATGTGCTGCATGCGAAGCACAGACACTCCACAAATGAATGTTTTGATGTTGAGATTATTTTTTTTCCTGCTTAATGAGATGCATTAGCTGTCAATTTTCTGCATGAGAAGAAAAAAGGAACCAGCTCTCCGTTTCAAATGTGCTCTTTTCCTCCTTGCAGTGGATAATAGTTGTTATAATAAACAGTTCAAAGCATGCAAAATGATTAGAGACGGATAGAGCCGGAACATGATGTGTCGGCTTTGTGTCCTGCTCATTTCCTGCATCAAAACACAACTTGTTCTGGGTGATGTTACTGTGAGCGAGTGATGAAGCTAACAGATTAGCTGTTAAGACGGACACAAATAGATGTGAGTGATTTAGTTAATGCCAGTGAAGTGGAGGCTGTGAGAGAAGGCGGATGTAAGGAGTAGGCTGGGCATGGATTCATGTGCACAAATGATCTCACTGGACTCTGTTTTTCTCTTTTAAACAAACCATTAAATTGAAGGTGAGACCTTCACCTAAACTTTTCCCAGCTATAAGGCAAAATGTCTGCTGTGAAAAAGTTCCAAAGCAATCATTGATTGTTTATTCTTTTGTAATATACACAGTATAATGGTCTTGCAAAGTACTCAACATTATATTACTAGCTGATAGATTTTATTACTTTCAAATATGCGGTGCTTTGCCGTGATGCACTGGTCGTTATGTTTGCTTAAAAATGTAATTTGTCAACAGAGAGTAAATTGATTAGCATAGATTAGATCCTCTGTCACCCATATAAACCCCGGGTGCCTGCAGCACGGCAGATTTCATTTAGCTTCGCTCCACTTAATTCTCTTTTCTCAGTCAGATCCCATTGAGACCGAGTTCGTCCGACGTCTGGTTACCAGGAAACATGAATTTTGGAGGCCCTCTGGTGACGGTGTAAACAAAGCCGATCAGTAACTGAACCTTCGAGCTGTTCATGTTCAGAGATGAGATCCCATATGAAAACTGGCCTTCAATGACCTTAAGCATATAAGGTCACTCCTGTCTAATGCATTCCTCATTAATGAATTGATTACTGATTATAAGTAATCAGTAAGTGTTGAAACAAACAAATGCATACATTTTAATGAAATGTCAATTGAATTGAGCTCTACTGCTTTTATGTAATTTAGGCTTTTAGAAAGGAAACGTACATTGCCCCTCTTAATGCTCATGTAATGCTATTGAACATGGGAGGAAGGCAGTGTCTGTCCAGCCATCATTTCTCTGTTCCTTCTAGTGGGGGCAACGGTTGAACAAGCCCACAGTTTGATTTGTATTGTATTTTTATGTCACGGTTTTGTGGATCTGTATTTGAAAGGTTTCCTTGCCAGACTAACAACCTTATCTCTATTTTGCATCAACAAAACTACTGGAGGGCCTGTTCAAAACGTGCCTGTTCAGTACGGGGCGATTGCTACTGCTGTATTGTACTGTATTCTCAAGAACCGCTCATCCAAACAACTTCACACTCGACACTGCGCTTCCTTGGGTCCTGAACAACACACCTGCCATGTTATAGATCAGGCTGTTCTCATTCACTGTTCGTAGTTATACCTGCGAAAAGTAATGCACTGTAATTTGTATACAGCCCACGTAATTGTGAGGCAGGACATGCAGGGCTGCCGTTGAGGAAGTCAGGTGACGTAGTATAAAAAGCAACAAAGTCCACGTAGGGAGGAGGTCAAGGTGGATAGACAGGTCAACAAATACAGCACTTTCACCCAGGAGACTGCTGTTTGTTTCCCCTCTGAAATCAAAAGTTAACGTAGACATGTTTTACCATATTTTGTAACGTACCTTACGTACTCAACTAAACGTAACCAAATAGTTTTGTTGCCTAAACAACAGGTTCTGCGCTGCAGGGGCTTGCGCAGGCGCCCTGATCGCTCTTGTTGCTGGACATTTGTAGGAGAACGCACACAAAGTTGCATCTCCAATGGGAGAGTATACGTGTCATTTGGGTGGAAAAGCTCACACGAACATCGACGGAGAGCGAGCTGTACCCAGCATGTTATTTGCTGGTGTAACAGTTAATATTGAAGCAAGCGACAAAGAGCGAGCTGTGCCCAGCGTTGCCGTTCGCTGGTGCAGCAATTAATATTGGAGCAAGCAACGGAGAGCGAGCTGTACCCAGCATGCCATTCGGTGGTGTAATAGTTAATAGGGGTCCGACACTGCACTTCCTTGGGTCCCCAGCAATACACCAGCCAAGTGTGAAGTCGCTTCTAATGAACGGTTGTCAAGAAAATGGACAGACAGAGACTCCTTCCATTTTAGCTAGATATGTTTTGGTGAAAGCATATTGCAGCTTGGATTATGTTCATGCTATGTTCTGTCAACATTTTAAATGGGATATTGCCTCAATATTTATATATGGCATTAACAGCAACATATAGTTAAGGTTAGGGAACGATCACAAACATGGTTAGATAATAAAATGATGTGGGACATGAACTGACCAGGGATGACTGTGTTGAAGGCACATGCTTATGTGCCCAAAAGACAAGGTTGCAAAAGAAAGGAGATGTCCTCCATTTCAGCCTAAATGACAAAAAAAAAGAGATGTTCCATCTTCTCTATTCATATTCAGAAGCCTTCAACTTTTAAGCCGTAGTGTTTATGATTACATTTTTGTCTGCCATGCATTTATTTCTCTTAGTTCAGCTTAGGACGAACAGATGTATGAAACACATCACTACTGTGCTATTCAAACATGCATAACAAAACAGTGTACACACACCTAATCTCTGTTAGCCGAGTTAAGATAAAGTACATTATCTCAGCATGTGAGTCATGCTTCCTCTTTTAGACCTGTGGCCCACCTTTATTTATATTAGATATGTTCTCTTCTCTGTGGCCACTTTGTTTTAACACCAGTTGAAACAAACAGCAGTTAGATGGTGCTAAAGTATCTATGCCGTTTGATGTTCATTTGGTTAAACATATTATGTCATGTTTTGTAGACACTATCATTACATATTAAAAATGCTTTAAGCAATCCATCCACTTATTTCTTTTTAATATCCATCATTCCTTCTTTAATTCATGACTGCTGCAGGAACTACATTAATAAAATATTATCCTTTCTCATCTAAGACATTTGATATACTTTACAATTTCCGCATTGTGCTAGTGATACTTGCTTTCATTTGAAAAACAATCTGTAATTTGTATTTTAATGGGTTTGCACCCAGCTGTCCCGCTAAAAACATTAATAATGTATGGCATAATTGTTCTAATTGTCACGCTCAGTGGCTGCCACTATTTATTTGTCTGTGCCTAAATTGTTGCACACCTCGCCAGCTGTGAGACTAAAGAACCCAAATATTTACAATTACCATTTTCAGTTTTTTAATGAGCTTTAATCCTGTTACCTCAAAACTGTTCTCTTGATTGATCTTTGAGGCAATTCTGACATTTATTATTAGATAAGCTATTGATTTTATATAACTGATATTACGATGGGACATTTTATTTTAGGACTAAACTACAGTAGTGGCGCTGTCTTGTCAAAATACTGTCGTTTAGTGTAAATGTATGAAGAAAGAGAGTCTGTTTTTTTGACAGAGTGTGACAGTGATCCAAATTCAGCAAGAAGTGGCTGCACATTAGGGAGCTTTTTCTTCCAAGAAAGACAGATCTCCCCACTGATTACACTTCTGTGAGCGACAGGCTGGCTGTTAGCACGTCGACAGGTGCAGAGTTTCTTTTCACCACCAAAGGCACAAAAATCTGTGACTAAAGACATAAGAATAAAGGAGGGTTTTGAAACATTTGTACTTGTTGGAGTTTTAATGTCTTGGTATTTTGCTGAGACAGATGATGACGAAATGTGTGTCGAGACGGCCTCTGTAACCACAGTGGCCAGCTAGTGATGAAATTTGTATATATGTATTATTGGAAATCAATTAACATCACAAAACAATGACAAATATTGTCCAGAAACCTTCACATGTACTGCATCTAGCATCTAGCAAAATATGCTCAAATCATAATATGGCAAACTGAAGCCCAACAGGCAACAACAGCTGTCAGTGTGTCAGTGTGCTGACTTGACTATGATTTGCCCCAAACTGCATGTGATTATCATAAAGTGGGCATGTCTGTAAAGGGGAGACTATTGGGTACCTATAGAACCCATTTTCATTCACATATCTTGAGGTCAGAGGTCAAGGGACCCCTTTGAAAATGGCCATGCCAGTTTTTCCTCGCCAAAATTACTGTAAGTTTGGAGCGTTATTTAACCTCCTTCGCAACACGCTAGTATGACATGGTTGGTACCAATGGATTCCTTAGGTTTTCTAGTTTCATGTATCTTCACTCTAGATTTAAAACTGAGCCCGCTACAACCTAAAAATCGCAAGTTGCGTTAAAGAATTAGTGGCGTTAAAACGAATTTGCATAAACGTGTTATTATTGTGTTAACTTTGACAGCTCTAATTTTAACATTTACATATATTGGTCTACATACTTTTTTATAGTTTGGTAGTGTAGTTTCACAATTCATACAGTTGGTCTTCTCTTGTGATGATTAGAGCTGAGTGACTGAGAGAAACATGGTTTATTACTGTTAATCAAGAGGAAGACCCAGGTTTTAATTAACCTCTAAATCCCCACTCACCCACCCAGTGAGTGAGCCATTAGGTTATGCTGCAATCCATTGAAACCCACAGAATTTTGTTGATACACAAGACATCTACAGTATTCCTATTTGGTGGAATGGTGCAGCCACATGATATTTATATTGATATATGATGTGTTATTGGCAGACATTGTGGAATAAGATCATTTTTAAGTGTTTAGAGTTGCAGGTGCAAGAATGGAGACATATGATATTTGCTAAGCCGAAGTTTCATCAGTGATGAGGCTGAGATAAACACGTTCTGTCAAATATTTCAGGCAATATCTTTACTGTCTGGCTTTATATTAATCTTACTTTTTATTAATGTTTTTGTGTGTGTTTGTGTCTGCTGCTCTTTCTCTCTGTTGTTCTTTATTAGCTTTTTTGGTAAGCACCCTGGTAAAGCTTTCCTTACTTGAAAGGTACTGTATACTGCACAGACAGAAGAGGGTCACACAGAAAACATTGTTTTATGTGAGTGACACGCCCCGTGATCTAAGCAATGAAAGTCCACCCATGCAATGGATGTGTGCCATAATGTCACGTCGATGCAGCTTTGCAGAAGGGATTCAGCTGTGGAGGCTGGGGTTGATTACATTCCCACACATAAATCACGGCACATCTCGTCAGGATGTCTCCTTGGGGGGAAGTGTCCTGAAAATATGGCCTCTGTTTTACACAACGGCTGGATTACTGTATGTACATGTGGTACTCCTATTATGCTACTACTACTACTAATCCCAATACTATTGATAACAATAATAATCCTAATATTTGAGCATCAAAACTTGAATGAAATGCGTTGACCTAACACAGATTGCAGGCTTGCTACTTTACTATTTATGTCTTTTAAAATGTACAGTACATCCATCGTCTCACTTGTGCATCTGTTTCCTGTTTGGATCCATGTGTGATGATGGGTTATCTGATCTGCAGTGCTTTTATTTGAACACCTGGACTTTATGTGTTTTAAGTTTTCCTAACACAATCTGATTTCCCGGAACACGCAAGCAAAGGCGGACTTGTCCCAGTTCCATACTACATACTAATACCGTGCAGAATGGACTGTAGACAAATGATCTGTTTTGGAGTTAGCGTACAAGAAATCAATGTAGTTTGTTGTGATGTGCTGACAAGAAATGATTCAAGGCTTCCGATGACAGACATTTTGTGGTTTGTGGTTTGGAACCCTCTCAAGTCCCGGATCTCTTTATCAAGTGAATGCCTGTCTGCGGTTCACTCTTGTTTTACCTCAGTTTTTATCACTCTCCTATCACTCTTTGCCTTCTTCTCAGCCCTGCAGAGATTTCTTGTAAACAAAGTTTCTTTTTTGCATTCAGTTACTCACCAAAATGTATTGTGTGTAAAATGTGTTGAATGCAGTTCCCTCTAAGTAAAACATTTGTAAAAGTTTATATCCATTGTTTACTTGGTAGCAGTCTTCTTCTTCTTCCCTGCCTTTGCTGGCACATTGCTGCTTTTTACCACCTGTAGATCAGTGGAATAACGCGACACCGTCGGCAGGTGCAAACTAAAATGAACCCAGTCATAACAGCATTGCTTCATACTACAGCTAGTGGTCAAAAACTCCACAGGGTACCTTTCATTTTGTCATATTTCCAGTGTGAACACACTACATATTTAAGTCCTTCCTAGAATTTTATGTATCATTATCGTACAACATACAACGTATCATCATACAACGGTTAACGAAAAGTTATTCCTAATTTTTTGGACATTTTCCTATGAATATCCAGCAACATGTGTCAATTTCCGTTTGTTTACAGTGCATTACGTTTCGTAGGTATAGCTATTAACGGTGTATGAGAGCAGCCTGATACTGACCCCATAGACGGAGCAAAGAAAATTGCACCCCAGCATTGGAAAACATCTGAAACACTTTCATTCCAGCATTGGCTAAATGATTTATTGGGAACCTTCCTCAGTGAAAGATTCAGGTTAGCCCTTAAAAATTTGATGATTTTAGGAAACCCAAATTGGGCCGGGTCTAAATCCTTCAGTCTGTCATCACAGGAGAGAAATATTCTTTTTAAGGCAGAGAGAATTCAAACTGGAATTCTGTGGAAAAAAAGGTATTGCTGCTCACAGATAATTGGTGGAGCTGCTGCTAGTGGTGGTGTTCTTTCTCTCTCTGGGTCTATTTGGGGGTCCACTACATTTTGTAACTGGTCTAATCATCCTCTGGTTTATTCGGACTGGGTCTGCCTGTCCTAGAGCCACTTTAGAGTCAGATCTCTTTCTCTGAAAATGTGTGTTTGAGTCAATTTTTGAATCAGACCTCTAGCTGGGTTTCCCCCAAAAGGTCTCTGGAAAATGTCCTCGAAACTTAATTTATATCCTGGTTCCTGCGGTGGAAACGCTGAGTTCCTCAAAAGGTTCTTAGTTCCGGGTGAAGCTTCCTGCGGTGGAAACAGGGCTTATGCAAATAATGAGTTCTTGTAAGATGTGAAGAATTAGTATGCAGCAATAGATTGGGACACAGCTTATGTTTGTTTAGAGTGGCACAGCGTGCAGAAAATAATGTTGAGGTTATAGAAGGAAGCTTTTTAAATGTGTTTCCTGTGGTCATTAATCACCGGATGAGGCTCAGGTTAGGTGGCTACTCAATGGGACACACCGACTCTCTGAGGGGTCCCCTCTGTGCACACCACTGCCTCAGCCTTTCTCTCTTTCCTCCCTCCCTCTCTTATCTCTTTCTGTCTCTGTCATTACTCACTTCAGACAACTACAGTATGTGTGAAAAAAACAACCATGGGTAACTAATCTGGCCGAGGCACTGAGGAGCAGCCTGTGTGTTATATTTTGACAACTCGGGATTCATTATCGGGTTAATTAACAGTCAGATGTGCAGGTAGGAGGAAATGAAGGGAACTGGAGGCGAGGAAGTAGAGAGGGGAGGGTAAAGGGGGAACACCTACTCTTTTGCTGTGTTGTTTGTGTTTACTGAGGCAGCACTGTGCCAATGTTGGCTCAACAGACCTCCACCTGAGCAGTGCACATACTGGTCTGATGCTAAAATGCACACACCTGCAGAGGCTGTGATGTGGCTGTTTTCTTCTGAGTCTTTTAAGCTTTATTCACTAGGTTTGAAAAATCCACAGTAATGTGTTGGTTGGCACTTGTCCAGAGATAAACTTAGAACATAAACACACTGAATGCTACCGCTTTACATATTTATATCCATGTTGTTGTTGGATGCTTTCCAGTTCCAGGTGTTGCGTGGGTTGAGGTCAGGACTCTGCAGGCCAGTCAGGTTCTTCCACACCAAACTGAGAAAAACATTTCTTTATGGACCTGTCTTTGTGCACTGGGAGACATTGTCATGTTGAAACAGGAAACGGTCAAATCATGAAAAACGCCAGACCACAAAATGAAATTGATATCGGTCTTCTCATCTAACTCTACCAGCGACAGAAGCACATTTCCTATTATGTCCAAGTATTAAACCTGCTTGGTTTTTATTATGTGAGCTATAAAAAGGGCAGCTAAATTTACATTTATCACTGTTAAATCAGCTAGCTAGAAAAGAAGATTGAAAGGAGGAAGTATACTTAATGGCCATTACTTTGAATTCATCATTGGCAAAGATGCTAAGGGCATTATTGTCTTTTGTAAAATAAAACCAATAGTATAAGGGCGGGATTTACAGGTTGAAGGTCGGTGCCGAATATGGGAAAACCTGTGTTGGATTGGTGCATGCGAGAGGGGCAAGGCTTCTGAACTTCTGCAATTAGAAGCGAGAAAGAGTCAGCGATGGCGTTGGAATGACCGGGAACGTGAGCTGCACAGTGAACGTATTAGTGACTGACGGAACGGCATGATGGATGGGGCACTGGAGTGTTCTTTGTTGATTATGTCAACGACTGTGTCTACTATGGAGTACATTTTGAAGAGTGCTGAGTAAGCGACTTGGCATCCATTTGCGAGCTTTGGGGGCATCCTTCTGTGAATCATCTTCTGTCTTAGAAACCCCCAAAACCAGGCATCACGGTGCCAGATGTCCTGGCTAGAGCGAGCGGCTGCGGATGCAGGCAGTAGGCGGTTGGACGATGGCATCACGATGCCAGATGTCCTGGCTAGAGCGAGCGGCTGCAGTTGCTGGAAGTAGGCGGTGGGGCGCTGGCATCGCGGTGCCAGATGTCCTGGCTAGAGCGGTCTGCTGCGGTTGTTGGGAGTAGGCTGTGGGGCGCTGGCATCGCGGTGCCAGATGTCCTGGCTAGAGCGGTCTGCTACAGTTGTTGGGAATAGGCTGTGGGGCGCTGGCATCACGGTGCCAGATGTCCTGGCTAGAGCGAGCTGCTGCAGTTGTTGGAAGTAGGCGGTGGGGCGCTGGCATCATGTTGCCAGATGTCCTGGCTAGAGCGAGCTGCTGCAGTTGTTGGAAGTAGGCGGTGGGGCGCTGGCATCACGGTACTCGATGCTTCGGCTAGAGCGAGCGGCTGCGTTTGCTGGAAGTAGGCAGTGGGGGGCGTTGGCATTCCGGTGCCCAATGCTTCGGTCAAAGCAAGCTACTGCAGTTGCTCGAAGAAGGCGGTGGAGGTGCTTGCATCCCGGTGCCCGATGCCTCGGCCAGAGCAGGCTGCTGCAGTTAATGGAGGTAGGCGGCGGGGGGCGCTGGTAACCTGGCGCCAGTTCCCTTCCTACTTGCTGCTAGGTGGACCAGTTGCTCGAAACATTGGACGACTTATGAACGAGCGGGAATCGTTGTCTTGAACGGGGATGTTGATGAGTGGCTTGAGTCGAGACGGCCTTGTAGCTACATTTGCTTAACAAGACCGAATGAACTGTTCTCTTAAACTGGGACGTCTGCTACTTGCCCGGAAGAACGACAAATCGAAGTAGTCAAATCAGGTTTCTGTGACATTGTGTCAGGATTATGTAGCCTACCTATATATATCAATGTTACGTAGTGCAGCAATGGCGCTGGATGAATGAGCGGGGAGTGATTGAATCAGACTTGAGTCACGGCAAGTTGATGGTGTCTTCATGTTGTGTTTTATTGCTCCCCAGAAAAAAAGTTTTGGAAACACTGATCTAAAGAACGCCACATATGAGGTAATGTTACTAATTACTGCTCCTGTCGAGTAATTAGTAAAGCCATGATAGTTCAATTCTATAATATTCCGCAAGCGCCCTGCATTTTTGCTTTAGTTTGAACTTGTGGAAAGTTTAATTCCACCTTTAGAATAAGAACACCCACTTCAATTTACTGAAACAAATCTCAATTGTTTTTCTTTTTATTATGTTGGATGTAAAGGGAATAGGTTGTCAGGCCTGAGCTGATGGAGCGTGATCAGGAAAATCAGAGCTACGCTACATCCTAGCCTGAGGATGTGAGCTAACTTGTTTTTTTAGTCCCTTGCCTTTGATTTGTTTATGAGTCTAATAAGGAGGAAGCCTCCATGTGTCTACGTGCGTGCGTGCATGCAGTGTTAATTTAGAGCCCCAGCACTACAACAGTAGCCATATTTGACGGCGAGTGGCTCTGGCAGCCACGATGAGTTCATGAGTACCCCCTTCTGTCCTCATGTGCATTGTGGGGAGCGCTTGCTCTCCTGACTCTGTCACAGCTGTCCACTCACATCATATAACGTCATGGCGATGCGGCCCACCACCATTCGCACACATGCACACACACACATGCACACTCCTCTTTTGTTCACAAACAGGATGTGACATACTGACGCCCGTCTCGTGATTGGTCGCCTCGTTTCCTATTAGATGAGATCGTAGAAATGAGGTCTAATTGGCAAGAAATGGTCTGTGTCTAATGATGGAGGTCTGTTTCCTACATTGTGTTTGTGTCTGTGTGCGTCTGCCTGCACATCCACGCACTCTGGTGAATTAAATAGAACAGACATTTCAGAGATAAGTTTTGACTTTGCAATTTTAGCTCTGACACCCAAGTTCTGAGACAGAAAATAGACAAAATAGACAGGCAGGTAGAGGACACTGACTAGGTTCAAGGTTTGGCCAATGCAGATATAATCATCTATCTTGTCTATGTAATTTCATATTGCCATGTCCATATAGATTGTGATGTAGTACATTTTCTGGAAATTAATTTCAGACACAGTTATTAACAGATGTGAGTGTTTTTGACTAATCTGGTGAATTAAATACCTGGATTGTTAGGTCACTTCACCACATTTAGGTGCAAATCCTGCAATTTGAATATTGCAATAAATTGGTCCTGCTCACTGATAATGGCCAAAAACAAGCAGAGATATTAAAGAGATAGATGCCATGGTATAGATTGTGTTAAGTTTCACTTTCAGTTACAATCAGATGTTGGTTTGTGTCCCGCGTTCACAACAAAGTCACACTTTCACTTTAAAAACTTAGTCGTTTTAAGCCCAACCATGTCGTTTTTTCCAAAACCTAACTAAGTAGTTTGGATGCCGAAACCTAATGTGACACCAAGGAGCGTGACAAAGTGCCAGTATGTGATGCGTTGGGATGAGAATGTATTGCAATACTAGCTGAAAGAACAACACTTTCCCAATTGACACAAATTTCTAGAGACTTTTTCTTTTAGACATTTATTTTTCCGGTTAGCAACTTCTACTTCTTCTACCCTGTTTACCGGTGGATTACAGACATACCAGCTTACAGCGCCAACTTCTGAATGAGTTTATTTCAGTTCAAACCAGTTGATGGAAATGTGCCTTATTCGTATTTCTTCCTTTGCAATATCAAAATTCTCTTGACATTAAATGGAAAAACGGCTAGTGTTTCAACAACCCCTGGACTGAAATGACAGACAGGCAGGTAGATATACATCAATAAACATACAACAGCACCAGCTTGACGAGCAGGTATTGAAGGAAAATATTCACTAGTTTGTTCTGTTCAAATGTGAGGCAGACACGCATGCAGAGAGACAGACAGTCTGTGACCAGCTGGTAACGTTCAGACAGACAGACAGGCAGGCAGGCAGGTTTTCAGCACCATGTTCTCTTGTCTGTCCTCCGAGAGCCTCCGTCTCTTCTTACCAGGATGTGTGAAGAACTCAATCACAGCCCCCGGCCCCCAGCTGGGCAGGGTCGCAGTAATTAAACTACATCACTCAGCCTCACGAGAAGGGAGCGTTTCTCCACTTGCTTCTCTTTTTCTCTGCTTTTTACACCTTCGTTTCGACTGTTTAATGTCACTTTCTTTAAAGGAATAGTCAAACAAATTCACCTACCAGCACCTCTAAATCTCACAAATCCACAACATGTTGTTTTTACACTTCAGTTTTTGTACTGATTAAACAAATGGTGCTGGTAAGCTAAGCTAAATGTCTGCTGGCTGTAGCTTCACACTTATCGTACAGACATTAGAGTGATATCAATCTTCTCATCTCACTCTTGGCAATAAAACAAATATTTCCCCAACTGTCAAACTACTTTTTCAAAGTTTAATTAATAATTTCTAAAGCTCAAAAACAAGCTGCCAAACAAACAGCCCCTGTCTTTGCCTTTGATACCTCTTGTGGCTCATTTGCCAGCAGACAGTTGCCTATTTACACATCCCATAGCAACATTAGCGTTCTAAATATTTAACGAGTAGTGCTGTTTCTCCTCGTGAGCATGTCCTTGTGTTCAGTCATTGGCCGCTTTACACTTCCATTCATGTTTATGAAAGCTCATCCATCGAACCATGAAGAGGGAAGTGTAATTCAGTTGGAAAAGCTTTAACAGGAAGTGAACATCATTATCATTCACTTTTTACAGTCATATTTTTTGTACATTGTTTTTTGTTGTTGTTGCATGAAGAACAAAAATGAGTAGGCAGCGAAATTAAATGAAGTGTGTGTTCCTTTCTGCAGATTTTGACGGGCAGCATGAATCACTATTATGTCTGTATTGTTCTGCCATTGTTTCTTCAAGCTTAAATTAGTTCAGGCTCTATTTTTATTCCAGCAAGAAAGGCTGAATCACAGGATCTGGATATATAATTGTTGAACCGCACAGGAAATGGGTACTTTATTGTGTATACGTGTGAATTTGTACACCAATGTAGAAGTCATCTGTCTGTATGAATATGTGTCTTTGTATTTCATTTTTGTTGTCCGACCCTGAGTGTGAGCAAATAGCTACCTGCTCAGACATGCTTTAACGGTTGTACCTGTGTGCGATAATAGGAAAATGGCATGTGGCTCTGTGTTTGTGAGCGAGTGACAGACGATAGCATCACCCTCCATATTTCCTGTGCCGGTGTCTGGCGCCCACATGGATATATTGTGGTGATGATAAAGGGATATTAAAACTCATAGCTTCTTCTTGAGGCTGCTCCCTGCCCGACTGTCTGTCTACACAGTCATCAAATCATCCCTTCACAGGCACACGTGCACACACGCACACAGACACACATACATGTGCGCTCTTAGCAGAACAAAGTGAGTTATTGATTGTGGAGGATATAAAAAAAAAAACAGCACAGAGGGATGATTCATGTATTTATATCCTCTTTTCATTTGGTTTCTCTTAAGGTCACTGTGGCTTTCTTGCTTGCTTCTCATTTGTCCATTAATGTCATACCCTAACACTAACATTTGTTTGAATACACAGAGCAGTAGGATTATCTTTTAATGTATTTAAATTGAAGGCAGATGACAAATTCCCATCAAAACATAGTATACAGTGGTAATTTGGATTATATAAAGCAGCTAAAAGCTGAATATTCTAGGTTTTGCTAGGGTGTTGCTAGACGTTTGGTAGGGCATTGACAGGTGGTTGCTACTTTCTCAGTGTTTGGGTGGGTTACTAGGCTGTCAGGTGGTGGTTGCTAGGTGGTTGCTAGGTGGTTGATATGGCGTTTAATTAGTCTCAAAACCCACACACATAAGAACCAGGTGTTGTTAGGTTGTTTTAAAATAGCTGCAAGATGGATGTATAGAATGGTTACTAATAGTTTGGGGTAATTTTGAGTGATTGCAATAGGATATGAGGTGCTTTCCATGGTGATGCTTGGTGGTTGTGAGGGATTACTACTAGTAGGGCTGACCCAAATGCTTCGAAGCTTCGACCCTAGCCATGTTAATGGACCTTTAAATCAATATTCCAATGCTTCCTTGTTGTTTTTTTTAAATATAAGTATGTAATAATAAAGCATAAATCCCAAAATAGCCCATGAAATAAGGAATAATCGCTGTTTGTTGTGTGTAGAGGTGCATATGTGTACAGTAGTTCGGCAGTGGCACTGTGCAGGGCATTGATATGGGGGAGATGAAGACAGACAGAGAGAAGAACATGTCAGTCTGCTGCGCCATGCTGCACCGCGAAGCTTTGAATACCTTTGGAAATTTCTCACCGAAGCTTCGAAGCCCAAAATATGGTATTCGGGACAACCCTAATTGCTAGGGTGTTGTGTGTTTGCCGTAGTCGTACAGTACTAATAGTGCAAGTAGTAGTAGTTGCTGTAGCAGTAGTCACAGAATGGCGCATTGTGAGAATTGAAATGCAATATTTGTAGAGACATGTAAAGAGACCAAGAAAGAGAGTAGTGTGAAAGTTTCAGCACCATGGAGAGGGATAGTGAAACATTGTTGTGTATCATTAAAGCCACAGGAAAATGAAGATTGGATTTGCAGCTTAATTACTGTTAATTATGTATATTATCTTGGCATCCGCTGTTACAAATGGCACTAATTGCTGCAGATTGCATTTATGTTGTTATTTTTCTTTACCTCAATTATAATGTCTTTATTTCCTGCAGGGTTTTTGTTTGGCTTCATTTGGTCACAGAGAAGGGAACACTTGTCCATCTTTGATGTGTTAGGTTGGTTAGTGTTGGACAGTGCAGGATTATTACAGGTGACATTTGGACTTTTTTTTCCAAGTGACAGAGAAAAAGGAGATTTGTGTGCTGCACGAATTTCAACTAGGACTGGATACAAAACAGACTGAGCTGTGAACTGTTAAGTTCAGTGGTGTAGTGTTTTCAGTTCTGGTCTATAGGAGCTCATCTCAGTCTGACATACACTGTGTGTCATGTTTGTGTATTGCCATAGCAACCTACGCCATGCGGCTTTGTTGTATATGCATTTTTGTCATTAATCTTATTTGCTCCTAATCGGAATGCCCACACCGTCCTGGCATCTGGATTTCAGTGGTGATAAGGGTCACCTGGATGCTCTATTCAGGCTGGTCTCATACACTGTTTGTAGCTATACCTACGAAAAGTAATGCACTGTCATTCGTGTATATCCCACGAAATAAATTTGTGTGTAATTGACGTAATCGTGAACCAAGAAATATAAAAAGTGGTGAATGAGGCGGGGTGGATGGGTGGGTCAAAAAATACCAGACTTTCGCCCAGGAGACCGGCGTCCGTGTGAAACCAGAAGCCAACGTTGATGTATTTGTCACGTAGCTTACATCCTTCAGTAATGCCACTTCCAAAGTTATTTTAAGCCAAACCACGATCTTTTCCAAAGCCTAACCAAATAGTTTTGTTGCCTAATCTTAACCAAATTGATAATTTCCTAAACCTAATCAAGTAGTTGTATTGCCTAAACCTAAGGAAGTTGTTTCCTGTGTAGAAAGAAGTTTATTTTGAAAAGACCGTATGCATGTAACAAGCGGAAATTGGCATGTGTCGCTGGATATAAGGTTGAAGGCTGTATTTCTCAGCTGCATCTGGAGGAGCTTTTGATTCTGAACAGGTTTATGGATCCATTATGAGAACAATTTAGTCTCTGAACTGAGACAAGCTACTGTGCGTGACTGTTAGAAAGAGTACAATAGAAAGAGACATATAGAGTGGGTTTAGATGTTCAGCACCACAAAGAGATACAAGATATGGATGTTTATTTAAGTCTTCCCAGCAAAGTTTCTCTAAGTGTGAATGCATGTATGCATGTGCATGCTGATGTGTCGGTATTAGAGACTTTTCCTCTACACGCTATTTTGCAGTCCTCATCAATATTTCATCTTTAAGTCATCCCTCAGCTCTGATCTCTCTCTCTCTTTGTGGTTCCTTCCACTCATTTCTAAATCTCCCCAGTTCCCTATGTGGAGCTGAACATAATAAAACAGTTTGATAAATGAAAATCACAAAATACTACGACAAAATGCTAGCGTTTTGGAAAACGCTCTTGTCCTCCTTGATTTTGAAATCTGGGATGTGATACCCTATCACATTTTTCATGCTTATTGGATTTTGGGGTCTTAGCACTCCACCGTGAATCCCACTGTTTAAGCGCAATCTCCGTTACCAAAAAATAAAAATCACTATTTGCATGCGGAAACATAATGAGACAATTATAAAAAAGGAGCATTAGGAAATCCATCATTGTCTGAGAATTTGATCAACGGCAAAGCCTGTGCATGAAATATGTATAAAACAATACATTCTATATTACATAGCAGACACTTTCATCCCAGCAGACTGATTTCACCCATAATGATAATTCCCATAAAGCACAGATGTGCTTTATCGGTTACCATGCCAACTGGTAACCAGGGAGCGATAAGCGACCTTTCTTGTTTTTCTACTTTTTCTTTCTGTGTGTGTGTGTATGTGTATGTGTGTACTGCATTTCTTTTAGTCAGTCATGAGTGTATATGCTACCCTCTATATAAAAGCTATTGTACCCTTGAGGATTTCCTGCCTGCTTTGGGGCTCCCAGCGGTACTTTGCTGAGAGGTTTACAAAACATACCCATTTGAGATGTTATAAATAATATAATTTATACTCAAATGTGTTTTAAAAAATGCACCATAGATCATCTCTGGGGGGGTTTTTTCAGCAAAGGGAAAATTAAATAGTAATTCAGTCTGATTATCAGGCTGGTTCTCCCTCTATCATTTCTCTCAACCCATCATTTTGTCTCCATCATTGTGCGTCAGATTTGCTGGCGAGATAGCTACACACAATAGAAACTGACATTACAAACAATGATATGGAGTGACTCTGTTTATGTGTTAAGACCTTGCCTTGACCAGAGTGTGTCTGGAGCACACGGCAGTGCAGACTCAAACAAAATGCTAATCCGTTTCAGCCTTGGGTTCAAAATGCTGAATATTTTGGCTTCCTTGAAAGCTGGTATATGCATCCTTATCGCCCCTGTGTGAATCTACACCTATGAAACAAGGTCTCCCAAATGTGTAGGAATGTCTCTCTCTCTTAGATTCCAGATCAAATTAATATTACTCCTGGCTGCATTTCACTTATCTCTTTACAGTCAATCTTAATTTTATATTCCTCCTCTCTTTCTTGTTAACCTCTCTCTCTCTCCCTCTCTCTCTCTCTCTCTCTCTCTCTCTCTAGCCTAGAGCATGTGTTTTTTTTTCTGTGTGTTTCAGTGGAGCACTTAAGTCTCCCCCTCTGTGTACAGCCTGTAATGAGGGCTGCCAGCTGTGTCTCAGTGGCTAGTGCACGCACACACACATACACAAGGACCCGCCACAGTATGTCACTTTTCCACTTGTAGGTAAAAGCAGATATAAAGAGCACATGATGTAATCAGACACACATGGGATCAACCTATAGGATGTCTGTGTGTGTGTATGTGAAATGCTTTTCTCTGTTTTACATCATTGCCAATTCAATACATTTGGTTTTTAGACAAAAAAAAACAAGCAATATGAAGACGTCACTTTGGGCTCTGGGAGACTGTGATTGGCATTTTTTTCATTGACATTTAATAGAAAACACAATGAGTTTATCGCAACAGATTAAATATGAAATAATTGTTAGTTGCAACCTTATGTTGTGTGTATCAGTGCTACAGTAAAATATTGTGTCATGTGTCTTGTGAAGCTTCATTCCTAACGTTGACATTCAAATTCTAAATCAACATTTGAATGCTGCGCAGCATTTCTTTTTTTTGCATGTCTATTCATTGTGTTTCAACCCAGTATTGTGCACAGTTGCAGATAAAGATCAGGCTACACTAATGTTATTAGTATTATACTATTTGTAGAATTAGATTCCAGTGGTGCCTGCGTAGGATTGTTTCCGACTTGTGCGATCCAAACGTTTCCAATAATAACTCCAGAGGCTTGTAAAGTCCAAAAGTCAAAATGTATTGAAAAAAGGTCATTTTCAAAATTCACAACATGTTTTTATCTAACAAAATATTCTGCTTCAATCCATATTTGTCCATAACACATTTTCACTGTTTGTTCTCCCACTTGACACACACAAAGGGAGGCACGCGCCTGTATTAACGAGGCAGTACAGCAACAATCTAACTGCACCATAAATTACATTAATATAACCACAATAACAAAAACATTTTTTTAGGGTGATGACAGATATTCAAAGCTTCATTCGAAAACCTCAGTAGAAGCTTTGAATGTTAAAAAATGACATTCAGCGCTGGTCATATTGCAGTGATTTGAAGTGTGCTTATCGGATGTTTGTGTGTGTGTTTACAGCATCCTGGCCACGGTGGGTTCGGACTTTGACCTGCGGACACTGCGAGCTGTGAGAGTGCTCAGACCCCTGAAACTCGTGTCAGGAATCCCCAGTAAGTCACTCAACATTTGAACATATTATCATTTCAAGAGTTATACTGTGGACAAAGTGGTCTGTACAAACTCCAGGAAATGTGATGTCCATTATGTTGGTCAGATGTGATCTGAACATTGAGATAAAATCCATATTATTTTTCCATCTTTCTCTTTTTGTTCTTTGCTTTGATATGTTGATGTGTTCTTTACTTCTCTGTCCTACAGATGTAGCTACAGATGTAAATGTAGTAAGCTAGTCTTTGATTGTGTTAAGAAGTTTTCATTTTGGCTTTAAAATTGGAACGTTTTAACAGAACGTTTAAATGAGGAACGTGCACTACAGACTTTTATTGAAGTCAGCTTCAGTAAAGGCTTGAATAGTTAAAGGATTATTCTTGTTTATTACAACTTGGGATGAACCATCATTTCCATAGGTAATAATAACATTCTACTCACTTAACTGCTGAGACCTTTCGAACTTTAAAGCATGTAAACATGTTCTAGTAGAAACCCAGAATAGTATGAACCTGGAAATGAGCACAATATGTCCCCTTTAACTATCCTTAGAAATAGCCAGAGCCCTGCTAACACTCTCCTCCCTCCCCCTCTCCCCCATCTTTTCCTGTCTCGCAGGTCTCCAGGTGGTGTTGAAGTCCATAATGAAAGCCATGGTTCCTCTGCTTCAGATCGGCCTGCTGCTTTTCTTCGCAATCGTCATGTTTGCCATCATCGGGGTGGAGTTTTACATGGGCAAATTCCACACCACCTGCTTCAAGATAGAGACTGGTGAGAGCAACAGCTTGGCTGTGGCACGCTGTTTGTACGACAACACTGATTATCGGCCGAGCTGACGCCAGGAAAAACTTTCTCTTCTTTCAGCTGCGTCCCCGCATTTGTTACGGATGAGAACATATATTGCATCGCATGTTCATGCACTCGTACATAAATGATTCATACATTGTGTACTGTATATGTACATGTGGCTTTCGAGCTGCCGCAGATTCACAATGCTGGCAGGCAGCGTGCCTATATGAACGTAACAAACAAGTGCACAGCAGAATTTCTGACAGCCATTTTTCACTTCTTGATTTTGATGAATGGGGTTTTCACAGTCTTCAGGTTTTGATCGATAGCTTCTGCTGTATCTCAATAGGGATGCTTATGTACTCGGCCTCCTGATCGAATGCTACCTCAGATGGTGTTAATGAGGTTGCTATTCACCAGTTCTTTCTGCTTCATTAGAAGTGCGTGCTAGTGAGCAGCAGTGATACCTAATGGCTTTCCTCGCTGTGTGAGTGGGAGTTGAGCAGCTTCTCTGTAACAATGTTTTGTATGTTTTAGCTCCTTAAATATAAATCATGTTTACTTTACATTACTGCTTACCATTTTCCAGTACGTGCCGTAGAGTTTAAGACTTTCTTCAACGTCAGAGTTGAATGGTGATGCAGTTTAATAGCAGATTTATTTAAAAAGTCCACACTTCCTAACCTTGTAACTGAGGCTAATCGCATGATTGTCCATAGTTAATCGAGATTAATCAAAACTTATTTGCACATTTTTTATCTGTTCAAAATGTACCTTAAAGGGAGATTTGTCCAGTATTTAATACTCTTATCAACATGGGAGTGGGCAAATATGCTTTGTCAGACTCCTCTGCGTCACTTTTCGGTCGCAGTAAAACACATGCTTAATGTTGAGAATTAAACAAAAACACTTGTTTAGGTTTAGGCAACAAAACCACTTAGTTAGGTTTAGGAAAAAACAACATGTTGGGCTTAAAGCTACTATGTTTTTTACAGTGAAAATGTGATTTCACTTTGTGAAAACAGGACACAAACGAACAGCTGATTGTAAAGTGAAATTTAACGCACGGGACATGAAACATCTGGATGAAAGCCTTGTGTTTGTTGGACCCATACACCTCTACTCACACCCAACCTGTGTGTCTCTTTCGCTCTTTAAACTACGTCACCACACTCCTGGTGCACTTTCCCTGTGCGTTTACTGTTGCCGTGGATGGGTTTACCTCGTAGTTAATGGAAAGCATACCGGCGCTAAAGGTTGCCTTGTTTGGCGGTACCGAACGCCGACAGCCGTTATTTGACACCCTGTGAATGAGAACGTGCTGCCTCCCCTATGTCTGAGTAGTAACAAAACCCCATTTCTGATAAGTCACAGCCAGCTTACTATTACAGTGTTATTATTATATGCAACATTATAGTAATTGTAGAAAACACAATTATTCTGCTCGGCTAAAATTACCCATTGTGTGATAGAAACTATGAGACGCTTTATTCCCCCTCTGCTGGTGTCAGATAGTGTGTGAAGGCGTGACTTGAGGGGTATTGGCTGGGCCAGCTGTAAAATACGTGTGTGTGAGCGTGTGTGTGTGTGTGCGTGTTTCAACCCAGTCAGGATGCTCGTAGTGGTGTGAGCAGTTGTGACAGCCTGCTAATGTACAGTACGTGTGTGTGTGTTTGAGTTATTTTAGTCACAGAGACACAGCAGGGTTTGATTGAGCTGAGCAGCACTGATAACAACTTTCTACATGAAGGCCGTTATTTTTTCTTTTTGTGCGTGTGTGGGTGTGTTTGTGTGTGTGTGTGTGTGTGTGTATGAATGAGTGAGTCATAAGCAGGCAATGCTGGGTAAAGACCTTGTGTGCCGTATGTCTGTGTATGTTTGCAGGTTAGTGTTGTGTGTATTCATTGGCTGTCCCTTCACTTGAGCTCAGGGTTTATTCAAGACCTTGGCGACTTTGTCCTTTGCGTGGTGGAAAATAGTTTCTTCTTCTCTTTAATTCTCCCGGCTGAGACTTTAGCCTTTAGATGAATAATAAACGTCTTGTCATGAGCCATTAATTCAGTTTTATTAAAGAGGAGGATTGAATTTGATAATTTCCCTTGTGACATTAATTAGATTATAGGCAAACTCCACAAAGTCCAAAATTTCTGCAGATTTATATTATCAATGAGTATTTAAACTACTGTACTTTCAATTCACCGGCATCCCTTTTCCACTTGCTCTGTGCATCGCTTTGAAATTCTGCCGGTTCACTGAAATATTCATGCCTATTCCTATAAATCTGTTCACATGCACATGGAATTGGATGGCAGCATGTTTATTGTCAACAACATGACAATGGAAAGCCCACAATATGTCCTTGATCTGAACGTTATGCAAGAAAATGACATTTATTTAGATTTGATTGATTTTCATCCAAAACAAGATTAAACAATATATATATATTGCCCATTCATATTTTCACACATTACACCAAGGTACGTTTTAACCTCTTGTTTTCGTTTTTTTCTCTTTTTTTTTTAAATTTTGGGCAAAATTGGGCAACAATTTAAACCAATTTATTGAAATTTTCACTGTGACTTTTACATTTTTAATTAAAAAAATAAATATCAATAGAACAAATTAATTAAAAAAATAAATATAATAATGGATTATTAGAAAATATTATAAATTATTTTGTAAATGTATTCATTTCAATCAGGAACTTCACCCAGTAGAATAAAATAGAGACCAGAGGTGTTCCCATATCGTCGGTGAGCACTGAGTCCGGCTGACACAGCACCTGTCAGTAGGAAGCAAAGGGACACATTTTACTGGAGTGACACCAGAGGGATGTTGGCTGTGCAATCTGGCTCTGCAAATCATCGTTAAAACTTGGCACGGCTTGTGATCGTGGCACTATCCCTCATGAAAGTCTGGGTGCACAAGGCATCTGTTATACTCAGCACATTTATGCTTTATTCTGATCCCCATCTGCTGACATGTGCGCCAGCACATCCTTTAAACAAACTCTCTGCACCCTCCATGTACTCTGGTACCTCATCCCTCTGTCACTTTGTAATCCCTGAAAACTCAAGCACATGGATGGGACACATCTTGCTGAGTTCGACCACATCCTCGCTAAGCCTGAAAACACATCTTTTACAAATTCACAGCAGAGCAGTCAAATCAAATTTCATAGTTCATTGTTGCACATAAATCCTAGTCGAATAATTTAATCGACCGATTCCCCACAAAGTATCACAAAAAAGCACCACTTTAAGTTTTGTGTTTACCAGATACAGTATGTGCTCATAAGTTTCTTGGAAATAAGTCATTCAGCATGAAAAAGCATAAAAAAATCACCAATTGACTAAAGAAATCTTAGTCCACTGAGACCAAAACAGCCAATTAGTCGACTGCAGCCCTAGTTAGCACCATCTAGAAACATTCATCTGCACCATCAAGGCCGAAAATTAGCTCAGAGAACTTTTCCCCAAAGTGTACAACGAACAATGGAAATCAAATGAGAACCCATAAAAACTGCATGTTTTTATGTTTTGTTAAGTAACTGTACTAGTAACTAGATGTTCTGCGTGGAGAAGAGAGGCTGTGATATTGGCTGCTGGCTCGGTGCCTCAGCTCAGATATTGGAGCATGTTGCTTAAAAGTGAGCCAAGCCACAGAGCAAAGCTCTAAATTCAGCCGTCCATCTTTGTACCGACCTTCACCTATGGTCACAAGCTTTGTGCAATGGCTGACAGAATGAGGTTGCAGCCACACGCTGCATGATAAGGTTAGAAGGTCAATGGTCATTATTGATGGGAACCAGTTGAGGTGGGCGGGGTAGCGTGATGGATGTCCCTGGGTGGTTCCCTTTGGAAGTGTTAACGGCATGACTGATGGCTGATTGTTAGGAGATCATGGGACACATCAGAGCAGCGTGAGACAGCTGGAGAAAGTTGCAGGGGAAAAGGACATTTTGGCTGCTCTGCTGTCTCTGCTACAGTTCTGACCCACATAAAACCTGTTGGCATTTGGGGACACTGGAGTCAAACCAGTGGCGTAACCCTCTGAAACCTTTCAGAGGTTGTAGCAGGTTCAGTTTTAGAGTGAATGAATAGAGTGAATGTCCATCCATCCATCCATCCATCCATCCATCCATCCATCCATCCATCCATCCATCCATCCATCCATCCATCCATCCAATAGACACTTTAGAAGCAGTTTAAATCACCTGAAAATGTAAATATGCATATCCAAACTCATTCCCTTCCTCTCTTTATTTCTCTGTCGATCAGGTGAGAAAGCAGCAGACTGGCCTTGTGGTCTGGAGCCCCCGGCCAGGATGTGTCCCAATGGGACCCAGTGCAGAGAGTACTGGACTGGACCCAACTTTGGCATCACTAACTTCGACAACATCCTGTTTGCGGTGCTTACTGTGTTCCAGTGCATCACCATGGAGGGCTGGGTGGACATCCTCTACAGCGTGAGTCTATGTGCACTTAAGACTTCTGAATGTTGTTGTTTGTAGTATAAGCTGGGTTCCTGTCTGTCTGTTTTTCCTCACATGTTTTCAATGAATATCTTCAATCTTATCATCTTTGCTCTGCTATTTTTCTCTCTCTAATGGCAGGGCTTAAGGGTTTCCTGCTAGTTGGTGTGTTTGTTAGTCGACTTGTCTTTGGACACTTTGGTCCAGAGTATCCTAGCAGTTACTGGCCAAATTGGTATGGTCATTCATGGTCATCAGAAGATGGTTCGTCATGATTATAGGGCCACCGCCAGGTCAAATTTTCCCCTGTCCAACACTTTGGGCTACGACAATGTGTCTTGAAAAATAAGGACTGGATTTGAATGAAATTAGTTGTTGATATTCATGCTTCTCCAAGGATGAGCCCCACAGTATGAAATGAGCTGTCTTCTACTGCCATCCTCAAAATGCCAAGTTATCTATTTATCTAATGAGCAGATTGCCATAATGTTAGCCCTACCACTGGAGGTTAAGGTTAAACAAACAGAATAAAGTTGTTTTTGCCATGTATCACTTTAATATGTTTGGGTGTAATGAACATTTCAGCCTTTGGGAACCACTAGGGGTGTTTTAAACTCATAAAACCATGCATAATTCATTCACAGAAAGATTTTGTTGAGAATACACACTTTTCTTTTCCATCACCCATGTGCTCAACATCCATATAAAGATTCACATTCATACCTGGGAGCTGCCAACCACAAAACTGTGGCCATTGAGCAGCTCCCCTGGAGCATTTGAAGGATCGGTTTGTTGCTGAAGGGCACCTTGAAGGGAGTCGGTCATATTCATTCAGTTTACCCTCTCAGGTTCTCCATAGTGGTTCATAAATTTAAACATGACACCCAACCTGCGAACCTTACACTATTTCATCTTTGATATCCTGCCAGTGTGTGTGTGTGTTAAGCCAGCATGTTGAAGCAGAGATGGTGAACAGGTAAACAGAGGCCCACTTCAGGGTGTCAATGTGTCAAGTTTGAGTTCTGCATGGATGGTAAGGCAGCAGCAGTGGCACACAGGACACACTGTACCTGTCCAGTGTTAGTCTCCATGTACTGTATGTATTTCGTATTCTGAACTAAAAAATGTCATGTCAGTGTCTCAGTACACTCCACAAAAAAGAAAGAAGACAAGACTACCTAAAAACTTGGTATTTCACCCGGATGAGCATGGTTTTGCGGGACATAGCAGTGCACGTTTTGGCGAGCTCTTGGGCCATCTCAGCTTGTTTGTGAGAATGCAGAACAAAAATCCTGAATTATTTTGTTTTGATGAAATTGAGAAGTTGGACTGAGTAGCAACATATGGGCTAGTTTTATTTGTAAAACTCGGAAAATTAGGCAAACTGTGTTTGTTTGACCAATCCAACACGCCTCCCACCCGCCCTTAGCGGACTCTCTCGCTCTTAATACCATGTCCATTGCCTAGGGGTATACTGACCCTAAATTGCCATTTGACGCCCTGGAAGTCAAACCAGACTGGTGAGGCTTATGACACCACTTCATTAACATACAGAGACAAGAAGAAAAGGGGAGTGCAGCTACTAAAAACACAAATTGGTGATAATCATTTTATGTTGTAGTTTTCCACATTTGCTTGTACAATTATGAACGACGGCCTTGCATTATATTTATAGAGTAGAGAATGAGTGGAAACATGGAAAGAGAGGGCGACTAAATGTCATGTAACAATATGCGGCTGGACACAAAGCAGAGATGTTACGGCCATGTGGTTTATGTCTTAGACAACTAGGTCCCCCCCAAAAAAAGATATCCAGTGTTGACTAGTGTGATGGAAGATGTGAAAAGCTGCCTCTGGTGCAGGGACACCTTGAGATCAAGAACTTCAAATTTGTCTGTGTAATATTCGTCACAAAAGGAGATGTAGCGTGAGCAGCATGTTAGCAGAGCATCAGCAGCTTCACTCCTCCGTATGTGGCGTCGCAGGCCGCGCAACAGCTAGCATTTCACTTGCGCTGTACACGCGGAAACGTGGCCCAAAGTGTATTTTTACACATCAAGTGTATCTCAATGCTGTGCCTTAACGCATAGGAGTGCATCTGTTCCACTGGATGTGCGTGAGACGAACGACTGAGCAATGTGGCTGAAACGGGTTCATATATTTCATATTGTCTCATGAAAATCTACCTGAGCTGTGACCTTATGTGAAGAAGAATTTAAACAAAAGTCAAAGATCTCTGTGGGGACAGTTGCTGTATGTTCAGGTGAAATATGATCAATTATACCGGATCCATTACATTTTTACTTTACTTAAATCTTCCTCTGTCTTCCTCTTTTCATTTTTCTAGTTCACTCTCCCTGCCTCTACGTTTGTCTTCTTCTTTTCATCCCTAATCACCTCTCCTTTTCCTTTCCCTGCCTTCCTCCCTCTTCCCTCTACTTCATCTTTTCCTTTCCCAGGAGATCGCAGCTAGCTGTCACTACATTGTGAACCATTTACAAAGCCATCTTTCCTCCTCCTCCTTCTTCTTCTTCTTGCTCTTCATCCTTGTCTCACTCCAAACATCTCCCGTAGCTTTTACTGACTCATTATCGTAAGCGAGGCAGACCCACGCTGCTGTGATCCGAGAATGCCTTTTCTCTCAGCCGGTGCTTTTTCTTTGTATTTCGGGTCTTTTTCTTTTCCTTCTGCGCAAAGTCATTCCTTTTGATCCACCAGTTATTTTTGCAGCAGTCTTTTTGTGTGGCGTACTGTATCTCTTCCTGCCCACCTATTCAAGCAGGTGCTGAATTTCACCATCCAGTAGTCTCCCTTCTACTCTCAGATTTTTTCCTTTTCATGCATGAAGGGGTGTTTGGCTGAAGTGGGAGAGATTTCTCAGGGCCTTGTGGAGACCATTCACACATCCCGTTGAGGCAAATGAGACACATTTTGGTGCTGTTTTGATTTGCCTGATTGCTGCTCTTCAGGTTTTACTTCACTACACGCAGACAGTGTTGAGCTCATTGGAGAGTGTTTTCACAGTCCTTGAAGAGCTTCGCTGAAGTTTAACACTTTGCTGACCATCTGTCTGTTGAAGCCTATGGTTACGCACCCACTGTGCCTGTGCAAGCTGGTCTCATACACTATTTGTAGCTATACCTACGACATGTAATGCATTGTATTTTGTGTATATCCCACAAAATCAATTTGTATGTAATCCACGTAATTGTGAACCAGGAAATATAAATAGCGGCAAACACCACGTAGGGAGGAGGTCGGGGAGGATGGGTGGGTCAATAAATACCAGACCTTTGACCTTTTTTGATTGACAAACATCTTATATGTGATTCATGGTGCAATTCAAACGGGATAAAAAAATTATTTGTCTCTCGCCGTTGACTACAGCTCATTTCAGAAATAGGGTCCCATGGTGGCCCACCAGAAGTGTCGGGACTTCGCTTCTCTTATGAGTTTCATTATGACCGACATGGCACCGCGAGCAGCCGGAGAACACAGCTTTCGCAAACAATATAGCACGCACTGAGGAATTTATTGCTTTGATTGAGTACATTCACCATCGACACTGATTGGATATACAATCTGTCAAATTTTCTCTTTAATTCATCCAAATGTTGTCATATCCTGTTGTACACCTGTTCAGGGTTTGTTGGTCCAACATGCCCATTTCAACAGTTTTGATTGTTAAGAAGTTGTCATTGTAGAGGTGGTAGTAAATGGTGGTTATTGTGTTATATAGTTGTTCTTATGAAGTGATGAAACATTTCTTTGACTCATCTTGATAGGCAGCACTGTTGGCACCTCCTCAAAGTACCTGTAACTCACCATCTCAGCTGTTGTTCCTCAAAGTTTTCCCCAAAGAATGTGCTGAACAAAGGAAATAAAAGGAGAAACCATATGTAGAGGAATAGAACTATAGGTGTATTTGTGTGAATGCAGTGGAGCGTGCGTGCATGCCATGCATGCATTAATATCCTGAGTCTACAAATGTAGATGCATTCTTGTTACAGAAGCAGGGGGGGAGGGTGAAGTCTAAAACATCATGAAGCCAGAACAGCATTGAGGCGGGGACTCTATTCTGTCGATTATATACTTTCCTGTAACCCGGCGTTAACCCCACAGATTGATGACTGCGCTACCTCTGCCCAGAGGGGGATTGCTCAGACCTTCCTCTCTAATGGAGCAAGAGAAAATGCAGAGTACCTCTCCCCGTCATTACCATCCTGCCCCCTCTTCTTCTTCTTCCCTTATTGCTTCCTCTCTGCCGTCCATCCACCCCCACCCTCCCCTTCTTCCCTCATAACTTCACCTCCCCCGGCGAGACCACGGCCCCGGATCCTGTGGTCTCGCAGCAGCTGATGTAGTGGAACGAAGCACTGCTGTCTGCCATGTTATTCTTCAGCTGGAGGCAGTGGTGACAATGAGGGCACATTCAGACCGACAATATGCCTCTGATGGTGTGAGCGTGTTGTTGCAGTTACCAGTGATGAGGTGAAATACAAAAACCAGGAAGTCCAGTCTGAAAGCCGATCAGACAAGAAGACAATTTCATTTTTAAACCATAAAGATTTAATATTTGAAAAACTGCGCAGAGAATTGAAAAGCTACTTTTCAAGTGCATGACGCAAACTCAGTGTAAAGGCGGGGGGGAAAAGACACTTAGGCCAAATTCAGACTGAGAGAAACACTTTGTTCATTTCAACGATACCACTGCATTGGTACAACGATAGTCCAGAGGGCTCCGTCGAACCCGACTCAACTGTTGCCGCAATGCAATGCAACATAATCTCTTGGCCACGACAATCGTGTAGTGAAAATCTGATATTTTGACAGCCCTAATTCTACATGTATATACAACCCATCATCAATATTGAATACAACTATTCAAATCAACTGAACATTCATTTTCAAATAGTCCTGGTTATTCTGTTAAGAAGTGCAATACATCCATATTTAAAGCTAGTGAGAGACGAAGTAACAGAAGTAGCACAGAAACACAGTTTTTTGGCCTGGGACTGAATTATTCAAACTGGCCTTCCTGTTTCATAATTAATGATGTCACCGGAACCTGTAACAATATGCCCACACCAACTGTTTTTTAGTGCTGTTTTTGGTTTGGTCTCTCGTTAATTTTTAATGTGTCGTAGGCTGCACAATGCAAAAACAAACTAACAGTACTCTAGTCTGTGGTACGCACTGGATACACAACTTTTATTAGAATGAATTGGTACCATACAAGATACAAGATAGTCTACACGGTGAGGCATTTGCCTCTATTTGATTGTCGAGAGACTTTCCTCACCAGGAAAACAACAGTACAGTACCTGTTGTGGTATGGGTCATGAAAGCAGTTATTAGGAGCAGAAGTAGCTCCTCTTTAGGGGACGGTGGCCTCAGTGATTTGACACAAGAGTCCACTTTATGTATCCTCCATCCTTGCAACAGTCAGCATGAGTTGGTTTAAAATGTGACCACTTTCCGTAAACGTAACCAAATCATTTTTGTTGCCTAAACCAAACCTCAAAGGGATAGTTTGGATGTTTTTAAGTAGGGTTGTATGAGGTACTTTTCCTTAGTAGGTGTATTACCTACAGTAGATGACAGTCGGCGTGCCTCCAGCTTGGAGAAACAGACAGGAGCACCGGCACCATAGCAAAGCAATACAGTGCTTTGGACGGGGACGGCAGCAAAACGTATTTTAGCCACCTAAAAGGCTCACCTTAAAAAAAATTAGATTGGTTTAAGTGTACTCTATATTTTTAATATTTTCACCGCTCTATCTTGCCGTCAGACAGCTCTTTCCTTCTCCTTTCCGACTCGGGGTCAGAGGACAAAAAACATAGATCCGTTTCACTTTCAGTTCAGTTCGCCGTCGGAAAATATTCTAAATATAGCGTACACTTAAACGGATATACATTTTCTTTAGGTGAGCCTTTCTTTTATAAGTAAACACCTACGATGGATAAGTACCTCATGACCTACAGAGGTGGCAGATCAGAAAATGCTCATATCATATATATTGTTATTGTAACCATCATGTACGGTAGGTCAATTTGGAAGGCATTATTATAATAAACAAACTATTTAGTTGATTATGTATTGTTTTGTTTTCCCAGACACCCTGCAACACCCACACTGTAATCTCATTGAAATCAATGAGTTATTTATTCTTTGGACAAAGTGCTGTTGTGCTGTGGAAGCCAGCAAGCCAGCATGTCCTGGTACATGATGAAATCCAAGCATTCACACCCAGCGAGAGAGCCCGGAAAGGAGAGAATGTCACCAAACTGAGTCGACGCTCCTTCTTGATGTTTTAATCACGAAAGGAGCAGAGGGAAAGAGGAGAAGAGAGTGCAAATGAAGAGCGATTTCAGCTTATGCTAATGATCATAATGTTGCCAGCCGCTGCAGAGCTTTTGACTCCAGCAAAATATCCTCCCATCAGTGTCGTCTTTAGCAGCTAAATCACACGGTGGATGTTACAAATATGCAACTCCAGAACGTTGGAGGCCAGATTATGGTGGAATACGCATCCACAAGTTCACACAGAGAAAAATAATGATCATTATCCTTGCAAATTATTATTGCTCATTTCCTGGATTTTACCTCTCCCGCAGCCACAAAATGTATACTGTTTTGATAACCGTCACCGTGTTGAAGGTGAAAACTGTATATTAATATGAAGACAGATTACTGAAGACATGATCATGCTTTATCTTTCCCTCCATGATTTTTATTAGTACACTATTGTTTTTCAACATTTGCACTTAAATGACAACTAAATGATCTGAATTGCTCCTGGGCTTAAACAGAACATGCCATATCGTTCATCTCTCTCCAGCACAGAACATGTTCACCTTCATTTTCACCTTCAGATCCCATTTTAGATATAGTTGCCATGTTATCACCAGCCGGTAGCAACTAGATCAGATCTAACTTCCAACATCATTCTCTCATTGGAGTCCCTTTGTGTCCTGCTTTGGTCAAGGTTAAGGAAATATGGCTTGGATAAAAACAAGACTCGGTCAAAACCGAGTATATATGTCTGGACCATGTATGGTCAGTCTGTGAATTTGTGGCTAAATTGTTACACAAATAGTCAGTGGTCATGTCTGTAATGTTAAATCCACCAGGTCCAGCGAGGACACTAAGGAGACACGCTGCTCCACTCAACTGGCCGTTCAAGCAGTGACGTACGCTATCGTGAAAAGCATCTGATTGGTCCCTGGTTTTCTGCTTGCCGTTTCAAACAGGAAACAACATGGTGGCCTGCTCGTAAACTTTCTTTTATTCCATCTAAACAATCCACCAAAATCTACTTCTGAAAACATTTTAAGAAATAGGCTGTGCCGCTGCTGAAGCTCGTTTCATTTTAGAACTAGATCGCCTAGTTTGACAGCTTGGTCCAAGTTTCGTGAACAGGACACTTATTTGCAGGCTCATTTGCATAAAGGGTTGTTCCCGCCTTTTCCTTTTGAAAGAGCAACAGCCAATGAGGAAACTCCAACACTCGGCCGACCAATCAGACCACCAGAGTCACTCATTGACAGACTTTTGCGTTTGTAGGGCTGGCCCTCTGCGGTGATCATGATCATGTCGGTAGGAAACAGGAAACAAACATTGGTCGTACATTTTTTTTACACCACCATCCACCCTGAACCACTTCCCATGAGGTGGTTCTGCAACAGTCATGAATCACACGCCACTAGAGGTCCTTGTCAGGTAAATGTAACCTTATATGCAAAGTCTGATTAATCTCCTAAAAGTTATATCACGTGTCGATTGCGTGTCGAGTTGGGGCTGAGTAGTGCAAGTTTGAAAATGAATTTGTTGCAGTAAAAGGATTTCAGAGGACGTTAAATGCCGTTTACAGTAAACAAGGGTCTCGAGATAAAATAAAAAAAGCCTTTTTTTAACTCTTTTAGATCGCATCCCCAGTCATATTGTGCACCTATTTAACAATATATGCAAAACAAATATGACGTGTGCTTACGTAAGCTAGTACCATCCAATTTCAACCAATAATATCATGCCATCAATCCATCAATCAGTCTGCAACTTTTAGCAACAAGGGAGTTTGTGTGTGTGAAGCCACAGTCCGCTGTAGCTCTGTATCATACTAAGCTCGCCTGCTTTGTAGCAGTCCTTTCAAATATTCTGTTTCACTGGAGAATACTCACAGTACAGAAACTAAAGACGCTCTAACTTAGGTTTCACTGGGACTTTAAAAAATCTAATAAAGATTTATAAAAAACAAAAATATTGAGTGAGGCTTATCTATGTACAATTTCTCTGAAGAGACTTTGATAAACCTCAAAACACAAATCTCAGGTACCATCTTGACATGTTCCCATGTCCCACCATGCCCATCCGTCTTCACTATACACTCTTTTCTTAGCAGAAATGCCGTGACGGTGATCTACAAAAGACAGCAAAGGCTAAAACTGATTCACACAATGAATGCTTCTTCAACTCTTAGATAGTCAGCGGGGAAGTGGCACCGTTGCAGCAGTAGGATGCGTAGGTTGTTTCTCAGCGTTGATAATGTGGCAATCTTCGCTTCATGCCCCGTGATTTTATTACATTTCCTGTCTCTCCTGGCGACCCATCAGATTAGACTCGGCCCCTAATTACCTCTGCTGTGTCATGTTCAGGCTTAACACTGCAAGAAATGTACACGTCACTTAATATCGTATTTGCTCTCATTCGAATCAAATTCAAATCACGTATTGGAACTCCTATCAATATTTTCCAAGTGATGGGATCTTTTAATAATATTGCTTTATATTGATTCAAATCTTGCATTTATTTTTCAGATATGTGTGTGTGTGGTTTGAGATGTGAGGGATCATAGGCACCTTTTTTCCTCACTTCATTAGAGCCGTGAGAGTCACGGAGGCAGGTGCACCTTGACCTTGTCAGGAGTACATCTTGTGCTTGTCAAATTCTCGTAAAAATAGAGCAGCACAGAGGAGACGGTTACTACTACCGTGTGAACAATCAGTCGTGGCTGTTTTGTTGAATCCTTGAACCTCAGTGGATATACTGAAGCTAACTGGAGTATCAATATCAAGGTGATTGTGGACATGCATGTGTGTATGTAGGCCTATGTCTGTGTCTGCCTGTAGCGACAGATCAGGCCACATAAACTATGAGAAAGCCCTGTTGCCTGAAAATGACATTCCCATACAACCAAACTGCATTGGGAATTACGTTTTGAGGGAAACATATTTTGTCGAGGATTACGTTTGCTTTTGACGCATCACAATATATATCAATATGTTTGTAATGATAGTCCACGGAAGTCCACGTAGGGATGAGGTTGGGGTGGTAGATGGGTCAGGACTTTCACACAGGAGACTGCTGTTTTTGTCCCGTGCGAAACTAAAAGTCAACGTTCACTTATTTTAATTTACGCAGCAGCTTGATAACATAACAAAATAACAGTTTTTTTTTTACTAAACTTAACCAAGTATTTTTCATGCATTTTTGTTTTGTTTTGTTTTGTTTTGTTTTAATTTCGTAGTCATTTTAAAGGTCCAGTGTGTCGTATCTGGCGGTATCTACTGGTGAGGTAAGGAGGTTGCAACCAACTGAAGCTTCTCCCGTATGCCAAGCGTGTTGGAGAGCTACGGTGGCTTTCTGTAACAGCCTCCTTTCTTCCCAAGCCATCACCGAAATTGTCAGCTGTTTGGTGCTGGGCGGGTAGCGCAAGCTGAAGGAGAGTTTATCATTGAGGTAAAGGCCTCAAAGTGCACTGGTCTGAATACCAGACGTCAGCTTGTGAGACTCGTTGAGCACTCTGATGTGAAAGGAACTTTGTGTCCACATTTAAGTGGTCAGACTTTTGAAGTCAAACTGCCTGATTAAATATGACTAAAATTAGCCTGCAGCAAATTAATTCAGCGTCAAAAGAGAAAAAAATAGTAGACTCTGAGCGTGATGATAAGAGCCTCAAATTCTGTTTTGATATATTTTTCTTCCTCAAGCAGCTCCCTGAGGACCTTTTGCTCTCTGTGCCCCCACCAGAGCTGTTAAGCACCGTCATTGCTGCTTGTTGTGAATGTTTCAGGACTGTAAGGAGCTGCAGAATTGATTCAGAGTGGCTGTCTTCATCTCAGCAGGCTTCCCTTGGCATCAGACAAAATGTGTGTGTGTGGTGGCGAGCACTGTAAGCTGAGAGTGGGAGTACACTGTCACACCACTACTGCATGATGCATGACTCCAAATTATGTGGCAGCGTTTGCTTTTTCCTCACTGATCATTCAGAGCAGTCAGCCAACGATGACTCATGGGAATAACAGAGGTGGAATAACGATATCAAGTGAACTCATTTGAAAACATCAAGCTCAGTAAAGTTCGTTTTTAGATACCAACAAAGTGTAGGAGGCAACTTTTTGGTGTGTCATCTTTTTAAATCCAGCAAGGAGGTTCTGAATAAACAGACTTTTTGCTTATTATACTCATAACTACATTTTGTTCCGGTATTTGTTTTCTTCTGTCATTATACTTAATACAGCATATGGGGTCATTAGAAGTACTGCTAAAGGCAACATAGTGCATCAGCAGTTTTGTAATGAACTGAATTAGTATAGCCAGTGGCCTTGATTGCCATATGCCCTGTATTTGCTCTCTTGCTGTGCACGCTGTGTGTTTTAATCTCATTGCATGGCTCCATGTACCCAGTGCACTTAAAGGGGAACTACGCCCATTTTCAAAAATCATACGTTGGTCATATGGTTGAAGACGGTTCAAAAACTATCAGTAAACATGAACAACTCTGTGCTAAAACTCAAACTTGTGATGTCATAGGGTATAAAGTGTGAAGCTGCGCCATAGACGATCAATAGGGAGAGATGTTGTAGATAACACTGAGAGCACCCAGGGGAATGTTTAGAGTATATGGGAACATTTTCTGTTTCACAACTGACAACACTACAATAGAATAAAGCTCATTTAGGTATAAAAAAGAGGAAACAAACATTCAGTAGGTCCACAAAATCAGTCTCCATTCATTGTCTATGGAGCAGCTCCAGTCTTTATACCCTATGACATCACAAGTTTGAGACCTACTTCTCTGGTTTCTGGCTTTGAGAGAGAGCAGCTCATGTTCACAAATATTAATTGAACTTTACTAGACCATGGAAATAACATATTGGAATTCTTAATTTAGATGGTGTTCCCCTTTAAAGGTAGGGTCCAAAGCAGGGCTCACTTGGAACATTGTAGGGTTTGGTGATCTTTATTTACAGAAATCTGTAAAATATAGTATGAAAACTGCTTTTTCCAGCTTCAAATATTTTGTAATATGCAAAAAAAAGATGTAAAGGAATGTAAACATGTAAACAGAAAACTGTAGGGGCATTTATGCTGTCCTTTAGTTCTTGATTTTGACCTCAGCCACCTCGGAGACTATTCATTTTTTGTGGAATGTATTATATATTACACACAAATATCAGTTAAGTAGAGGGCCAAAATAATAATTTTTTTGGTTGTTTTTTAACATAGATTATAAAGTAGCAGATTGTAAGATTTGAAGCGAGCAAGAAACACACACAAGTACGCAAACACACACACATCTTAGCCTAAATATATGACTTAAATGTAGATGAAACCACAGATGTGTTTGCCTAACAGTGCCAGAGGCTGTTTGTAATATAGAATACTGAATCACACCTCCGTCCAGACGTGACATATGATAAATTGAAGTGATGGATGTCCTTCCGTGCTGCCCAGGGGCCATAGTACAGCTCTTCTCTTCTCTTCTCTTTCCTCTTCGGATGACATCATAAAGTCGTCATGCTCGACACTTTGATCCCCAATTTCCTTCTTCTGTTGGGTAATTGTGCTGTTGCCATATTGTCGGATCCCAGTCTGATCGATTGGACTAGATCAAGAGCGTTTCATGATGACGATAGCCATTTATGTTCTAAGTCAAAATTGTATTTTTGCTTTGTTCTTTAGAGCAACAGTGCAGTAATTACAGTAAGCATGGTCCTTAATATGAAGAGAAAAATGCGGATACAATGCAAGAAAGGCTTCTCATTAAACTGAACGTTAATGCTGCAAATTGATTTCCTAAAAAACATTTTTTCATCTGTATTAATTCATTTTTTAATCAAATTGTTTTATGCTTATTACTTGTATAGCAATAAGCATAAAAACAATTGGAGTTGACCAAAGCGCTGTACAAGTTAAAGTGAACAACGACAAAAATATCATCAACAAAACAACAATAGTTTGCAATGGAAAAAATACAAGGCAATATTATAACGTGCACAAATCTAAAACAGAACCCAAATAAACCTTGTAAGACCAATTTATAAAAATCAAAGGTAATAAAATACTAAATCCATCAACCATTAAAACCAATAAGAGCAACCAAAGGTCACTGAAATTAAGTATTTCTTGAGGTGCGTCTTAAAAATATCAATGAAGGGGAACATTTGATAGAAAGTGGAAGGATATTCCACAGCTTTGGAGCTGCCTCTGCAAAGGCACGGTCTCCTTTACCCACTAACCTCAATCGTGGAACCGTTAAAAGCAATTGTCCTGAAGATCTAAACGGCCTAAAGTTTGAGTATTTGTATTTGACAGGTAGCCAGTGCAGGGATGCTAACACCAGTGTGATGCTGTCTCTTTTTCGAGTACCAGTTAGAAGTATCCGCTTCACTATTTTGCAGCAACTGCAGGCGAGACAAAGAAGACCTGTCAAATTTCAGTGCTGAGTCAAAGATGACACCAAGATTCCTTGCATGGGAATGAAAGTAATAGTCAAAATAATATACAAAATAAACACTGATTAATCCCCAAACTTTCTTTTTGAAAAGAAACAATCAAAAACAAACCCAAATGTCCTCACAAGTAGCGCAAAATCAGATTGTGTGTGCTCGATTGCCTTCAGCTTGTTCAACCTCTTAAATCTGAGAAAAGAGTTCTTGTTGTGTTACAGAATCTGAAAAAAAACCAAAAAACATTTACACAACTGAACTGAACTCGGCTTGTCTGCCTGAGCAGTCAGCTGAAAAATTAAGGCCGCGTCAACAGGAGAGAAAAGTCTTCCCTCCTCACCAGCTGACTGTGGGACTGAAAGCTGGCGCAACAGAGTGCATTTCCTCTTTATTTTCTCCTCCACACCAGGCATCCAGAGTTCCCCAGAGAGGGAAGATATCGGCTAGCTACTGCAAACAGAATAGTGAGCTGCATGTTACCTAATTCTGAACTCTGAGATCGGCCCTATTGTCTCCGATACCCGATCCAGCTGTTTGAGCCCGTATCGGCCTGATATCCGATCCAGTATCGGTATTGGTGCATTCCTAGGTTTGGTTTAAAATAAGTATGTTAATGTTAAAAGTCACTCTTGAAAAGAAAGTAATAAGCTTGTCTGCCAAACTGTTGAATTGAACTGAATTGGGGGAGAGAGAAGGTGAGGGGATGCTCATGTAATGTTCATACAAGGAGAATTTAACTATATGGGTTGGTCAAGAGGGAGAGACACAGAGAAAGACATGATGAGATTTTGGACTTGTAGAAAAAGAATTGATGCCAAGCAACACGTTGAAGCTTCTGCCAACCATTCATCCTGGAGTGTGGGCTGCTGCTCCTCTGACAGCTGAGACAGAGGGTGTGCTACTGTATATGTGTGTGTGTTTTCATCTCACATACTCGACTGCATAATATAGATCTCCAGCCTGCTGATTCAGCCGCCCTGAACCTCCCATCACAATTACGGCCAGATTGTGGCGGCGCTCCGACACTGGCGTCTGCAAAATGTCACTGTGCTTCACACAGCCCATCAGTCTGCAGGTGTGTCCCCCGCTAACAGGGCTGCAGTGTGGGGGCGCTCTCAGACATGGATTGTGATGACACCCAGAACCCCCCTGGGGGGAAACAAGCATGAATATCAGCCCTGCTGCTCAGTCTGTACAGAAGTACCTAGTCAGTTTTAAAAAGTATCTAACTACTCATTTGTAATTGATTGATCGAAGCAACTGGCCACTTGAAGAACAAGCTGAAAACACAACGTAGACATATTGTATCCTCATAAAGTTGACTAAGTTATTAGTAAGTGTGCTTTTCCTACTATGACGAGTCAGTGTGGGGCGAAATGCACTAGATGGTCAAATGTATGTGGACACCCCTCTCCAATTTTTTTGTGTCTTTTTCAACAGTTTGCTTATACCGTTTAGACCTTCACCTGTTTCAACACGGCCCCATGCTCAAAGCTAGGTCCATAAAGAAATGTTTTTCCCAGTTTGGTGTGAGAACTTGACTGACCTGCACAGAGCCCTGACCTCAGCCAACACCTTTGGGATGAACTCGAAAACCGACTGTGAGCCAGACCATATCACCCAACATAAGTGTTAGAGCTCAATCAATAATACTCTTGTGGCTGAATGGGTGCAGATCCCTGCAGCCAGCTTCTTAAATCTGGTGGAAAGTCTGAAACCAGAAGAGTAGAGGCTGTTATAGCAGCAGATTAATACCAACGTGTTACAGCTAATAGTCAATAAATCAGCATAAATAATATGGTGAAACAACACAGGTCAATGCTGAGGTGGTGGATGGTGTGCTCCTGCATGCAGCGGTGGTCATTGGCCGGTCAGAAGCAACAGCACGTGAGTGTGTGTAAATCATTTAACCAACCCCCATCCATGGCGGCTCATATTGGAAGACTGAATGGTCACACCTATTTATCTGTGGACAATTTATTCAAAGTGGATGTTTCTGAGCTGTAACTCGTGTTGAATTAAGCAGTTGTATCGACGTGATAGCAGACTGAGCTTCTTGTTAAAGGGATATTTGTTGGTGGTTTTGTTTGGTAAGAAGCGCACAGAGATGACGGAGAGACTTTTTTAATTGAGAAGTTGTACAAATTTTCTAATGAGGCAAGTTCAGTCAGCCAAGTTTGTAAAGGAAAAAAAGCATTGTTATTTACAGCTGTGGATGGGAAATGGGAAAGAAACACATTCATACTTCGTCAGCTCAAGCTGGTTCATTCAAAACCAAACTAAATTTCATTTACTTTTTATGTCATATTCATTAGCCATTTCTTACTAAAATGACTCTTTCTAATTTAAATTAAGCAAACAGAGTGCAGAGTAATTAAACATTTCATATGTTATTTAAAAAGGGTAGAAAGGAACAATCTGACAATCCAGGAGTTTATTTGTGCTGGTTTTCCCTCATTAGGTTTCACGCTCCACCTGTTTATTAGGAAATTGAATATTAAATGAGAAGATCAAACTATGCTTACACATTACTGATGATGTGCAGACAAATTAATCATATATACAGTATGTGTGTGATTGTAATGACTTGCCTCCAAATTCTTCTTTCTTATTTCCATCTTTGTGTGTGTTTGTGTGTCCAGACCAATGATGTAGCAGGAAACACCTGGAACTGGCTGTACTTCATCCCTCTCATCATCATCGGCTCCTTCTTCATGCTCAACCTGGTGCTCGGTGTCCTATCTGGGTGAGTCAACTCTGCTAAACATAAATACACATATTCAAGGTCTGCTCAAAGCAAAGATCACATAATATGTAATAAAGGCACATTATAAACTCAATTTTACCATCAATTACTGATTCAAACATTTTGAGAATCTGTATTGTAATTTTTAATCAGTAAGATAAATGCTGGAATTTGTTCTGTGTCTAATTTATGTATTAAACAATGTGTTACAATTCAATTAAAATCAGATAAATGGGTAAAAATCTGATTTAAAAATTTAAATTTGCATTGCAAACAGTCTGGAGATTACAATTGTCTTGTTTTTTTTATTTATGTAGTTGGACTTGGTTTATAATAAGCAGCTTATTCGTTTTTTCATCCCATTCTTCCCATCACTTTCTGAGCTGTGCTTGTTGCAAGAGGACCTTGTTTACTGTAAATTACACAGTAAACAACAAGTTTTGGGTAAATGGGAACATAAAGTCCTGGTTAAAACCTGTAGCAGTATTAATGGATAATTTTCACAAAATTAGAAGTTAAAATGAGAACACAATGTCTCTATCAGACTCTTTTCTGAGACTACTTTAAAGGTGCTCAATGCGAAATTCACAGCATATCTAGTGCCTCCACGCGGCTCTCAACATGACGACGGCTGAGCCTGCGGCTTGCAGCTAATGGTACTAACTGTGCTAACAGTGCAAACAATGGCAACGGTGCAACAGACTGAGTTGCCAAGTCCGCTTATTATAAGCCACTTTGGGCTTGTTTTCCTGAAAAGGCGCTTACAAATATTGGTAGTCGCGGGTTGCGTTTTTTGGGCTTGTTTCTAAAGTGTAGTTGCTTATTTGGTCTTACTCTAGCTAACACGAGCTCGAACACCGAGCTAACACTGTTTACCTGGCTGGGAACCGGACCGGTCTTTACAGACTTAACCATATTTGATTGTTTCAACACTTTGCTGGGGTACACAAGTCAAATGTTTGGACCACTTCACCATAGCTATATAGCTGTCTGACTAGTTTCCAGAGATCCTTCCCACCCTGAGCGTGACGTAAGAGCAAATGGCCACCATGTGAATATGGTCCATTGACTAAATCAGCAGATTATTCACTCCTCCTCCTCCTCCTCCTCCTCCTCCTCCTCCTCCTCCTCCTCCTCCTCCTCCTCCTCCTCCTCCTCCTCATATTTTAGCGCTTCTCCTTTTTACTCTCTTTCTCTCATTCATCTGTACCTGTCATCCTCTCATGTCATGAAAAGGCCTCGCTCTGTAGCTTTAATCATCCCGATCCTGTGTGCTGCTGGATCTGACATCTGTCCATCGCATTGTGTCTGTGGTCGCAAAGAGCCTCTTCTCACCTGCTGTGACTCACAGCCCCTTATCTCACCAAAAATCTGGATGAAAGCAAACATGTCCTTGGTCACACAAAAACAACCCAGTGCTGAAGGAGCTTCCCTGTCACTCTTTAGAAAAAAAAACTGTATGGCAGGATAAGGAGTGGTTTTCTCTTTTGTCCCATGCTTCTTTCTGCTTCTTCACACATCACTTTCATTTGTAGTCCGTCAAGAGTAGGGTGATATTATACTATTTTGAAAGTTCAACATACAGATATGAGAGTGGCATCACATAATGCTACGTGTCCACAGGGGCGTTTTTGGACGCGAGTCTTCCCAGCATTGGACGCTTGATGGGCTGCCACAAGGCACCTGATTGGATGAACGCTTTCACTCGTGGGCTGTCTGCGCCCTGCTTTGAAACCGAACTTGGTGGCTTGTTGGGAAACTTTTTTCTCTCATATTACAAAGAAAGTTAACCGAAATGTGTTTCTGAAGACATTTAAGAGGAGACATAAACCAGGCAGTTGCTAAATCGGTCTTTAGTTTAGATCGACAACGATTAGTTTAAACGTTTTTTGGGAGTTTTCAGAGGCGGTGAGTCACGCTGGACGTCCCTGATTTGCGTAAAGCCTAGCCCTCAACCTTATGCAAATGAGGAACAGCCAACGTGATGGTCCGTCTCTCGAAAAACAACGCTATGCTGCCAGAATGCATTGCACAGCTGCTTATGTAGACAATGAATGGGAAGCGTGGAAATGACGGATCCTGTGGACATGTAGTTCACCTAAACAATATAAATTGTGCATAGCACTAACCTCCTTGGCTCTCTATTGGTCCAGAAAAAGCTTCCCATAGAACAGATTAACTATGGACAATCATGCGATTAATCGTGATTAAATATTTGAATCGAATGGCAGCCCTAGTTTATCCAGAACATATCGCTATATAACAATATATATATTGCTATCTCAATATAAGATTACATACAGTGTGCTGTCATAAGTCCTATATGTGGTGCATCTGTCATGTCCGTACTTCACACTCCACTGCTTTTCCTCTGCATCTACACATTTCAATGTTCATAAATATCTGCTAATACAGCTCCAGCTTTGCCAACGGCCTTCTTGCCCTCAGCAGCTGCCCTGCTGTCGTCTGAACTCCAGTTATTAATCCTTCAGATGAACGCTCGAGCGTCTACTTCCTTCATTCCCATGATGCAGTGTCTCGCAAATTTAGTATTTCACATTATCCTGTTTGTTTCTGTGAGTGTATACATGTGCAGTTTCCCTCCTTGCAGATGTCTGACACAGAAAAAAAAAAGATTTTAGCTTTAAATACGAAATGTCAAATGTGATAAAATGTCTATTTATTCCTTCTGTGTGTAGAAAATATCTGTGTATATATATTTCGAACAGAGAATTTGCCAAAGAGAGAGAGCGTGTGGAGAAGAGGCAGGAGTTCCTGAAGCTCCGGAGGCAGCAGCAGATCGAGAGAGAGCTCACCGGGTACTTGGAGTGGATTTGCAAAGCAGGTCAGACTCATCTCTGAAACGGTGTGAGAGCTGGCATGCATGTGTTTGTTGTGTTAGAAAAACATGACAAATTGATAGAAAGTCCCTCTCTCCTTTCTCTCTCTCTCCCTCTCTCTCTCTCTCGCTGCAGAGGAGGTGTTGCTGGAGGAGGAGGATGAGATTGCAGAGGAGAAGTCCCCGCTGGATGGTGCGTGGTACAAGAGGAAACAAAACCTTCCAGGTAAAAAGAAGGCTGAGTATCTGATGCCTGCTTCACCATGGTTCATCATTTCCATCTAATAATAGTTTTTTTTTACCGCATCAATGTGCTGTGCATAAATCATGAGTCATGAATGTGATTTGGCTCTCTTGTGGTACCTTTGGAGTGGACGTTTAAGTGAATCTGATGATTATTATCCAGAGTGATGCAGGAGTTCCTCGAAGGCCCAATAGGCCCTTTTAACCTATGTAGTGTTATTAATGACACCTGTCATTAACCCTGCAATGAGGCTGCAGTGAAAAGGGCCAATCTTTGTATATATAAAGTTGGACATTTTGAGCTATAGGCAGAAATGCTGTATTGTTTTGATCATCTGCACACCTGCAGGCCCATTTTTCCCCCCCAGGATGGCGAAGGCATCCTACAGTGCCTAGGATTGGGTAGTCCTCTTTGCCTGCGTTGGTTGCGTTGGTCATGAGAAGTGAGATTGGTTAGGGTTAGGGTTAGAATATCAGGGTAAGCCAATCAGAGGCAGAGTAGGGCGGGTCGTGCCTTTGCCATCCTAGGAAAAAAAAAATATTGCAAACTGGAGGGTGGGCGTTACGCTTCCGCGTTAATGCCACAACCCCACCCTCGGTAGTGGTACAGCTTTATCAGCGGTAGCCGCCGTATATGCACAGTGCAGAGCGGCAGCTATTGGATAGCCAGTTGGGCGCACACACAGGGACTCACATGCAGTAACATACATGTGCGGCCGGACCGGCTACGTAAAGAAATAACAGAAGCTCTGACTGCAAGAGACTTCATTATCTGCTCAGGTAGACATTACTCATCTATATCTTTACATAGCAAATAGTTGTTTGATGCTATATTTATACTCTGAATGTCGTATTTATCTGCTTTAATAGAGTTAACAGTATAACATACAAAGTATAACGTGTGTAAGGCGGTTCCTCAGCTTTACATGAACCCCTATAACCCCCCTACTGCAAAATGTACCATCTCAATTATATAATCAGCACTTATGATTATGATTATTTGAGTGGTAATCATGGTTTCCACTCTGTACTTTTATTGCCTTTATTTCAAGGGAGCACATGTTATTCAGCTCTCTCTCTCTCTCTCTCTCTCTCTCTCTCTCTCTCTCTCTCTCTCTCTCTCGCTCTCTCGCCCATGATGTCAGTCCATTAGGGCCGGTGTGAAGGGAAGGGTTAATTAGTGGGATTTACAGCTTTAGCCTGATTGGATTTGTTGAAGAAAATTCACTATACCACACTCCCCAACACACACATGTGCAAATGAATTAGCTAGTAAACGGAATACACTGGAAACACATCCATGCTGATGATTCCAGTAAAGTGACAGCACCCAGCCGCTTTATTTTCTCCATTAGTTACATATCAGGGATTAAAAAGTCCGTAGAAAAAACACTCTGATGTTGTTAGAGCAGAAAATATTGAGTTGGCCTTCGTCAGATGAGTGACAGGTATGAATAGTGGACCAAAGTGCCAATCATAGCTGACTGGCTCCGTAGAGGTGATTTTTTAAAATTGAGAAATTGAGGTAATTATCCTTTAGGCTGAATATTTCATTTAGAGATAAAAGATGGGTGAAAATGAGGTAGTTGTATAATTTTTCAGTATACTTTAAATGTGATTTAGAAAAGAAAAAATATAAAAACACTGAACACTAATTACATTTTATCTCCCTCTTATGAGGTAATTTTTTATGTTTAGTTTTATCTTAAAATTAATGGAAAAAAAAATCCATTATATTAAATTAACCTTGTTACAACCCTTGGGCAACATTTCAATCCGAGTGCAGAGCGTCGAATCTAGAAATGTCTTGCAACAAGATTGTTTCACAACATTTTTAGCACTCAATTACACACCAAAATAACTTGATAAGAAAGATATTTTCTCAGTGTTGCTTTACTGTCAAGGTCTCTTTCGTTTCAATGCCTGATTCTGCCTCACGGCAGCCTCTTGGAGCGGAGATACCGGTAGATTGTAGATATGGAGAATGAACCCACCGCTGCCGTGACACGGCGCCGGTCACGTGACGAGCACATTCAATGTTGCGCTGGCAGTTTCTCATTCCAAGGCTGGCTTCAAGCAGGAAGGCAGAAAATCACCAAATGAAAAACGTGATTGATGCCTGCTATTCATAGTTTCCAATTAGCTCACCCCTCCACTTTGCCACACACACACACACACACATGCACATATATCCTGTGAGGTGATGAGGGTTGTTTCATTGAAATACAATTTGAAAATGCTTGTTTTTCATGCTATAATTGACGCACAGAACAGAACCATTCCTATATTGCTATCACTATATTATTTTTTAAGACTCGTATATGATTATTTTTCTCTTTACAGTCATGAAACGAGGCAAAGTCAAGAAAGGTAAAAACGACCTGATCGGTGCCGAGGAGGGGGAGGATCCTTTCGCGGACATCTCTTCTGTCCGTAAGTCTTTTTATCCACAGCCAGCAGCACCTCACCTCCGACCTTCACATGCCGTCTGTTCACACGGCCGACCTTTTACAATAAAAGCCACTATAAAAGCCTGTCTTCTACTATGAACAAAACCGTGCCCTTTGACTCTATGGTCTCCATTCATCAGATTAGTATGTCATGTCACCTGAACAGTATAAATCATTTTGTTAGAGATGTCACGCAAACTTAAAAATGTACATTACAGAAGCAGGTTCAGCACCGTCAGGATCTGGAGACCTAAAGCTCCTGGCTGCTGTAAAGGCATATCACCTTGAGGGCAAAGAAGTATAATTAACTTTTCTAATTAAACTGTTACATTAAAATAGCAAGAGAATCACCTGCAGCAAATTAGAATTTGACTTCTTAATGTGAATGGATTTCATGGTCCCACACAAAGACAACATGTAATCACTTGTCTTTGAGTCGGAAATGAGCACAAGCATGATAATTGACACCATTTTGTTCATTTTCTTCACGACTTTTTCTACTTTTTTCATCTCATAACTGTTTTCCGTAAAATTAAGTGCCAAGGGAGTAGATGCGCTACACAGTCAAATTTTCTCATCTCACTTGTTTCACACATGATGCCTGCAGTCCTGTTGCACGACACAAATGTATTAGGTGCATATTTTTTAATGAGCAGCTGCAAGGATAATTCAAGGAGGTGATTATACACTTTTCTCTCCGTCCCTTGGGTTAGCTTTTGTTACTTTTATCAGTTCAAGTTTTGGCCCTGAACATCTTTCAATGCTTCTTAGCAGATGTGAAGTAGAACGGATCACTACCCAACCATACTGTTACACTTCTGTCTTTAAAACCTTGAGCTCTATATTCCTGTAACTGGGTAGTTGTGCAATTGTAGAAGCTTGAAGCTTGGGAAAGAGGGCAGGGAAAGAGTCCAGAGTAGCATGGACATATCATCATTAGGAGGAATACAGCATCAGCAGGTGGAGACGGGACAAAACCATTAATTTCTGAACATTTCAAAACATTCCAAAATTGGACTCGGCCACCTGTTTTTCCTGAACACACCCTCAGCTGGATAATTTGAACCACCTCGGTGCAAGCAGGTTCGTTTGGAGCCAGAACATTACTGAAATCTTGTTTAGCTATTTTATCATAATATAGTAAAAATTGACTTTGGACATATGCATAAGCTTCATAATATACAGTATATTATAATTCTGATGTTGATGAGTGGGACGATGATGGGGATGCTACTCATCACAGTAGCAGGAAGAACACAAAGAAAACACACACACATAGCAATTCACTGTGAAAACTGTGATACAAATATTTAACCGCTGCACACGTTTCCTCTCTCACCCCTTCGCCATCGCTCTCAGCTCCTCCCGGCTCTCCGTTTGGTCGGGCCAGCGTGAAAAGCAGCGGTAAGTTGGACAGCTCCTCTTACTTCCGGCGTAAGGAGAAGAGGACCCGGTTCTTCATCCGCCGCATGGTGAAAGCTCAGAGCTTCTACTGGATCGTTCTGTGTCTGGTGGGCCTCAACACTCTGTGTGTGGCCATAGTCCACTATGACCAGCCCGACTGGCTTACAAAGGCCCTCTGTAAGTCACACATACAAGTTCACACTCGTACATCCACGCACACTTATTGATGTTGATAGCCTATAAAACCAGTTTATCTTGGTTTTCTGTCCATCTTGAAAACAGACGCTGCAGAGTTTGTGTTCCTGGGTTTGTTTCTGACTGAGATGTCCTTGAAGATGTACGGCCTCGGAGTGAGGAATTATTTCCACTCCTCCTTTAATTGCTTTGATTTTGGGGTAAGTTGCCGTCTGTGATTCATAGGTAGATATTTAACGCTAACCAGCAGTGCTAGTTCTGTTTGGATGGTCCAGTATTCTTTGGCTTACTGAAACAGAGCCAAATACTGAAGGTGATAACTTTATCCTCTGCTCTCCTCTCTAGGTGATTGTGGGAAGTATTTTTGAGGTGATCTGGGACATGATTAAACCGGGAGCATCGTTTGGTATCAGCGTGCTGAGAGCGCTGCGACTGCTCAGGATATTCAAAGTCACCAAGTGAGTCTTGAATCTTTTTTCTCTCTGAACTGACAATCCTGTTAGACTTTGATGGCAATCCTTTTATTTCATTAGATTAGCTGTAATCCTGTGATTCACTGAAACTGGCAGCTGTAGACCGTGGCGCACTGATTTGTTTTATGCCACATACAGCTCATTTTTCGATAATTTTGAGGTAAATATTGGGGTAATTTGGCAGTAATTCCAAAGAAATTTCAAATAGATTACTTGCTAATTATCACCTAATTACTATGAAATTTGCAGACCTGTAAAATGAAGTGTTATCGTTTTTTCTTTTAAAACAAAAAAAGTGATTTCTCTGTGTGTGTGCTGCTTCTTCTCAGATATTGGAACTCGTTGAGGAACCTCGTGGTTTCCCTCCTCAATTCCATGAAGTCCATCATCAGCTTGCTCTTCCTCCTCTTCCTCTTCATCGTTGTCTTTGCTCTGCTGGGCATGCAGCTCTTCGGCGGACAGTGAGTACTCTCTTTAACCTTTCTTACTCTCTTGACTGCTCTTTCCTCCTCTTCCCATACATCCCTTGAATACAGACACACACGCACACATCCTCTCCTGTTCTCCTCTAACCATCTCTTCACCTGACCCTCCTCCCTGTGTGTGATCCCTGGCCCGGCGTGGCGCTGGTGACAGACGTGTTGACGCAGCAGGTAGCTGGCAGAGCAGCAGCAACCGACTGTGGCCTTTTGATATCACTCTCAGCAGGCGCTCCGTGTCTTCTAATGGCAGGAACACCTCATGGTTCTGGGCTGGCTGCAGTTAATCAAAGGCCTGGCATCCAACCCCGTCTGACTCAACACACATACACACACACACACACACACACACACGCACACACACACACACACACACACACACACACACATATATGTTATATGCCAATTAGTGTATCTTAGGTAGTGTTTGCAGTGTTGTTTTATGTTCACAAGGAAATTAATCTTTTTTTTTTTCACCCAAAAGCCCCCAAAGGATAATTTAGTTTTATTAAAACTTGGGTCTTATTTTCTTACTCTGTTATTAAAGCATTATACACACAAAGGCTATTGCTGAGGAACACAGAAACATGGCTCCAATGAAGTCCAAGAAACACAAGCAGGTGTTGTAAACAAGCCAACAGCTCACCCAGATTATCTCTACCACTTTATTTGGATGTAAAACTGAAAGTGAGTGCACCTGAGATGGTGTTAGTAATCCCTCTTTGCAGGAAAACTGTGTGCACAGCTACGGTAAATACAGTAGGTCAAAGTTGAACCAGGAAGTTGATCAGTAAGCAGTAATGGATGTTTGTCATGGACTGTTTTGGCAATCATTTTTACAGTTTGCCTTTGTTTCTCTTCCAAATAGTTTTGCTAATCTGTTGGTTTGTTTACAACCTGTCTGATCACCTAACAGTTAGCGTTTTTTGCCCCGACAGACAGAGATCTGCTCCAATGATGGACACAACTATGACAGAAAGATTCAAGTTGACTCACAAGAGATACATTTAAAAAAACAAAAAGAATGGTCAAAACTGATGTAACAGAGGCTGACTTTTTATCTCCACCTTGAGTCAAAGAAACAGTGGTTCCCACACTACCCATGATGCAACCTGATAGCAACGTTTTTTTTTCAAACTTGTAACTCAGGCTTTCTATATCTCTAGTGTCTAAATCAAAGTCTCCAACCCTGATGACGTCATTAGGGTTATTTTTTCAACTGAACTTGATGTAAAATAAATTAAAATGGGTGGAATGCTCCTTTAAATTTATAATAATTCATGGAATAGTGTGAGACTCTCCTCACCAGACAAACATTGGTTGTTGAGCTGTGACCATAAGCCCTCTCCATCCCCTAGTACGTAGCAGAGAGAGTGCCGGGGCAGAGGGGTTGTTGAGTTGGATATAGTCTGCCTGACTCATTCGTCTTTTATCTGACTGAGGCTTGTCCAAGTTAAAATCTATGGCTCCGACCATGGCTAAGCTCTGAAGCATCAGTAGCCTGACTGTGCTGTGTGTTAATAAATCCATGGCGCTCTCCGTAGTGCTGAAGTAGAAGACGGGACAGATTTATTATAGAAACTTTTTCTCTGAGTCCTGCCCTTCTTCTTTTTTTGTTTTGTTAATTAACAAATCGCCTACTGATAATACTTCATTTTCACAAGTGTGCCACAGAACTACGGTGGCCTTCAGGTAGTGGATCCCCCAAAATCTTACACCCTTTACAGACTGAGGTGTTTAACCAGTTTAGGGTTTGTTTAAGAAAAAATGTCCCCTAATCTTGCAAATAAAAGGAAATTTGAGATTCATATGAGTTTACAGGATTCTTAGTGATTGGCTATGGCATTTATCTATGACTAGAAAAACCCTATATATCATTTTGTCTTCTTATTTTGGTGGAAACTGTGCAGCCATGCTTGGTAAATGTACTGAAAGTTAAAATTTTGCCCCGAAGCAGGTTTGTTCAAATCCCTGTTTGTGAAACAATAATCCCAAAAATATGTAAATCTTTACCTTCACATGATATGACACCTAATTTTCAACAACTTTGAGATAATAATTGTGTTTCTACATACGTAGCTCGATTACGAATAAGCTCGTATTGAAACCTATTATCTTACCTGTCGTCACCGCTGTGGCAGATACAGTGTAGTGTACACTCTCCGATGAAATGCCACTCTCACGTGAAGTCACGTCTCCTCGGACTGACAGCCTTCACAAACACCACAACTGGATGTCTTTGAAGCAGCAGGCTGTTGCCATGGCGCCGAGCCTTACATCAGTCTGCGCCATCATTAGCGTTGCATTATTCTCTAGTGATGGACAAGTGTGAGATGAGTCTGACGTCCACATGGTGCTCCCAGCCAGCCGAGCACATCAGACCGAGTACACGGTCTACATTTTCCCCTTAATGTCTAAAAATGTTGAATTCTATTAAAACTAAAGAAAACACAAGCATTTTTTAAGCAGATAATTTCAATTGTTTAATGAAAAATTGGCTTTTAACCCTAAATAGCAGATTAAATGGCTTGTTAAGAAGAAGAAGAAGAGATGCTTTGTAATATTCAGACTTTATTTTTGGCACAGAGATTAGGTTCCGGCTCTCAAAACACCAAAAGTAATCTCCTGGTAAAATTGTGAGAATTGAAAGATAAACAGCTTGAGGCAGAGGAGCGTCTCCCCGCTGAGACTCTCAGGACATCAACGACTGTTTGGAAGAAAATATGTGATAAGCTCAAAGGAGACGTTCAGGATTTACTGTAATAGAATAATGACTTTTTTTCCTGGTTGCTGCTTTGTAGCTTTCCGTTTTAAAGGTGCAGACATTCTTTGTTGATTAACTCTGACTTCAGGAGAGATGGCATTTCATATTTCCAGCTCAGACCTTCCATAGTGTGCAGGCTCAGCGCAACCTCTTGGTTGGACTTCATTCCTTCAAAAATAATGTTTTACTCTGAATGCCAACTAATTTACCTACCTTATGGCATTTTAAAGACTTCTGCCTACAGTACACAGTGGGATGCCTCTTTGTATTCAGCCTCTTCCTCATATTGTAAAAGCCAGTTTCATTTCTTGACTTCTCATAAAGCTGCAGGATGTCATGTGCGTCCAGATTTATTTGACAGTTTCAATGCTCAGTACGTTATCTCCTGCCTCTGTGTTCTCAGAGATGTGTGTTTTATTAACCTATACAACATAAACCTGCTGCTATTGTCTGAAGGATTAGACATGTGGAGGGTTAGGGCACGAGCTTGTGGGGAGTTTGGCCTCACGTGATTCTTGTTTCCAGGATTGACTTAATGAAGTCCCCGTGGATGTCGCTCGGAAGCAAAGCAGCATGCTCCCAATCCCTATTATCAGAGCAAACAGAGGTCGGGCGCACACAGGCACAGCAGCAAACCGCCGCCGCCGCTGCCGCTCCCTGCACTGGGCCCGTTAATCCTCAAGGAAGGAGGAGCGGATGGAGAGTGTGGGAGAGAGGAGGAGATGGTGGAGAGAGCAGGCAGGGATGGAAAGAAAGAAAGGAAAGGGAGCAAAGAAGGAAGGAGGAAGAGTTGAAATGGTAGAAAGTGATGGATGGTTGAGCAACAGCTATACAGCAGAGACGGGTGGCTGATGGAAGATACAGCAGTGACACAGGGAGGGACAAAGGTAGAAGGAGAGAAGCATGGTGAGAGAGAATATGATGACATACCAAGGGAGAAAAGGCTTATTGAATTAGCTGCCCCTCCCCTTTCTCCTCTCTCTCTCCTACATCCACCCCCATCTCCCTCATGCATGTGCACTACGCATTAGAGCCACACCGATACACGCTGGCTGACGTTACTAGATGATTTTTAATGTGGACATCTGAACATTACAGCCATGTGTGATAGTTGAACAAATCATTCCAAATCAATGGGCATTAATCAGCTGCTATAACAGCCTCCGCTCTTCTGCAAGCTTTTGGAAACAGGCTGCAGGGATTTGCTCCCATTCAGCCACAAGCATTAGTGAAGTCCAACGCTGATGTTGGGTGATGAGGCGTGGCTCACATTCGGAGTTCCAGTTCATCCTCAAAGGTGTTGGATGGTGTTGAGATCAGGACTCCTTGCTATTTTAGCGTATCATTATTAAATAAGGTTTATAATAAAGTAATTTTTTCAAATAGGGTACTTGGTAATTATCACCTAATCACCTTGAAATTTGCCGACCTGTAAAATGAAGTCGTCCACCAATCGGAAGGCCGGCGGTTTGATCCCCGGCTCCTCCTATCACATGTCAAAGTGTCCTTGAGCAAGACACTTAACCCCAAATTGCTCCGAAGGCTGTGCCATCGGTGTGTGAATGAGTATTTAGATTAGATCCTGATGGGCAGGTTGGCAACTTGTACGTCATTGTATGAATGTGTGTGAATGGGTGAATGCTGACATGTAGTGTAAAACGCTTTGAGTGGTCGGAAGACTAGAAAAGCTATATAAATGCTATATTGATATCGGTATAAGCCTCAAAACTCCAGGACCAGTCGGGATCTAGTACACATGCATACAGTATACACACACACACACACATACACACACACACACACACACGCACACACACACACACACACACACACACACACACACACATATACACATATCACAAGATCTGCTCTGAGGAGGAAAAAACAGCTGTCAGTTTTGCAGACGGTCGCTGTGGTAACAATATGCTCCACTTCCTCTCCTCATTTTTACAGACCCTTCTTCTTCCATCGTCCTCTCTTCCTCTGTGTGTTTTTCTCCCCTCTTGCTCCTCTAACTGCTCTACGTGATGCATCACATGATTTGAACGATACGGTTGTTCATAGAAGTGTGAAAGACATTTCGTTCATTACATACATACAGAAATAATTTCAATTCAAAATGTAAACATTTGAACCCATATGAGGGACCTTTTTTTGGGTCAATATTAATAGAAAGGAATTTGCAAACATTCAGTGGAACATTACTGTATAATTCATAAGCTCTTTCATGCATATTCCTTGATTGTATTGTGTAATGTTAACTGCATTGCGATTATTCATTCTGTCAAGCTGCGTTATTCAAAACTACTTTCATACACCTTGATATCAAAAGATATTCAAGATGGAATCAAATGTTCATATTTGATGTAGTTTGACACTAAGTATCTCAAGCATGTAAACAGTACTCATGTCTGTCCTTGTTTTATAAGAAGGATTCAATGGGCTCTATTTTTGTGACAGTGCTTTGAACATTTTCAACAATTCTTGGTGGTGCGTATTTTTTATTTCTATGTCTGGCATTTGTGCTAGACAGTTTCTTCTATTGTGAAATAGCTGAAGTGCAGTAGCTCGCAGAATGGTGCTTTAATCAACTTTCTTTAGTAACTTTTAGGATTAGAAATCACTGATGAGTATGAATGTTGTCACAGCACTGTGATAAATTGGATTTAAGTGATGATGGGCCGTACAGAGTGTCTCCATAGTCAAGTACAGACACAAACTTTGACTGAACAAAATGTTCTATTTTTTAGACGAAACAGACATCCTTTAATTCTCTGCCAAAAACCTCATTTAATCTTTGACTCTGTTGGTCAAATGTTAATGAATTGAATTGAATGATCTATAGTCTACTGTGAAGCCAAATTCTTAAGTATTTCTATGAGTCAGCCAGAGTGATATGGGCACAAAAAGTCTTACTGGCAGGATAGTCAAAGACGCAGGATGTAGAGAATATTTGGTCTATAACAAGCATAGGATTAATTAACTGCGACTGGAAAGCATTAAAGGCAGACTGGAGTAATTAGTGACATACATAATTAGTGTCACCAGCATAAAAATGTACTTTAATGTACGACTAATGATTAGGAGGAATGATGCTGTTATTGCATAATGTAAATAGAAGTGGACCGAAAATAGACCCCTGTGGTACCCCATTACTGATGCCAAGAAGGTTTGATTTAACATCAGCCACAATAGCCTAAGTTCTCCCTGTAAGAAAAATGTGGAACCAATTGAGTGAGCCATCATCTGTCCTTATAGATTGTTTGTTAAGGAGCATTTAGTGGTTCCCAATCCTATGACGTACCCTGTCTGACCCACAGCCCTGCCAAATGAACTCAGAAGTACCCCTTCATAAACACCATCCATCATGGTCCAAGTGTGTTCATTTGAGCTGATTTTAAACTGGATGTTGTTTACTACTATTAATTAATTAATTAATTAATTAATTAATTATTTTTTTTACTATTAATTAGATTAGATTGTTTATTTTTATAATATATATATATATATATATTATATTTTATATATTATATTTATTATATTTTTTATAATATATATATATGTCTATATATCTATATATCTATATATAGATATATAGATATATAGATATATATATATATTATAAAATAACAATGTCTTCATACAATTGATCCAATTACTAATGTTTAGGTTGGTTTGGTTTATTCGTTAATTGACCTGTTTAATTGATCTGTTTCTACCATTTATCCATTACTTTCAGCTAATTATTTTAACCAGCCTGAAATCATGGAAGGCTTATAAATAGCAGAAGACATGCGGAAGGGCATTAGCATAAAAAATATGCTCAAATCATAACATGGCAAACTGCAGCCCAACAGGCAACAACAGCTGTCAGTGTGTCAGTGTGCTGACTTGACTATGACTTGCCCCAAACTGCATGTGATTATCATAAAGTGGGCATGTCTGTAAAGGGGAGACTCGGTGGTACCCATAGAACCCATTTTCATTCACATATCTTGAGGTCAGAGGTCAAGGGACCCTTTTGAAAATGGCCATGTCAGTTTTTCCTCGCCCAAATTTAACGTAAGTTTGGAGCGTAGTATGACATGGTTGGTACCAATGGATTCTTTAGGTTTTCTGCCAGTATTATTACTTAAAAATGACCTTGTCATTCATACACCATTTAACCATTCATTTTAGCAATCTAAAAAAAATCTCTTTTAGCTTACTATTAGAGCTGTTTCTTTATTCACTTAGCTTTGTCAACCATTTATGCATTACTTTTAGCTAACTGATTTGACCTCTCTGCTCGCTTGTTTACTAGTTTTCACACACTCTCAATTGCAACAGGTAGAGTTCAGCTGTTACAGCTCATTCAATATTTTATAGTTTTTTTTTCAAATCAGCTGAGCACAATAATCCTTTTTAAAGGAAATAAAAACAAGAGCTTTGACTACCACACCCGCTGATAAAATGCTCCTCCCAATGGCACCACAGTTGCACCAGGGTTTTTGGTGACAAAATTACAAACAACATGCCATTACATGCCATTTGTATTCATGTAATGTGGTCTTTATTCCAGTTTGTGCAAGGTGGCATTGCTTCACAAAAACAGAGCCCACACCTGAATCTCAGGCCAGAGTTAATAACGTTTCACTAACACCATCACTTCTGTAATTCCTTGAATGTTGGAAAATAGAAAATAATTCTGAAAAGAAAAGAAAAGAATTCCTTTGTTGAATCCTTGGATTTTCTTCTTTTCATCGAACAACAAATTATGTCCTAGAAGTTGAATAAATATCATATTTTCTTTTCTACACATCCTTGAAGTGAGCAATACTGTCTCGAGCTAAGGCATTTCATTCAATACAATGATACATACATGTTTGTAACTGTCTTCGATCGTGTTCAGCCTGGATGCTGTAAACCTACAGATTTCACAATATTTTCCGATACCACTTCAACAATTTTTGTATATAATATTACAATATTTCCTTCTTCTATCCAACCCCATATATTTCTTGCACATGCCGCTTTATTTTGAAGACTAACTGATGCTTGAAATGAAGAATGATCAGCTGTGTAGGTTATTTTTTAGCTGAATGATCAACCCATCCTTACACATCTCTGTGTCATTCTCTCATTGTCTTCTTCAGTTTCAAGACCAAGGATACAGGTTTTGGCAGGTTTGTTGGGTCATTTGGGGGCTTTCTGAAAAGATTTTGATCTTTTGTGTGTGTGTGATGATTAAATTAAACCCTGCTGTTAACGTTATAGAGAAATCACAAGTGAACGCAAAACAAATCTGCAGCTATACGTCTGTGCTATGTGAGCTTAATACCCAAGGATTAAGATTCATTGACATCTGTGTCTCTTATTTACCCTCTAATATTTCGCAGGTTTAGAAGCTGTGTGAAAAGAGATGAAAAGTATACAATATAGTGCAAAGCATTTCACATTGTGAAGACAAAATCTCCCTTCATTCATTCATTCATTCATTTTTTGTGTTTTCTGTCATTGTCTTTTCCTCGTATTGAAGTGTGTTCAACTTCAGAAGTGCTGTTGTGTTGAGCCCAAAACATACTGGCACTGTAGGATGTGTCAAGACGGCTGTCTGTATGATACTCAATATAAATCCGCTTCACGCACACAGCTGTAGTTTTGAGGTGCTGAAGTATTGACACCCCAGGAATGATTTTTTTTTTCCAGACTCGCTCCTCTGCCTGGCATATCCAGGGTACTTTGATTGCCTTGTCAACTGATAACATGTTTTCTACTGTGGTAATGTAGCTGTCACAGCGGACAAGGAGAAACTCAAACACCCAGATCCCTACAACTCAGTATTATGGATATCATTTTCTTAAAAAGACCTTTCAGAAATCGTCTCTTTAGGCGAGGAATCAACTCAAAAGAAGAGCCTCAATCCGCGCATCGCTCCAGATTTACGATATTTGATTTATATTAGATGGTTAATGTGCCCTGTGGATTTGATGACATGCTGCATCGCGGTGCTTCCTTCTTGTGCATGTGACACATGTCACATGGTGCAGCCCTGAGCTGCAGAGGCAGTGTGTTTTGGACTTGAAAGTTGGAGCTGTGGCTCCCTGGTGTTTCCTGCTGCTTGCATGTTTCCCTCCCTCTCCTTCTGTCTCATCCATTATCAATACAACACAACTCCCTTCATCTATGAATACACTAGTCTCTACCTGAATCTGTGAAGGAATCTGAAAATACATACTGCTTTTGTTGTACTTCTGTCTTTGTGAGGACCAATGTGAAATTGTTTTGAAGGTGAGGATGAATTCCAATCATTCAAAGGACTGTTAAGGGTTAAAACTTGGTTTTAGGGTAAAGGTTATTATTTGGTTGGGGTTGCGATAAAGATTAACTCTGGTTTGTTACTACTTAGGTCTTATTTTTGTGTTTTTAATTCTCCATCATTTCTATCCGTTTTGATAACGGCTTAACTGCTGAGATCTGGGAACAAGTCCAAGAAACACCAGCAGTCAGATGATTGGATAGTTTAGCCAGATTATGTAATAATCCACTATATTTTGAAGTAAAACTGAAAGTAAACCTGTATTGTTGGCAATAATCCCTCATTGCACAGGAAAACTGTGTGTGTTGAATTATGGTAAATACAGTTAGCTAAGCTGTGGGCTTGTTTACAACCTCTGACTGTCTGACTGCTCATGTTTCTCGCCCATTCGGACCTCATTGTACAGTTCCCTTAAATACATTTGAGCCCAGAATCCAGGTCCTACAATGCATCCATGCCCAGCATGCACCTGTTGGTCACGCAACACTATGGGTGTGTTTCATTTAGGTCACTTAGCTTGCTCACCAGGTGGTGCATTATGGTAGATACAACCTTTCCTTTGTTTTTTAACTTCTGCTGAGGTACTATAATGATGTGACCTGAAATGTAGTGACATGCAATACTTGAAATAAACATTATTTAAGTTAAAGGAAAATTACAGATTTTCAAAAATACTCAAAAAAGAAACAAAAGTGTCTTGTCAGTAACAAGAGTATTTTTTTTGCTTCTACGCCTGTTATTATTATTGCTGATAGAAGTTGTCATAAACCTTTCAGGTAAGGGTTAGGGGCTTGGGAATGCATTATAGCAGTGAAGGTCCTCACAAGTATAGAAGTACAAATGTGTGTGGGGGGGCATCGTTGGTTGACAATAAAAGTGTTACACCAGTTAAAGAAGAAGTGGTGTAGCTGTGATTTGAGATGTGACTGTATCTGTTTTGTGGTGTGTCATGTTTCTCATGAGCAGAAACATGTATTGATGCTTCAGCAACAGGCTCCTAATGTCATTAATCCAAGTGGTTTCTTAGTTTTTAAAATGAACCTTTCCCTGTATCTTCTCCTGAACTCCAGGTACATGCCATTAAGACCTGACTGGGACTACAGTTGTATTATTTAGGTTTTTCCTCTCTTTGTAATGTTCTGATTCTGATTCTTTTAGGTTTAACTTTGAAGATGAGACGCCAACAACAAACTTTGATACCTTCCCAGCAGCCATCCTCACTGTGTTCCAGGTAAAACCCCCACTACACACACCTGCACACTAACACATTCACACGCGGTGCACTTCACACCGTCTGAACAAATGAGCGAATTTTGACTTTCTGTAAAAAGAAAGATTGTTATCAGGCATTTTAATTAGAGGGAATGACTGGACTGTGTACCTCCTGTCCCCTAATGAGCTCACTGATAATCCTTCAATTAGTCTGTGCTCATAACCCTTCACTCTGTAAAGTAATTTAATTCAACACTCTGTGAGATTTGCACGGGGCTTTACAACCCGCCGCGTCCCCGGCGTCGGTCTGACTCTCTTGTCTTCCTCAGATTCTGACTGGCGAGGACTGGAACGCCGTGATGTACCACGGGATCGAGTCTCAAGGGGGCGTTCGCCGCGGCATGTTCTCCTCCGTCTACTTCATCGTCCTCACGCTCTTCGGAAACTGTATCCTCTTTGACATCTCGTAATTAAAAAGGCAGGGTGGTCGAGTCAGAAGGAACAGGGTTTATCCAGGTGGAATCAGCTCCTCCATTTCTTTTTTGCTTTTCAGTGAGGGGAAATAGTGTCCATCAACATGTATGGGGGGGGGAGCTAGACAGCCATACTGATTTTTAGGCCCTGCTCCTAGTTTAGTTGGAAAAAAGACATTGCATATTTCAACACAGAATATATACTGTGCATCTGTACGTTCTCCTGAGTCCTGTTGTTATTCAGACACCCTCCTGAATGTCTTCTTGGCCATCGCTGTCGATAATCTCGCAAATGCACAGGAGCTGACTAAGGTAGGCTGGGTCAGACTGTCTGAATGCTGTATTTGTATACAAATTAACAACACATAGCAATATAAATGTTGTGAATTCTTCTTTCTACTTCACACTGAGAAAAGCCCTGCAATGCACAGGGCATCAACATGTAAAAGTCTTTGTTTTGACTGGCTAAAGGATGAAGAGGAGCAGGAGGAGGCAGCCAATAAGAAGCTTGCCCTGCAGAAGGCTTTGGAGGTGAAGGAAGTCAGCCCGATGTCAGCCGCCAACATCTCAATCACTGCGTAAGTTTCCGAGCATCTCTCCCTCCTCTGACGGCAGCTCTGTTCACCCACCGCTGGAGATAAATGTCCCTTTGTCTTTCAGTGTGTCGGCCTTCTGTATGTTCTTCTCTCTCAGTCTGAAACGTCCTGTGTGTTTGATGTACTGTCTGGACTTCTCCTCATTTATTCCCACTACGGGAGCACTCGTGTGGTGTTGCCTCACCCTATTGTCTGCCTTCTTCAATAGTCGAAGCAATTAAGGGAGCTTCAGTCAACAATACATGTTAGTTTCCAGCAGCAGTTTTTAGTTTCTTTCTGTTTCCCCCTTTAAGACAAAATCAACATCTTAACATGCTTTTGCCCTCTTTAGTGGCAAAATGTAATTAAGTAATGTTAAACTACATGAGTGCTATGATGAAGAAAAACCTTCCATTTTACTGTCAGAAGTTCCCATCTTTACTAATATAATAATGACAGGGATGTCTTTATATACCCAGATACAGTAGCTCCTGTCATGTAAAAACGTTTGTCCCGCCCCCTCTGTGATTGACAGTTATGGGGTCTCGTGTCAACGAGGAAAAATAACTGCGCCTTCAAACTCAAACTATTTTTAGAGCCGAGATGAACACTGAAATTATGAGTGTGTCAAGAGGAAACTGGCGGTAAAACAGATGCTGGAGGTTAAAGTATGCCTTCCTCTGATACCCATCAGTTCAATTAATGTGGGAGGAAAAAACAGATAACGCACATTATCCGTGCATTTTGCTCACACCAGATAGATTTGATTGAATAAGTCTGTGCAGATTCGCACAGCCCTCTATTCATTTAATGAAGCGATTATCTTCGACTCGCACTCGCTCCTTAATTGCCGTCCTCCTCAGTAAGAAATGGGTCAGACTGTAGAGAACGATCACGAGCACGTTGCACCAGCTGTCCGTGAGTTCAGACTAGTTCTAGTGTATGGAGTGGAGTTTTACACGTGACTAAATTAAAACGGGTTAACGTGGAGATTACTAAATTAGTACACCCACTAACTGCCAGGTGTAACTGTTGTGTAGCTTATGGTGCATTCAAATGGTGTCGTGTTTACCGTGTTCACGAGAAGAGTTCATATGAACGCCCCCCTCTTGTGTTATTCACCACCTCGTGGAAACTTTCTGAAAGCTCCGAGTTGTGACGTGTTTGTTGACGTTGTCAGAAGTCAGTAATAGTCAGTAGTACTAACAAACTCTTTCCCCTTTTCACTGTGATTACTGTTATGATGTGATCCTGTGCATAATTTGTTTTGTACATTGAACAGTGTGGCGACACTCTAGTGAGTGAGCTCAACTGCTTTTATTGTAAATGAACTGTTTTATGTGCATTAAGTGTGCTGTTTCAGAGAAACACAGGGTTTCATTACAAAATGACTAGAGCCTTTTAAAAAAATTAAAAAATCCCTATTAGACATTTTGCAAACTATATATGTTTTAAACTATTTCATTTAGTAACGTATGCTTTTCTTATTTTGGAATGAAACTCCTGAGTTGTTTTCACTTTCAGTTTTTTGTCGTTCTAGAAATGTCTCTGCTGACGAACACGCTTCTGTTGCTGTTGTGTTATTTGACGTATTGCACAGTTTAGTCCTTTACTGTAAGACAGGAGGGGACAGGTGGACAGACAGACAGACAGTCCACCTGTCCCCTTCGGATTTGTGTCTCATTATTCTTTTGTTTTTGTTCTGCATGTACAGTTTTGTAAAGCAAAATCGAGATGCACTCTCTCGCAGGTCGTCCATCAGCAGCATTCAGTCACCGTGAGTTATCACTCTCTGTTACAATATTCTCCTCCTCGTCTCCTCTCCTATACTCACCTCTCCTTTCCTTGGTTGCTCTCCTCTTCTCTTCTCCCCTTGTCTCTTTTCTCATTTCCTCACTTTGTCTCCTTTCTGGTTATCATCTGCTCTTCTCTCTCTTTTCCTTTCCTTTACTTGTTTCATCTCCTTGTCATCTCTTTTCTTATCTCCTCTCTTCTCTTCTCCTCTCCCTTTCTATTTCCTCGTGTCCTCTTCTTTCCTTTCCTCTTTTCTCCTGTTTCCTCTCCTCTCCTCCTCTGGACCTCCGTAACACTAAATGTCTTCACTGCTGGTAAAGTGAAATGTATTTATGATTCTGATAAAGAATAAGTCGTCACAAAGTACCTCACGGAGCAGAAAAAAACACAATTACATGTAAATGGCACAATAACTACACATTAACGCTATGAGGCCGGCCTGGGTGTCGTTTACAGTGTAAGCGGCTGATACAATAACACACTGTGGTCTTAACCAACCATTGTGTACTCTGTTGATGGCTGCAGCTCCTCTGTGCTGGCGCCTACACTAATACATCTGCTCCGTGCTCTCTGATGTGAATAATTTGTTTGTAAATGTTTAATTTCTCTGAGCGTTGCCATCACCGCAGGCAGTTTGACATTTCCAGTCTGTTCGTTATCGTATCACTTTAGAAGACAATATGAACCAAGGCCAAAAATGTTGCTCTCCTGCCCAACAATCTGTTGTCTCAATCGATAGATGGAAGGCCAGAGACGCTCACCTGTTTGAGATAACACATTACTAGAAGTGACTGTACTTTCTTTGTCAGTGTGTGCTTGTGCTTTCTTGACATCTCTCACAAAATACTCCTCCTGTCCCGTCAGTGTCATATCCATCCCTTTCCTTTCTGTGAACGTTTAAACATGTCCGTAGCTCACCTGTCTGTGGCTACCTGTCCTTTGTCTTCTGTCTGTCTTTTAGGAGTTATTCTGTCTACTCCTCCCCCGCCCGACGAATCTTGAGGTACAGGTGACCAGATGGAACAAACTTAACTAACCCATAGAGCCCCATGTAAATAACTCATACTGCGCAGAAACAGTATGCAATGCCTTCATGTATGATAGATGGAAATATGGACACATCAAAGGATCTTTGATGGTTATTTTGACTCCTTTCGTTAGAAAAAAACCCATTGTTCACTCATTAGTGTGATCCCTCTCTCCATATATTCCCCCGAACCAGCTTGTTAAGAGACGACACATGTCAGGAATGGCCTTCACCCACAGCATGTAGGTCATACCTGCCCCATTTACACGTGACCCGAGTCAAACAGAATTTGAAAAATGATTTCTGTTTCAGTTTACTTGCATGCAAGATTAACGAGGTTTGCCACATGACATGTTCCAACTTTTGACAGCTGCTGTGAAGCCGAAATAATTTCGGTGTGTTGCTTCACAAAATCTATTTCACATTAGGAGTTAGAAAATGGACAAAATAACCAGAACTGCTTGGTCTGTGTTCTTTACACAATGTTTAAAGAAGCCCAAAGGCATTGCACTTCATCTGTGCGCTATATGCTTTCAATCCGCCCATGATATGATCTCTCACAGTGGATTTCCTGTCCTTAAGCGATGTGGCAAAGTCAGTAATAATATGTTGTTCATTTTCATATACTGTAGCAGCTGCGTATATGCTCTGATGAAGCCTTCAAGCCGAAACAAGAGTAGATTTGTCAGCCTATTGTTTGCAAATTTACCCAAAAGATCAACACATGATGTGATTCTTCTGGAGTGACCATCCTTGACTTTGTTTTTGGGATATACAGACATATAGCAGCTTTCATTTGTACCAGCATCTCCTTGTCATGGTAGATTGTGGCCCTGTTAAAGGGATAGATTGGGTGTTTTGAAGTGGGGTTGTATGAGGTACTTTTCCATAGTATGGGTATTACTTACAGTACATGACAGTCAGCGTGCCGCCAGCTTGGAGAAACAGACAGGAGTATGTGCATGGGAGCAAAGCAATATAGTGCTATGGACGGGGGCAGCAGCAAAACGTATTTTAGGCACCTAAAAGAAAGGCTCACCAAAAAAATCGGGTTAAGTGTACGTTATATTTAGAATATTTTCACTGCTTTACTTGCCGTCAGATAGCCCTTTACTTCTCCTTTCTGACGGGGAACTGAAAGTGAAACTTATCTATGCTATCTTCAAAGCCAGCAGGCTCAGATGGCAAAAGCAGTATAGATACGTTTCACTTTCAATTCAGTTTCCTGTCGGAAAACATTCTAAATATAGCGTACACTTAAACTGATATTGATCTGTTCTTTAGGCTAAATACTACACTCACATGCCCATGTGTACATTAAAGGGTTATTGGTTGCTTTAATTGTTCCTCTTCTCCACACTAGCTGCAGAGAAATCCCTTCTTAAGGCTTATGTCAGTGTAAAAGACGGGGACCGAAAAAAAATGTATTCCAAAGTTGAGCTGAAGCTAATGTGAGACTTCAACAGACTGAGTTGGACAAAATAAGAGGGTATTTTTAGTACAGAATCTGCAGGGGCTTAACAAGCAAACAGTCTGTGGAAACACTAAGAGGGATTTCCTACTAAACAGACAGGAAATTACCCACTTGATTTGTTTAACTGCTGAAGAAGACCTGTAATAGCTTCAACCAGACTTTAGAATGCATGTTTGCACATACAGAGTATGAAGTTTGTTCCCAATCTCCTATTTTAAAATCACATTAAAGAAGGGAATTCTTTGGGGCCAGTATGAACATGAGGAACAATAACAGCAACCACTATCTCCTTCAATGTACTTATGGGCGTGTTAGAATTGTTGGACTTGGAACATGTGACATGTGACCCTATAGTCTCATTTCCTTATAGGTGCAACATGCAGAAATGAACATGTTCAAGTTTTGATTTTATTCCAGCAGAGGCCTCAAAGGGCATTAAGGGCCATATGATCTGTTTCAATCCAGTGATTAATTCCTTACAGTCTTGGGGAGTGTTTAGGAAGGATAAATTAGATGCTTTTGTTTTAAAGACTTACCTCTGATATCTTTCATAATTCAAATGTGCATAGTGAATACGTTGTTTTACGTTTTCGTTATATCAATCTTTCATTTCGACAGAATGCAGTTTCCTAGAGTATGTGAAACAGGCTTTAGGCAGTTGTATTCATCTGTTTTAGTCCATGAGAAGCCTGCATTGCATCAGTTCTTAGTCGTTTGAACGAGTCGTGAGAGGAAACCTTGAAAAGCAATGTGTGAAAACACTGCCGAGATGATTTGTCCTTTGCCTTTTCCTCATCCGAAGTAGCAAAGTCGTTCAGAGAAAAAAAAAAATACTGCAGATATTCTGCATTTTTCTGATGTCAAAAACGTATTTGACATTGCTGGAATTGTTGTTATAAGATGAACACCGCAAACCCGGTAGTTAGCACCAGGTGAAATCAGTTCAAAACATATTCATAAAATGACCTCATGCAGGTAAACCTTCATTTCTTCTTATAGCTTGTATTCATTTTGATCTCCACTGGTAAAAACTGGATCCCAGAAGAGTGATGAAATTATTTTTCTGCCTGTATCAAAGACGTGTGGGAAGACTTCAATTCTGAGGACCCAAATAAGTTTCAGACCTCCCATCATCAGGTCATGTCATGACAAGAGCAACCATTTTAAGTGTTGGGAAATTATAAATAATCATATTTTGTTATGGAGGATGTTAGCTACTTTCTCCATACAACCCTCAAGCATGGTAAGTGAAAGCTTTACCATGGTGAACATTTGTGCTGACGCATCCATAGATCACCTGGTGTCTGGTGAATTCAGTGTTATTAGTAGAAGATTGTGTGACTATGGATGAAACTGTGGATGGTGATGTTCACCCACTCGAAAACAAACTCATAAAGTAGAGAAAAATGATTCTTATAAAATGTCATTGTTTTTCCTTCTCCCATGATCCCTCTCTGTGGGTGTGATTCCTGTGTGCAGTAAGGAGCAGCAGCGGTCAGCGAAGGCCATGTCAGTGTGGGAGCAGAGAACCAACCAGCTGAGGAGACACAACATAAGGTCGAGCAGCGAGGCTTTGTTCAACGAGCTCGACCCCGAGGAGCGCCTCCAGATGTCCACTGCCCTCCACCTGCACCCGGACATGAAGACTCACCTGGACCGGCCGCTCGTGGTGGAGGCCAAGAACGGCGACAAACCCGGCAGGTCCCCTGAAGGAGCACGGGAGGAGGTGGGGGATCCCCAGCAGGACGGGGTGGGAGACAACTTCCACACGCACTCCAGGAAGCACCACCGGCACCGCGACAGGAACGGGGACAGCAGGGACGGAGGAGACGGCCGGGGAGGGAGGCACCACACCCATCACAGCCGGAGCAGAGATCCCACCACCGATGGCGCCCAGATAAGAGAGAGGAGAGGAGAGAGTAGCAACAGCCGCGATGGAGGACAGGGACACAGGCACCATCACCAGGCCGGCTCTCCTGAGGAGGAGGCCAATGACTTTCGAGGAGGAGAAGATAGGGGGCACCGCCACCATCACTCCCATCGTCCAGCGAGAGAGGGAAACGGGATGATAGCGAATGGTGCGCAGGGAGAGCGCAGGGGGAGGGGGGGGGGAGGAGGGGATAGTAATGGAGAGAGGAAGGGACGCTGCTCTCGTATGGTCAGAGCTCAGTCTACGCTGGACGGAGACGACTTTAAGAGGAGCAAGAATGGAACCAAAGGTCACAGGTAAACACTGCAGATATTATATTCTTGGATATGTTTCTGATGTTGTTGGTGACATTAGATGTTTTTTCATAATTAACTGACTATTATCCTTTATATTAATTCACAATTACCACAAGTACACAATAGTGCTGAAAGACAACACTGTCTTTTCTTCACAAATTTTTTCTTGTTTTTATTGCCGCTGTGTTGATTGGCTTGTAAAGCTTTGCGCCTAGATCTTGGCGATGAGATGATATGAGTTCATTGTTATCATAACTGGTACAAAACTATGACATTTATTATATACTACTATACTTTGTTTTCTCATTTCTCTTAACTCTCCACCAAGTTTAGTTTCTGAATACATTTGAGGGCAGAAGACAGACCTGCAGTTGCAGAGTCTTGCTTCATTTTATATCTACATTGCCTGGTTTGAATATTTGTTCATGGTGTATAACAGCGGCATGTCATAACATAATCTAAACACTCTGTTATGTATTCTGACGGGGCTTAATTAATTCTCTAGTGGATCTTTTTAGACTTACATTTCATATTCTAAGACACTATGTAAGAAATAGCAACAGAAATGTACTATTTGCATCAGTTTGTCTTTGTACACATGTTTGGGTAGCAGTAAACAAAACGACTCATAGTCTGCTGCCACATAAGTTGTGGTCTGTTTCCCAGGAGGATGGAGAAACTTTCTCATATCGCTGAGAAAGAAAAGCTCGAAGCAAGCCGAGAGCAGAGTATAATGATGCCTGTGATAAGACACACATCTCTTTCCGCAGGGAGAGGCAGCCAGATGCTGAGGAGGACGGCCTCGCCTCCAGTCCTCTGCAGCGAATGCGGAGTAGCCTGAGTCTCAGCGAAAAGCAAGAGGATGCCGACAACCAGAAGAACTCCACCAGGGCCAGCCAGGCCGGCCTCAACAGCAACGCCATCCACATCCCCGTCACCATCACTAACCCGCCTGGAGAAACCACTTTTATACCAAGTGAGTACAGCACAGCCATTGTCACAAGTGAAGGAAGGATTGGGACGGAAAAGTTTTGCTTATTATGATTTTTCCACGAGTCATCACTTTTACAGCAGAGCCATTAAGGGTAATTAAGGCTAATTAAGAATATCACCACAGCCACAGATCTCAGCAAAGAAATTAATGAGTAATATCTTATCATATACAGGGCTGGACCGTAAGGGTTGCCAGGTTGGCCTACTTGTCCTTCAACCAATGTTTTCATATCTGTCATGCTTAGTCTGGACCCCAGCAACCACCATCCCATGAAAAATGTCTTCATGATTATACTTTTTTATGGATGCAGAAAGTAAATACAATCATAAAACATCTACACAGACCAAAAGCCTGCATTTTGAATCCATAGAAAAACTAAACTCACTAATGTTTGTGCTCCTTTGAGCTAATGAGTGTGTTTGTTTTTTCCACACCAGTGAACAATATCGACTGCGACAACTTCCAACTCAGTGAGGAGAAGAAAGACCTGGAGGAGGAGGAGGCGGCTAATGGGCCTCGGCAGATCCTTCCCTACAGCTCCATGTTCATCTTCGGGCAAACAAACCCGTAAGTCATAACTGCGAGGAGACTGGGGTGGAATGGAATAAGATTGATGGTTTGGGTTGAATTAAGGGCAACAGAAAGTTCATAAAACCCCATTCATCATTAGGATGTTAACAACAGCTCATGATGAATTCAAAGACGTAGATGTATCACTTTTCTGCCCAAAAATTATTGAATCCATCCATCTTGTTAAAGCAATCCTTGAAACCAAGAGACACATTATACACTGAATGCACTACTTAATTCTGCATCCCCAGTGGTTACTGAGTGAACATCTATTCATCCCTTTTTCCACCGGAAACATGTCAGACATACCTTCATTACTTAATTAAATCCTATATATCTGGGGTAATGTACAAAAATCAATAATATTGACAGAGTAGAAAAGATGACGTGCAATATTCAATTTCAACATGTGTATTGATCTTAAAATACCACTTACGTTATACCAATGGTTAAGGTGTAGGAGTGTGGAGCGTTGCCACTGGGCAGCAGGCGGCGTGGGTACTTAGTGGGCCGACCCCCCGGCTACAAAAAGTGGTTATCAGGATGGTGAATGTCCTCCCTTTGGTAGTGAAGGAACACAGCTGTTGCGGACAGATTGAACGACACCAGTGAGATCAAATTGAGCTTAACTCTCCTATTTTCCGGAAATGTGTGTTGTGACACTCACAAGGCTCAGACTGACCACTGGCGTGTTGAGATTTTCCCTGGAAAACAAGGTGGTCTTCTCTCGTGACTGCATCTCTCTGAGAGGGAGGCCATCAGACCGACTGCAGCCTCCTGGTGGTCAATCAAACATCCATCCTTGTAGATCACTTTGTACCGTGATCACTGTATTGCTACTGCTTACCTTGTCATCACAACGTAAATCATGATGTCACATCCCCTTTTTATAGCATCAAATAACCAATTAAAACCAAACTTTTCAGCAGCAACAACAGCATGATAAGAACTACCTAAAATGACAGAAACCATCTTTGGGAAAACATTTTTTGACGTGTACCATGTCCCATCAGTTGATATGGAGGAGACGGGATTTATGACCTACACTGCAGCAAGCCACAAGGGGGCGATCGAGATGTTTTGGCTTTACTCTTCACTTCACATTTTATATACGGTCTATGATTGGAACATGTCAAACCCTCCTTTTCAGAAAATACTGCCATCCTTCCCTTGCATAACTGGAGCGAGAGCTGTGCCTGCTGCGTCTCTCCTTTATGCTGATGATGTAGCTCTGTTGGCTTTAGACCATGACCTCCAGCGCACACTTGGGTGGTTTTATAGCTGAATGTGAAGCAGTTGGGAAGAGCGCCAGCACCTCAGATCTTAGGCCAAAATGAAGGGGTGGTGCCCCAAGTGATTTAGTTTCTGAGGAGCTGAGGCTGAAGATGAAGCTCTTGTTTTACTAGTCTATCTACGCTCCAAACCTAAATATCATCATGAACGCTTGATGGGGACTGAAAGAATTAAATCACAGATACAAGCAGTGACCTCTCACACGACCTGTGATACGCTTCCTACCTTTGATGATGTCATTAATCCCAGGATGTATAGAAAAAGTACTCTGTTATTGTTTAGTTAGCTTATCGAATTTGTTAGATATTGATTCTATTAAAAGACATTGCGAACACAGATGACCTGACGTCATGCGGTACCCCTGAGGCTGATACACGTCCACTTTTGTGCATTGTCAAGACAAGGAGGGATATGTGTGTGTTCTCCTTGGCTTGATATGGAAGGACGTCACCTGGGATGACGTCATCTAGTGAGCCGTCACTACTCTGCGTGTTCTTTTACATTCGTGCATGTGTGTGGTCTTGCAGGGTGCGGCGGCTGTGTCACTACGTGGTCAACCTACGCTACTTTGAGATGTGCATCCTGATGGTCATTACCATGAGCAGCATCGCCCTGGCAGCCGAGGACCCCGTGCAAGCCAACGCACCGCGCAACAACGTGAGTCAGACTGACATCTTAGACGTCATAAATAAACATCTGGAAGTACACAACAGACACACTGGTTGTCACACGAACACATTTCATTCGGGCTGACTGGCTGATTCATTCAGACTGATTAAGTCCTTCCTAACCGGGCTCGACAGTTTGTCCATATTGAGGAACAAACGGTTGGAAGCACAAAAAGAAGCTTTTTTTCCGAGTCATTTTTGGTCAAATGATGTCACACTGACGACAAAAGCAAAATGTTGCTATACTCTTTATATCCCTGCGTGACACGTTAGCCCATGTCGGGAATAAGGAGGTAACACATGCACACAGACTTGAGTTTTTTGCATTCTGACAGATAAGCACAACTAATTCTTATTCTAGTCAGGGCCACTGAGGGAATCTGAGGTGATGTTGTGCGTTTGCATGTTGTATTTTTGTGTGTGTGGGTGTTCAGGCAATCTGTGTTAGTGCAGGGGAGTGCAAAGCTGACAGAGCTTGAGACCTCTGACAGGGCAGAGGAACATGTTGTGCATAACTGGTCCGCACACACACACTTCCAAAGTGTCTGAAACTGAAAACATCTGTCACTGGATCTGACGAGTCATCTCACAGGATATTTTCTCACACTCTTGTTATTGCAGGTTCTCAAGTATCTGGATTATGTCTTTACGGGGGTCTTCACTTTTGAGATGGTGATTAAGGTGAGGAGGATTTACGAAATGGATGTACATTTAGATTTTAGCCCTGAAAAACCAGCCAAGCAAAGTTTTGGTATTTCATCTAATTAGGACTTGCTTCGTATTGAGCTATAGTCATTTTCAACCAAATTTAGCTTGTTTTTTAGCCACACCGCAGACAGCATTGTCATGTCACAGGCATTGCTAATTGGGTTTGTGGTTTTACATTTCTTAGCTGTGATAACACCCCTGTCCTATTTCCAAATGTGTTAGATAATGAATGCCCTGTCACTGAAAAGGAAAGGTACTAAATATTAAAACCAGAGATCTTTTTAAAGATTTTTATGAGCTAAGAAGGAAGGAGGCTTCTAGAAGAGGCCTTATGTAGCAGTTGTCGGTTGCTGTTTGTAAACACACAGCCTTCAAATTTGGCCCCTCCTCCTCAGCTCAACCAGCGAGCAGCGGTGTTCGAGTGAGCTATAGAGTGACTGAAGAGAGAGAGCGGCGTTAGTTAGAACAAAGCAGTTGATCAGAGAAATAAAACGTTATTTTCTGATTGTTTCACTGCAGTTACGTTCTAAAACACACAACTAACTCCGCACAACTCTGCATAACTCTGCGTGCCGAGTTGCCGGATTTTGAATGAGTGCAGGCTTCCTGTCTGCTGGCTAAGGCTCAGCGCTGCTTTCGTCAAATTACAGACACACACCGACCATAGCTGCACTCACAGCACAGAGAGGAGCAGGGGGATCACTGGAGCACATGCACATAACACAACCCGTTCCCATCCGTGAAATACGGCCGCTTTGTATGTGGAGACTTGTGCCTCGGTATCAGAAGCCGAGGGTTATGACAAAGCGGCGGCATTTGACCACCTGAACGGGCTTCACACCCTGCACGCTGTTATTGACTTCGGGTTACACCCCTACATAGGACACAGAGGCCACTTTGCTGATGCACAGTAGCATCCAGAGTAAAACAAAAGAAGAAGAAAAAGAGAAAATACAGGCAGAGGGCTGCAGGATCTCTGCAGATACAGACACCACCACTCACTTCAAGTGGGGCATAAGTGATGTTGAAGGGGATTATTTTTGTACGAGTTGTTTTTTGGTAAATTCTTGCACATTATGCAGTTAAAACAAAGAAAGTGCCTGTGTCAGCTTGTATGATTTTTTAAAAATGATTCTGTTATATTTATTCTGTGACTGGAGATGATTGACTTGGGACTGCTCCTTCACCCTGGCGCTTATTTCCGTGACCTGTGGAACATTCTGGACTTCATCGTGGTCAGCGGAGCTCTGGTGGCCTTCGCCTGCTCGTAAGTCAACTTTTCCTTTATTCCTGCTGTGTTACTTTCTAATCACAGCAGGTCTCTGAATATATAATCTTTTTTCAGGGATGGATACAACCACACAACAACAAATGACGGTTGTCTTGTTTGACAGTATTTTTAGCTGATGTTAGCCTCTCTCCAGTATCCTTCCCTGGAGCAGGCTAGCAAGCTAACACCCCGAGGCTAGGTGCCCCCGTGTTGCTCAAACAAACAACTCCATGGGTTCATGTGCTGCCTGGGGTTATTTTGCAGACACGACTATGTCAAACTCGTCTTTCATTGTTACATAAAGTCTCTATAGCCCCTCCCCGTGAGTCGGCAAATGGGCTGATAGATTTATGGTTCAGAAGGGGACAGAAGTCTCGACGCTGGCACCTAATTTCAACTCTTGCAGCTCAATACACTGAGGAAGGAATTATTGTATGAATGTCGTTTTAAAGGTGCAATATGTAAGATCTGGCCACATGCTCTGTAACTAATAGGGGACATTTCACCTCTACTACTGGAGTTATACAATCTAAATTTACAGTCATCAGATATAAATTTATATATACGCCGTGGTAGCGACCTGTCAATCGCATTTGCTTTATGGTCTACTTTACTGTAAATGGGACCATAATTTACTAAATGAACATCATGCTGTATTGAAGGAGACTTGAAACTAGTGATTGAGACCATAAACTCATGTTTACAATGTTTACTGAGGTAATAAATCAAGTGAGAAGTAGGCTCATTTTCTCATAGACTTCTATACAATCAGACGTCTTTTTGCAACCAGAGGAGTCGCCCCCGGCTGCACTACATTGACTCTCTATCGCCTCTCGAGGTATAAGATGTGTTACAAGACAGAGCGGGTCGGGGCTAGCTGGTTAGCATGCTCATTTTAGTAGATCTCTCTGCAACACATTACATAGACGTCAACACTGTAACCCCTTTACCTCCTGTTGATGATGTTGGTTCATCTTTTTTTATGTTTTAAACAAAAAATCTGGCCAGATCTTACACATTGCACCTTTTAAGGTAGTTTAACAAATTAAATTTTTTTCCTGTCATGTTGTGACACATGTTGTGTTTGTGCTTGATTCACCTATTCTGTATTGTATGTCCAGATATTTGGAAATAACGGGCAATGTGGGGGGTGAATTTTCTCCGCCAAGTTCCTTATTTTGTATATTGTGACACCTGTATGACCACTTACAGTATAACATTCAGATAGAAAAACTCTGGCAGCTTTCTCATGAAACTACGCCATATGTTGTACCTCACACAGCTGCACATTTTTGCCTCCTCTCGCAACAATTTTGAGCAGGAAAAAGGGCTTATTTTTTCTGACACTTACCATAATGACACCTTGAGTACCTGCAATACTAATAAGTATTCAGATGGACAGAAATCTAACATGCCATCATTCAGGTCCATTTTATCAGTGAGAGTTAACTAGTAGCAGAAGAGGTAGTAGTGTTGCTGCGGTAGCATGCATTATACCTGGCACACTGTTTTAAAATATTAAACTGTCCAGATCTATGCTTGAAGCGTCCTGTTATATGATAGGAAATAAATGTTATCCATAGCCACAGTATAAAGGGAGTTAATGAGCCCTTTACAGACCTGCGTTCTGGGTCTCTGGAGTGAGAAGGTGATTACATATTCTGTTTCAACCAGCGCTATCAGATATTTCGCATCTGCTTCTATTTCACATAAAGTATCGATAATCTGTCCTGAAAGTTTGTCCACAGTTAGACACCTGTTTATCTTTCTTTATACTGCTTTCTGTCGCTCCGATTTCTTCTCTTTCGCCAGCTGTAATTGATGCTTCTCTCTGTTGCTGACTCTGTCTCTGTCTTCTCTCTTTCACTTTTTTTCCTTCCTCCTTTGTTCTCTGGCTCGGATTGCTTTCAGGAGCCTCATGGGGTAATGCTGCCTGCCTCTCTCTGCCTCCGTATCTGTCCATGTGCTTGTTTTTTTTTGTTTGTGTCTCCTGTCGTCCTTCCTGTCCATCTCAGCCAGTGTCATTTGCAGAGGTTATAGACGTGTCTGCCGCAGCCTCCCTCTCGCAGCTAAATGTTTTGAACAAATGTCACATTTTGTTATTTGCTATTCTTATCATCGCCACCACAGTCACGATCAAAAGATACTGGCATTTACTCTGTTTGTGTTACGCAACCGTGTTTGTGTTGCATCTGCATTTGGGTTACATAAGGGCAATTACCTGTTTTCCATTTATCGGATATATTTTGTAGGTGTTAGTAGGGACAATATACATAATGCACAGAGTGGCAGCACTGTGAATCAGAAACATACTGAAACACACACACAAAGGACCTGAGTGCTGCTGTCCATAGTAAATGCACAAGCAAAGATGCTAATTGAAAACTATTAAACGGAGCTCTTTTTTTCATTTTTAGACACAAAGAATTACACTATAATAGATAGATGCAGAATGATGTAGCTTTGAGCATCAGTATCTTTGTAACTACTAATGCACTTTTCATATAAATCAAATACTTTAAAAGTATAATAATAATATTGTCCTTATTCCAGTATGCAGTGTCCCTGACCTACTCATGACCACTCATCCAGGGGTTATCATATTCAACCCCCCCCCCCCCCACACACACACATTCACTTCCTGTCCAGCATTTTGTCCCCCCTATCATCTCTCTCAACAACTCACTTTCATGTCATGTAAGTGTGTAACAGGCTACATTCACACTGCAAGGCTTACAGGACAATTCTGCTTTCTTGGAACTTGGATCAGATGTATTCTTCTATTGGTTGTAATAATATACTCTCCGAGTTAACTGCTGTCAATCCGATGAGGCAAAAAATATGAGCAGTCAGACGATCAGACAGGTTTAAGAGTAAACAAGAAGACAAAGTGTAAAATTATTATTGTACTGTCCGGTTTAAACATCCATTACGGTTTAGAGAACGATTTCCTGCTTCAACTCTGACCTGACCTACTTATATGATATTCATGTGTTTCTTTATGTTCCTCATTTAAAACGCAACAATTTGTGGACTATGAAAACAAGGTTTTTTCTTATCTTAGTAAGAGTGCTCTCGACCACTCGGAACATTTTTGTCTTTCCTAAGAGAAGAGCAAAAATAAGAAAACATTGGTGAATCCCAGAAATCAAATCAACAAAATGAGCACAAATCGTAGATACAAACAAATATAAGAGGAAATTTGTTCTCATATCGCTTCCTGCATCAGGCCCATTGTTTTTAAAAAGCAGATCTGGTCACATATGAGGGATAGAATCCAATTTTCTCAACCGCAGTGTGAACGTAGTCATATAGTGGATTGATCTCATCAACAGTGTCCTCTCATCTTCACTTCTCTCCCAGTGAAAAACTGTCCGTGACGTCATGATCATCCTCTTTGCTACAAATGTTGTTTTATTCACGTGTGCAGTACACATAATCATTGTGATATTTTATCAGACTTGTCTATTGCTTTGCTCTTTCACAGGGTGATTAGTTTAAGTACTTCTATGTGTTTCTTATCTTTGGTTTCTTTTTAAATGTAAGTTTGTATCTTCAGCTTAAACTGTTTACTTTGCTCTGTCTTTCCTTATTTTGTTTGTGTGCTCTATTTATGTGGGTGGTGTTTGTGTTTGTGTATTTTGTGTGTTTGTGTCATTGCTTTTTTCTCATCAGATCGCAACAAAGCGTGGCCAGGTGGGAACTGTCCCTCTCTACCTTTTGCTTCTTGACCCCTCCCTTGTCCCTCTTTCCCCACAACACAGAACGCTCCTCTTATCAACCTTTCCGAATAATCTTTGTCGCCCTCCATCCCAAGGTGCTTGGGATATGACCATGATTTCCCTCCATCCTCTCTAACTTCCGTCCCAATATTGGGACATCCAGACAAAAAAAGACAATATTGGGAACTCCACCTCATAGCTTTCAGAAGCCAAACATATAGCTGCTGACACGCACCAGTATGTGATCCAGCACTTAATATATTTCCACTTGCAAACTCGTCAGGTATCTGTTTTATCAAAGCTAAAACATCTTTATCTGTTGTGTGTCCTTCATGTAAATCTCCTTTAATCTTCACTAAAGTGGGTTTAATTGGTCAAATCACTAAGAGATTATAGCCTGCAGCTCAATTAACCTCCGTGCCCTTCACCTACATCTCTCCTTGGACTCAGAGGGAAATCGATAAAGGATTATAGCTTATTATAGCTTCTTACCCAAATTCACCTTAAGTGGTTATTCCATTGAAAAGCAGGGTTACAGCCTGTATATGTAAGGAAAATAATACCAGATACCTGTTTTTTCTCCCATAAAACATGCAATGTATGTAGGGCTGATTGTTTCGGGTGTTTGGGTGATTTTTAGATTTTTTTTATTTTTTTTTAGAAGGGGGACGACAATTTGAATTTCAGCTGAAATATAGAGTGTTTGTGTGGAAAATAATATTTAAAGTCGAATTTTAAGTCAGATTTTTCTATTGCTGGATAGAAGGAGCCTCATGCATCCTGTTTAGCTGAGTGCTTCTGATTGGACGTCAAATCTTGTCAAATTTTGTCTTCTACAGGATACATATCTGTTCTATAAATCACTTGTCCTGTGTTCTCCTTTGAGAAAATATCTGAAATCAGAAATTTAGATTTTAGATTTTTTTGGTTTCATGATGGCGCCCCCTAGTTTTGCATCAATTTATTGGAATACTGTCAGGTATCTGTCTACATAGACGGAGATCTTTCCAGTAAAGTATTGCATAAAGCCGTAGCCTACTGAACCAGACAGCAACAGATTGTTGAACAAGCAACCAATCATACGTGCAGTGCTAACGTCAGTTTGTAGGCTCGATAGCTAATCAGCTGCAGCACATTAAACAGCATGTAAACATACCTGTGAATGTCACTTGGGTCTGGTTAGATGCTGCTGTGGTCCTTACTCTTCAATACCACTAACAACATGTTGTATGCCCACGACATGCAGCTACAGCACAAGTTTGTTTACTCTGTCTCCCTCTGGCAGCCTGCCAGCTGCTGTCAATCAAACACAGACAGGGACACGCCCCCCTGCAGCCAGCTGTTAACTGTTCATGTGTTTTGTAAATATATTATTATGTTAAGAGATCAAAAATGAATAATTAAATGTGATTTCAGTTGGACTTTAAGCAATCAGTGCTGAGTTAACCTCGTATCCACACAAACACACATTACATGTCCCTTGCCCACGGCACTTCTGAAAGCTATTGGGAGACTGTTCTTGCCGTCTCAATGTGTTGAGGTCCTTGAATAGCGAGGACTGGCATTGAGTTTGCAGATTGCATGCCAGGGTAACCAAGTCATCCAAGCATGAGATCTGCATGCCATTTTGTTAGACTTAGAGTTTTCCGTTGAGAAAGGAAAAGGCCTAAAATGTATGGAACCGTGCTTCTCTCCCTCAACACAATACGGACTTTTACACACATTTATTTCATTATTCTCATCATTTTTTCACCCCGTAATGGGTAAATAGCCACAACTTGAACGGAGGGTCCCCCTGTCCCTAAATACCCTCCTCTGGCCAACCAGGTGTTTTTTAAAATGAGTCCGACAGACTAATCCGGGCCTGTGTGTGAGTGTCTCTGTGTGTATGACAAAACTTAAAGCAAAGGAGACAAAGAGAGGAAAAGATTGGAGAGGAAGGTTTTAAAAGCCAACTGATGTACGATAATACCTTATTTTACAAGTACCTTAGTCTCCGCATTATTTCCTGGAAAGGAGCTGATATCTTATTTTCCTGGAAAGGACTTTCTCATTTGGCTTTTATCAAGGAAATGATGTTCCATAACTCTGAGTGATTTATTTGAGTGTTCACGAAAGAAACAGGAAATGACCAGAAGTGGTTAAATAGAAAGTAGAACAGCACAGCCGGGTGGCGTTCATATTTCCGGGGTATTTTCTGGAAAGCACTGCAAAAGTCTTACTCAAAAGATCAATTTGGTAACCTAACATTCAGCGGTAATTAGACGCTTTATTCTCAATATTTGTTGAATTGTATGTAGACTGCTTTGCAAACTATTTGCTATGCCCTGTCCCCCTTAGTATGTCCTGTCAAGCTTTTCATTCTAGCACAGCACATAATGCCGTTTACAGTGATGACAGAAGAAGATTCACCACTCGAAATTTGCAGTAATTTTACCAGACTAACGTGGATTTTGTCAGCTGTGATGACGACTGTCGCTCAGATTTGATCAGCTGTTGGTTGAAAACTCTATCTTCACCAGACTTTTAATGTTTCCAGCTGATGGTTTTAAAAGCCCTGTGAAAGGGTCATGATGGCCAAATACATGATATCATGCTACAAGACTGAGGCTAAAGCTGCATGTAGATACCAGGCTAAAAGTTATTGTAGCATCCTCTCCAGCTGATGAGCCGATGTAACTCCACATAATACAGTATCAGGTAGCTTAATGGCATGTCTCTTTCCTTTGGACATAGGTAACTACTGTAGGTAGTTAGCCGGAAATGTTAACGTTTATTGCGTACGTTAAAGGAGACACATTTTTAGACCTTCCTTACACTTTTGCTCGTGTTTTTTAGTTTTAGAAAGGTGACAACAAAAGACCCAACCCTCCAGAGACCTTTAAAACACAATATATTGTTATGATTTACAATTTATAGCTTGAATGAATAGCATTCTTTTCACCGTAGGAGTTGTTCTTATCCCCTGGGGATGAAAAGATTGGTTGGTTGGTAATTTCATGCTGAACAGGTATAAGAAGCAACAGGGCCTCTTTTTTTTTCCTAGTATGCTTATGTCCTTCTCCACATCCTTCACACATGAAATTACATTATTGCTATGCACACACACACAGATATATATACACACTCTCAATTTGTACTTCTCAGATTTTTTTTTTGAGTGATGAAGAAACAATCGAGAAACATTTTTTATCGAGAGCGACAGCCACATTGTGTGTACGTGTGACAGATTAATTAAAAAATCCCTCTCCCACTGTCCTTGGCCAATGTCAGTCTCCGAGTGAATGATGGCTCAGCTGTATGTCATTAGCATAACAGCTAGTTTTTAAACCCCCTCACCCACCTCCCACTCTGTTACCAGTGAACGCAACCTGCAGCGTCCGCAATGACTGACAGCAGTGGTTCCTGCAAAGAAGCTGCTTCCTCAACCAGGGGGCTGATTCTTTGTGCATTTACTCTAAAGATCAATGTGATGTTATTCTACAGAAACGGCATGTTGGCTTTGTATGACTTTAATCTGTGATATCTTGAGGTGCTGAGGTTACACATTAACAATGGCAGTTGTGGAAAAAAGTGCTCAAATGTGCTACTTTACTAAAAGAAGCAATACCACAGTGGTAAATAAAAAGTGCAATATAAAGTAACCAAGTATGTGCAGTAAAATGTTCCACATGTTGAAGAAAAGTGGAGTTTAGAAGGGTTAAAAGAAACGATGGAAAGAAAGAGACAGAAAAGGAAAGAGGGATGGAAGGACAGAAGAAAGAAATAGACCTAAAGAAATGAGTATAAAAAGAAGTAATAAAACAATGTACAAAAGAGAATGAGAAAAGGAAGAAAGGGACTAAATTGACAAACAGAAACAAAGAAAGAAAGAAAGAAGAAATAAACAAGTGGAGGAGCAACATTTGAAATTTGTACTTACAGTACTTGAGTAAATATACTGTGGTTACTCTGAACAAATTAGTCTTCCTCTACTGTTGCATGCTTCTGTAGAATAACAGTAAACCACATGCATGCAGTCTACTAACAGAAGGGTATTTGTACACCGTTTACCGGCCGTACTACAATCTGCCCTTGTTACTGGAGGACAGGATGAAAGGCTTTACGTGCTTGTCGGTGACACCAAATCACCCAGACTAACTGTACTCTCAATCTGCACAGAGGGACGAAAGGCAAGGACATCAACACCATCAAGTCCCTGAGGGTCCTCCGAGTCCTGCGGCCACTCAAGACCATTAAACGACTACCCAAGCTGAAGGTAGAGTTATCCTATCTGTCACCCACCCAGTGCATTATGAGAAGAAGAAAAAGAGCAGCCAGCTGGGGCCATATCCGGTGTCAGTCACACACTATCATGAGTCACATGCATTTATAGTACGCCGAGGAGGAATGGATATATCGGATTTGAAACAGTGGTGTTTTAAATTATATATATAAATCTTGTATCTCCAGCTCTCTAATGAAAGGTTGGACCGGTTTGACCTTTGGGGTGTTCTGTGTAGTGGAGAGACGGGAGAATTTAAAGTCACACAAATTGGAAGTAAGTGACTGAAAATTGCTTCCTTTATTGAAGTAGTTCTGTGCAAGGAGGCTTATTGATAGCCTGCATTTTCACAGTGCATGAACTCCTCAAAAGAAACAGATACAACAGGTAAATAAAATCACTCAGAAACTGTGTTTTGAGCATCAAAAACTCCACACCTTGTAGGTTTGGACTGGAAGGTGGCTCTGTTTAGCTGTGAAATGAGAAAGTTTATGACCATATTGATATAAGTTGAGGAAATACCAAGCCCCGCCCACCAGCCGGGGCAAACATTCTCATTTTACAGCAAAACAGTATACTACAAGATGTTTCTGAAAACATTTAACATGAGAAATAGGCATTACAGTAACAGAATATAGATTCATATTTGATCAGCGCTGCCTGGTTTGACCGTTTGATCGGTGTTCAGGAGTGATTGACAGCTGCCTCCGTTGAATGAACAGCCAATAGGAACGCTCTCTCTCTGAAATGACCTGTGATTGGCCAAAGTCTCCCGTCACTGGCTAGATTTTTTAAAGCCTGAAAACAGAGCCATGAGGAAGTGCAGAAGTCTAGTTTTCTTACAATATGCTGAAAGGTTATTATGGAATTTTTGCCCAATGATGCCAAAAACATTCTTCCTACTGCTGCTTTAATGTATTGTGACCCTCATCAAGGCAAGACCCTCAACTGTTTCTTCTGATGCAGAAACAACAGCTTCCCTTTGGTGCGTGAAGGCAGCCGATCATCCAAAAGTAATGGACCTGACAAAAGATGAAAGATCTGATTAGTAGAGTAATAGAAGTGAGATGATTGAGGCAGATCAGAGCTGGCAGACAGACACTCATCCAAAAACTCTTCTTGGATACTTGGCCAGAGCGGTTTGACTGACAGGCTGGTAGAGGAGGGGAGAAATATATGCTCTCTCTGGAGACAAAAGCCTAGATGGCAATCATCATTCATGCAGCAGCATATTCATTGGTTAGATTGCATACATGTCAGGATAGATAGACAGAGCACTCCATCTCACAGAGACCACAGCACAAGCTGACAGAAGGAAATAGCTGGAGAGTGAGTGACAGGCAGGGAGACACGGAGACAGACTGCATGCAAAGGTGTGTTCATGTACTCGGTAAGCAGTTGTTTGCTGGACATCTCAACATCTGGGCTGAATTTGGATGAAAAGTGAGTGACTGACTAAGCATGCTGCACTTATAGGGTAAAAGTTTCTACCTTCTGGGTTTACTTCCGGGGTTTGAGGCCCACTGAATATGAGCAACTGTGTTTCTCCCGCTGGCCCCGCCCACAAGTTCTCGCTCGGCCCATAGACTTTACATTGTGACGACATCACACACGTTTACGTTTCTTGGCTCGAGGGAAGTTTTACAAATAGAAAACCTCCATGGATCAGAATTTCAGGAAATTTGAAATTTGAGTTTCGAATGATGTGAGTGACATGTCTAATTCAAAATAAATAACGATTTACAATTTCTCTTTGAATAATAACAGAAAATAATGAACCAGTTTATGGTTAATCCCCTGAGAATTGAGAGAATGTACATCTATGCGGTACCTTACACTCATTGATCTGTGTGTGTGTGTGTGTGTGTTTTCCAGGCGGTGTTCGACTGTGTCGTGAACTCTCTGAAGAACGTTCTTAACATCCTCATCGTCTACATGCTCTTCATGTTCATCTTCGCTGTTATCGCTGTGCAGCTCTTCAAGGGCAAATTCTTCTACTGCACCGACGAGTCCAAGGGTCTGGAGAAAGACTGCAGGTACATGCCTGAATGTCCTCTTTAGAATATCTTAAATCATACATTAGGTAACCCCTTTTATTTATATGACTCCTCTACATTCAGCCAGGGTGGTTGCCATTTGATAACACATGCTTTTATACTGAAATTCTCAGTCTCTTCTTTTTTTGGAGATCTAGTTTTGTCTCTTTCTCCTCTTTTGATTACATCTCCTTACACCTGATTCTTCTCTCTCAGGGGTCAGTTTCTGGACTACGACAGGCATGACGTGGCAGCACAGCCCAGAGAGTGGAAGAAGTACGAGTTCCACTACGATAACGTTCTCTGGGCCTTCCTGACGCTCTTCACTGTGTCCACGGGGGAGGGCTGGCCACAGTAAGTCAGAGCAACCGCCATATCACTTCATATGTGTAGCACCTCATACATAAAATGGCACTTTAAGTCAGCTATATACACAGTGGTTTACAAGGCTCAATATGGTAGATATATAGAGATATATAGATTCATAGATAAAGGGAATGAATTGGTTTAAAAAGTAAAGATGTCCACAATACATAACTTAAGTTGTGTTAAATATTAATGCTTGAGTAGTTAAAGTATTGAATTATTTATTCCTTGTCATGTTAGTATTTCCTTCAGTGACTTTCCGTGAACTGCACTCAGCACACCTGGAGGCCGATAGTACGGCGCAGATTAAACCCAACTGATTTCTCCCAGGCTTAATTACTGTGCGTTCTCTAAAGATGCAATCAAGGCTCATCGCATTGATGTCTTCAGTCTGCCATTCTGTGCCTGATCTAAAGTACCACGGGCACATTTATCATCATCATCATCATCATTGTTATCATCGTCTCTGTCAAGGACTGTTGATGGCTGCCGGCTTATTTCATTCATTGTGCTTACCTGACGATGAAAAGTAAATTGTTAAACTGACTAAGCTTGTCAGGATCGTCTAAAATCACACACAAACAAGAAGTGACAGTAACACCATGATCCATCAAATTTTAATTTAACATTTTAATATAAAGTGTTTACCATTTCTTAGGATTTGGGATACCTAAGAAATTGTACCTATCATACTCCATAAGTTACTCTTTTCTTATTCTTTATATCTAATTAGAGTCGAGCATTGTAATGAAAGGTAACATGTTCATTAGTCAACTAACAAAAAGCTTAACAGAAGTTGTCTCAAACCACTTTTTATATAGAGCAGGTCTAGACCGTACTCTTTAAATCTCTATAAATCATCTTGGCAGTGACTCCTGACTAATTGAAAAATGGGCAGAGATGGCTCATCGGTGGAGCTGAGGCGGGCCCGGGTGAACCTGCAGAGCAGACAGCTTGTGGCTAGCGTCCTGAGACGACACCCATCTGTCACTCATAGCGGCCATGCCCTAAATAGAGTGCTACAGGAATGGCCCATAAATGAGCACTCACGTGTTGGCTTCACTTTTGAGAACCCTGAGGTTGCCCACTGATAACAACATCACCTTACTTCTTCCTTTAGTGAACTACTACGGCCCCCAGAGGGCTTTGTCACGTGAAAGTCACTTGTTTCTCATCATCATCATCATCTTTATTTGTAGAGCACTTCAAAATAAAAGTTACAAAATCTTTTTCACACAGCCACAGATTATAAAACAATTTATGGAAAATGTGCAGACGGTGCTTAACAAGTCTGTGAGAGCACTCGCTGATTTCACAGCAGGAGAGTCGTGAGCCCTCATTAACTTACTGGAGACACCTGTAATAATGTGTGAGCCTACAACTACACCGCTATATCCTCTGTTGAAGGAGCACAGGGCTCCCTACTGTGCCTTGACTCATTCATTCATTTATAGACATCCTATTTGAGGATTGTGAGAAGCCTCTACAGACAGGTTGATTGGATATTTTGGGACAGGTTCTCTGGATGTTTCCAGACATTGATTCCATTGTTATTCTATCAAGCTTGCTTGATTGCACTTTCAGGTTTTATTTTAGTGCGTTACAGGGTAAAGAGGGGTGAGGGCCTTAATTCATTAAGTCTCTACAGATATTTTACAAGCCATTACCTAGAGCTTTACAGCCTGCTGTGAGTTCTATATGGTCGTTTGAATCTCAGTTCATCTTTTCCTTCTTTCCAGGGTCCTGAAACACTCCGTGGACGCCACTTACGAGGACCAGGGCCCAAGCCCAGGCTTCCGCATGGAGACATCCATCTTTTATGTGGTCTACTTCGTGGTGTTCCCCTTCTTCTTTGTCAACATATTTGTGGCTCTGATCATCATCACCTTCCAGGAGCAGGGAGACAAGGCCATGTCGGAGTGCAGCCTGGAGAAGAACGAGGTGTGAGAGTGGTGGAAAGTGATGCACTATGAGAACAATGACCCCCCCCCTTCTCCCTTACATGCAACAAGAACACAATGCTGATTATTTCTGCAGAAGCATTAGTTTCTGAAAATCTTTGTCTCTTGCATCACAAAATGTTTTCATCATTAGAAACCAGAGTACATGCTGATCCACTTCTAAACATCACTTCCAGGCAAATTATATCTAACATGACTTACAAATCCCCTCAAACAGAACAAAGCAGTAAAAACGAAAGCAGTGGGGTTTATCCACTCCACTCTCTTCATCTCTACTTCACACAGACTTTGTTAAAATCACGCTGTTTTTTCTCTCTGTAAAGTATTGGCCAGTGATCAGACAGCCTCAATTTGTTGTCTCATCTTTTGATATCACATAACGCTTAGAAAATCCTCTTGTGGCGTGCCAGCTGTCCTTTTTAAATTTGATTTTCCTGGACTTCTCTCTTCCATGGTGAATGGTGTGAAGGTGTATCAGAGAGGATTCATACACAGTGTGTTTTGTCTTTTCATCAAACAGAGGGCTTGTATTGACTTCGCCATCAACGCCAAGCCGCTGACGAGGTACATGCCAGAGAACAAGCAGTCCTTCCAGTACAAGATGTGGAAGTTTGTGGTGTCGCCCCCGTTCGAATACGCCATCATGACTTTAATCGCTCTCAACACAGTCGTGCTGATGATGAAGGTCAGTGATTCCTCCTGCTAATGACGCAAAGCTCCAGTTCCTCTCAGATCTCTCTCAGCCAGAAAAAAAAGTAGTGCCTTGGCTCAGTGATACTTCAGTTCCCAATATGATGCAGCGCACTGTTGAAATATTAAAGAGGATTTCAGAAGCAGTTTCCATAAATCTGTACCATTTAATTATTTAGCTGTTAAGGCAGAGATGCAATTATAGCAACAACACAGGTCTGGCCTTGAGACATGGTCAACAGTGAAAAATCAAACACCACCGGCATCACAGTGGTGTGATAGTGGTGCCAAACAGTGCTCGCTGTGATCAGAGAGAAGTGCTCGTGTCTTGGCAATTCCTTTGTTTGTCTACTCAGAGGAGAAAATCTCTGAGGGAATGAAACAGCCAGTTTGGGCGATGCAGGCTGGCTCCAGAGAGGAGCTCTGTTCGCCCGGTGGTTGTGGTTTTATTTACATAATCTAACAATAATTTACCTCTCTTTGTTAGATTATAATTGTAAAATCTGAAAAATGATTTGAAGAAACAGTTTGAAAGGCGGTTCAGATATGCTAGTGGGATTTTTAGATATGTGTGGGGTTGCTTTTGTCGCTTATATCGGGTTCAAACAGAGACAATTTACATACAGTTAGCCACATTTATGTCTCCAATAGCCAGCTAAGTGGTCATAATAGTTAGATATAATGTTAAATACAGACATAATACAGAATATAAATAAATAAAAACATCCAACCAAATGATCCAGGCTTTCATGCAGCTTTTGCAGCCCAGCGGGAGACCTTGTAAATCTAGACCCTTGTGCTACGGGAGGGAGCACAGTTTTAGTCTGTCTGCATAAAGTTAAAAATGGCTACCATAAATTATAGAACATGTCAGTTGAGCCTCTAAGAGTATACTTTGTCTTTTCCAGGTGGAGAAACTGCATAAGATCTCTAATCCACTGAATATGTGATGGTGGTAATGCTTTGCTTCCACTTCAACAGAATTAGGCGTCCAGCTACTGAGAAGCAAAAGCTACTGTGTTAGCCTGTTGTTTGGGTAAAGACACCAAAAATAGCTGTTAGAGAGGAGGGTTAAAACGGTACTTTAAACTGTATGAGCCCTTGTCAAGAGCAAATAGAGGAAGTATGGACGTGTTCTAGAAAAAAATTCCAAATATTCTCTGCGAATTCGACTTCTAAGTAATTTTCCCAACACGACTTAATAATATCAGGGGAAGGGAAATGAATGGCTGAGAGTATGTCATATATTCTATCCAACACTGCAAATTTGAGTAACATTTCAGTCACTCAGGCATTCAGACATTTTGTTAAAGGAAGAATAATGAAGGTATAAACTTCACATGGAAAAAAAATGATGTCAGACGAGTGCAAAGTACCAAAAAGAAACATTATTTACTTAGATGGAAAGTGGTTGACTTCCTTTAAAGTCAATGCAAACCATGGAGAAGCAAAGATTGCACAAGTTTTTTTCCTTGCTTGCCGACCATAGATTGTATATAAGAAGTGGACGTAGTCACTGTGACGTCACCCATTGCTTTGTGGACTGCCGTTTTGAAGCCTCGAGTTCGGCATATCGGCCGTTGCCATCTTGTTTTTTTGCAACCAGAAGGGACACGAGAGGGTGAACAGAAAACACACTGTGAAAGGGTTAAAATTGTAAGACGAAAACGTGGACAACACCCAACAACAACAACATAACAACGCAGTAGTAGCGACCTGTCAATCAAAAGGTAGCCACGCCCTAAAGCACACCCTGCTCTGTGGTCTATTTGATTCTAAATGGGACCATAATTTACTACATGAACATCATTCTGTATTGAAGAAGACTTGAAACTAGCGATTGAGACCATAAACTCATGTTTACAATGTTTACTGAGGTAATAAATCAAGTGAGAAGTAGGCTCATTTTCTCATAGACTTCTATACAATCAGACTCTGATAGCCCTCCATGATGGTGAAGCAACAATGACAAGCAGTTGAACACATACAGGCTCAGATCATTTCAGTGCCGCAATCAAACAGTGTCTACTGATGCTATATTAAAATGTATGTATGCAGCTGGGATTGACATGAACACCCCATTAAACATCTTGCTGAAGTGCGTCTGAGCAATTAAATATAATTGGTCTGCATTTACACTTGTGGTTTTCAGTATCATAAATCTATCTGATCCGCCCAAGATGGAAGTGAAAGGTACATGGGGGTAAAGGACGCAGCTTTCACACACTGCTGTGGTTCTTCTCTCAGATATTTCAGTGTGTGTTTTCTGTCCTCAGTTCTACGGAGCTCCGGACCTGTACGAGTCCATGCTGAAGTACTTAAACATCATCTTCACAGCCCTCTTCACACTGGAGTGCATCCTCAAGATTATTGCCTTCGGTCCGCTGGTGAGACCATATGCTGCGCTCTACTCTGCAAACACTAGACAATTATTCACTGTTGTATTGTATTTCTGTTTACACACATGAGGGTATATCTCTCTGAGGGTGACTTCTGCATCAAGCGGCTCTCACTGTGCTCAGTTAATTAAATGTTGTCCTTGTGAATGCTGAAACCAGATTCATAGATCTGTGGTTTTTCGTTTTGAGAGACTAACGGGGTGTTTCGAATGAAGAAATATGTAGTCGCACTTGGAAGGATGTTTGAAAGATTGGGATTGTGGAAAAGCACATAAAAGGTACAGCAGACAACACAGTAAAATAAAAGGTGTAAAATCTCAAATACAGGATTGAGGAGGGTGAGCTGGTGAGAAAAAGAAGGGATGAACGGAAGAGTGCGCACAAGGAATATATCTTCTCTCAACACGGGGCCGTTTGGCCCGCAGCGAGGCATTTCATCTCCGACTCCGTTCCATTTACAAGGCCCATTTATTAAATAGCTTTTCTCACACACCACTTGCCTCCACCTGTTTAGCTGTTAAGCCCAGACGGATGGGCTCACATCTGCTGGTCTAAACACTCGGCTGCTGCATCTCTTCAGACTGCAGCTGCGGGGCCTGGCAGCAGCCTCTGCCCCCCGGGGGCTGGATGGTTGACCAGTCTGAGGGGCACCGGGCTGCAGCTCAGCAGTTAGCTTACGCAGGGGATTGTGTCAGCATGTGTATGTGTGTGTTGTATATGCAGATTTGTGTGCCCAAAGAGATCTGTGTGTTTTGGTATATTTGTGTTGTAATTGTTGTATTTTCTTCAATCTATGGGAATCTTTTGTACTCCCCTGCTACTTTTGCATATCCACATGTCTGTAAATGTAACCAAATATACAAACCGTAACTGTGCATTAGAATTTATAGAAATATGGGCAACACTTCATTCTACAGGTCCGCAAATTTCATGGTAATTAAGTGATAATTAGCAAGTAACCTGTTTGAAATTTCTTTGGAATTACTGCCAAATTACCCCAATATTTACCTCAAAATGTATCGAAAATTACTTTATTATGAACAAATTATATTCAGCTATTTCCCAATAGCTGGTAATTTATTTAATACATTTCCAGGATACAAAGTTAATTGATATGCTTTATTTCCATGTCTGCTGATAAATAGATAATAATTAGCAAATAACTCATTTGAAATTTCTTAAAAAACCTAAGGGCCCTATTTTAATGACTATATTCTATTTTATCATATAATTATTAAATAATGTTTATAATAAAGTAATTTTCAATAAAGTTTGATGTAAATATTGGGGTAATTTGGCAGAAATTCTAAAGAAATTTGAAATAGGTTACTTGCTAAATATCACCAAATTACCATGAAATTTGCAGACCTGTGTTACCGATCTTTCTTATGTATTTGGTGTAGTCTGAAGTTATGTCAAACATCAATATTAATCTTACTTGGCTCAATTGTTGAGTGTCTATGTGGTTAAATAACATAGTCATAGGCATCCAGGGATTGAGCGAAACTAAGCAAGTAAACTAATTTAGGGGAGATGCCTTTTTCTAAGAGGTAAAGTATGAAAAGCACAAAAAATAATCACCCAGAATTGCACCAAAGTTTGAATGAACTCTCGGTCTAATCTCTCTATACTGTCTTTGTCTTTTAGAACTACCTGAAAGCAGCCTGGAATGTGTTTGACTTTGTGACTGTGTTGGGAAGCATCACAGACATCTTGGTCACAGAGATTAAGGTAAGAGCTGCAGCGATCACGGGCTCCTCTGAGTGCCATTACATCTCTTACGGGTCACTTTGTGCTTGACTACCAGGATTCAGTGCATGCTCACAGCTGCTAATGTAGCAGTTGCACAGAGGAATCGCAGCATGCTGTGATACAGGAAGTAGATTTAGTCCAGTCAGGAGAACTGGGATAATGGAAAAGTATAAGTTGGAAAGTAGTTCATACGCAATATGCAGGGAATATCATTTACATTAGGTTTGCAAGTAATGGTTATTTCTATTATCTGTTTGTCGCTCCAGAGTTTTTTGGATTTATTGATGGATTGATTAATCTATGAGTCAGAAAATAGTTTTTAAAAAAAAGTCCATCACAAGTTGTCAGAGCCCAAGCTGACATATTTAATTTTACAATTTCTTTGAACAACAGTTTAAAACCCAAAGATATTCAACTTGCAACGATGTAACAGAGGAAATCAACAAAACATCACAATTGACGGATTATTAAAATTGTTGCAATGTCAGTTGACTAACTGAATAAACAAGTAATTGACGAATGGTTTCAGCACTAATTTGCATGTAATTGTGTTCAATAAAGATGGGTCTTTTTATTATTTTTCAAACATTACCAATCTGAACAAACCACTTTAAAGCTGCAGTGGGTAGAAATGGAGCAAATATGATTAAAAAAAGTTATTTTTATAAAACGGTCACTTTATCCTGACAGTAATGCATGAGACAGGTAATCTGAAAAAAAATCATGTGCCTCTGTGTCCTCCGGTGCTCCTAATGGCATCTGAAAGATTTCACAGTCTGGAGGCAAACAACCAATCAGAGCTGAGCTCGAGTCTGCTGTCTCTGAGCAGCTGTCAATCACTCATGAACTCCGACCAAATGGTCAAACTAGGCAGCGCTGATCAAATATGAATCAATATTCTGTTACTGTAATGCCAAATGTTTTCAGAAACATCTTGTAGTGTACTGTTTAGATGTAAAATGAGAAAGGTTGTGACCCTGCAGCCATGTTGAGATGAAGTTGAGGAAATACCAAGCACCGCCCACCAGCCGGAGCACAGCCAATAGGAACGCTAGATTTTTTAAAGCCTGAAAACAGCCATGAGGAGGTGCAGAAGTCTAGTTTTCTCTCAGAACACTTGAATTACAATATGCTGAAAGATTATTGTGGAATTTTTGCCCAATGATGCCAAAAACGTTCTACCTACTGAAGCTTTAATGTAACTTATAAATCCTGAATGTAGAAGTCATGCTTTGTTATGCTCCCACAGTCTCAGCCCTCCAATCAAAAGCTCAGCCAAGAAAATTGCGAGCCCAAAAAAAATGCAATCATGAAAATCAATAATGAAAATGAAAAAAACAAACAAAACAAAGGTATCTTTGGGAGCAACAGGAGGAGCGATACTGCTGTTACAGTTTTATTTTCCTCTGTTGAATTACAGCAAACAGAAATGGGCAACAGTATTTGTGGAGATGGAGGGCTGAGGCAGAGCACCTGTTGCTTTCTTTGTGGCAAAGTTGGTCTCTTTCTTTGTGTGACTTTCTTTTCATGTGATCATTAGTCTTCTTCTCTTTCGCTTTTCCTTCTCTGTGCTTATTTCCCTTCTCTTGCTGTTCCCATCTTCTGCTGTGTCTCTGCTGGCGCCTGTGCCCTCACTCTGCCCCCTCTGTCACATCTGACACCTCTAGACGGTAAGTGGCTTTTCTTGTTGGCCGCTGATATTGTCAATTCCCCCGTCAGTGTGTGTTGTTTCTCTCCCACAGTCTTAGTTTAAATTGCCTACCTACTGAATCCTCAATGTGACGTGATGTAACAGAAAAACACCTATTAAGCTGGTAGAGATGTGTGTGTTATAGCAGCGACACAATCATCCAGAGCAATTTCAGTTGCAGTAGAATAACAAATGACTTGGTTCTACAAAATACTTTAAATTGGTTGGTTGGGTTGTATTGTAAATATATTATCTCACCAACCTGGCATGTTTTTTGTGCTTATTTACACACTATTTTAGACCCTATATAGTCTAAATCTGGTTAGGACTGACATGTTTTGCAATGTTAAGTATTTAACCCTTCAACTTTAACTAAACATTTAAAGGAAAAAGAATGATGGAAAATCTGTTTTTACCATCTTATTAATGTGTATTATCTTTGTTCAATCCCCTTCGATTTGTGATGCAGATAATGATACGAGATTAATTTAAAGGACCAGTGTGTAGGATTTCGGGGATCTATTTGTCAGAACTGGAATAGAATATCCATAACTATATTTTCATCAGTGTATGATCACCTGAAACTTTGAACCTGAAACCTGAAACCTGAAATAATACTAACATTAGAATTTCACATATTGAAAGCAGTGGAGCACAGACTACTTCAAATCAATCAATCGATGTAGCTTTATTTGTTGCATGAAATTGTACAAGGGAACGTTAACGTTACAACTCCAGTGAAAAGCAATCCTGTCAGCTCCTTCAATTTGTGCCTTAATGTTAATCACCATAAAGCACACGCCTCCTCCTTTTTCCTTAGAGTCCTCTGTTCTGTCAGATCGGTAATTAAAAGAGTCACGGTTGAATGGTGCTTATTGCAGGATTTAGCCAAGTTTCACAGACATTACAGTTTCCGATATCCCGTTGGAAACTGATGTCAGGGCGGTCCTCCAGTGGCAGCCAATCATCCAAAGCCCGCACATTGGCCAGCAGGATGCCCGTCATACAATTAACCGCACAGCAAGCCATATTATTTTTCCAATACGTGCAGGAAATATCTCCAAAAGGCACCAACCTCACAAACACGGCCCAGAGGCTGAGAAGTTCAGTGACTGAGGTGACACCTAGCAGACAGCTGGCGGCTGTGACGGCACCCACCTGTCACTCAAAGTGGCCATGCCCTTAATTATGCATAACCTTAAGCTTTAATATAATTTGAACTGGTGAGTTGTATAAAAAGTCATCCCCTGTATAGTTGTTATGAAAGGGGAAATCAGCTATAGAGACCCAAACCGTTTTTTTTGTACCAGGCTGTAAACAAGTTGGGCATTTTAACATTGGGGTCTATGGGGATTGACTCCCTTGTTCCTTTAAGTGTAAATACTTGAGCAAAGGTGTGTTTTATTGCTTATGAATTTAGTTGTAGAATGAAGTATATGTCATTTTTTGTTACATAGTATGGCTTTAAATCCTTTTATCCTGGGTCCATTATAATACCTCAGTCTCTGTTTTCTCTCCCAGGACAAGATGATCAACCTGAGTTTCCTGAGGCTGTTCAGAGCGGCTCGTCTCATCAAGCTGCTCCGGCAGGGCTACACCATCCGCATCCTGCTGTGGACCTTTGTTCAGTCCTTCAAGGTGAGCGATCCCACAAACTAACTGTACGTGCCTCTGGACATACGTGTAACACATATAAGTAAACTTGATTCATGCATGTTTCAAAACTAAAAGTGTTTTACAGAAAGAAATTCAGTCAGGAAAGACCAGGGGTGAAAGTAGGCCGGTGCGGTCCGGTACTTTGTACCATTAAAAGATTCAGTGCCGGTACGCAGTATCGCTAAGAGGGGACAGCAGCTGCCTGCCAAAACCCACACACTGTACAACCCGTCACTCACGATCGCATTTCCAAAAAGAAAACACATCTGCTAACATGTTCCGCGCCCTGCGAGTAAATGCCAGGCGCTATGCGTGGCAACCATGGAAACCCCATCTGTGCACTACTGTAGGTTATGTATCCCTGCCGGTACAACTGTGTGGTGTATCAAATGTCCCTAATCACAGCTCGGTTTGTTGACACATGTGGCAATGCTGTTTCACTTTCAATAACATTGCCAGATAGGGCATTTGTGCTGCATTCATGTGGTATCGGAATAATCGGAAATACAAGTTCCCGACTGGTAAAATTCACGTGAACAGTCGGAACAGCAACTCTAAACTTGAAAAGTTTTATCAACATTTACGACTTATTCTGCAGCACTATCACCATTTAAATAAATAATTTGCTATATACATGATGTCAAGGGTTTCTAATTTCTTTTTACACCATACAAACATTGTTCAGGGATGCATGAAGCTGGGGGTCGGAGAACAATATCAAGCTATGAAGGTTAGGGTAGCCTAGCAGTACCGGCAAGAACTTCAATGTACTTTCACCCCTGGAAAAGACACAAATTAATAAGAATGCAGATGTGGATTTATTCAACTTATTAGCATTAAGTTCATCAATCAGATTGAATCATCGTTGAATAAAAAGACATCACATAAAAATGCAAGCAGTGGAAGAGAAAGGCTCAAAAGCAGGCGAAGGTACGTTGTTAAAATCAAACTAAATAGCACTCAGCAGACACTAGTTCGGATTTTCACCCTGTGCCGGTTTGCTCTCCAAATCCTCTGGGACAAGTTGAGTTAAATGCGGCGCGCCGGGCCGCGGCCGAGGGAATTTATAGCAGGTTTAATGTCAGCGGTGAGAGCTTTTAAGCCCAATGAAAATGGACAGTAGCTGCAGAGTGTTAAAAGGTGCCTATTTAATTACAACAAATGTTCGCCTCCTCCTTTCAGCGATATAAATAGCTGGTTAAAAGAATCGACCCTGCAGGTCAGGTTGAGTGCTCGGGTTCTTAAATAAGACGGTAAAATCTTACAAGGGCGCTAGTCCTCTGTGAGGTATCCGATTTATGAGTGTGTGTGTGTACAGAGACAGATGGAGAGATCATAAGAGGGTGTGTTTGTGTATGAGAGAGAGGTTGTATCTGTTTTGAGCTCTGAGTGTCTTTAACCTGCATTTATGTGTTTGTTTTCAGGCCCTGCCGTATGTCTGCCTCCTCATTGCCATGCTGTTCTTCATCTACGCCATCATTGGAATGCAGGTGAGTTGTGACACAACCAGCTGGACTAAAGCAAGTCAGACTGTAATGACTGAGTGATGGATGCCTCCGAGAGAGTGTTAACCCCTACACGCCCATGGTGACCCTCCATAGGTGTTGTTACCTATTTTGGCAGTTGAACCTCTTCTCAGAACTGTGTGGGACAATTTACACCTTTATTATTGTAAGTAGTGGTCACATCAATCAGAATAAGATCTAAAATCACTTTAATACGTTGGCAATATTGCATTACAACATGTCCAGAAACAAGAAAACTACATTGTAGATTGTTGCAGTACAAGTTTGCTTATGTGGTTATGTGTGGTTAAACTATCAGTTAGTTTATCTGTAATGAATTTAAAGGATTAATATGTAATATATTTACTGTGATAAATCATAAAATTACCATAATATGTCATCAGAGATTAAGGAAACATGCTTGATTGAAATACTGGCTTCTCCAACAACAATGCTGCCGCCAGTATGTTCTCCTCTGACATTTCCTTTCTGGTCCGGAACGTCTGTTTTTGTTTTGGCCGGTGTGATCCCGTCCACTGCCCATTGCAGCACCCCGCTGCCACATATGACACAAATTGGCAAACAAACACAGCCTTCTGCAGCCACGGAAGCAAGCAAACTAACTGGATCAACAGAGATAACATAACATTAGATTCTACCCGATTCTGAAAAGCCTCGGCACATCTCTCTGTGGTCCGTGTGCAGCTGAGTTATCAAGGCAGCGAGTATTTGAGACACACAGCCAGTGAAGTGATTCTGTCTACTTGCTGCTGGAGACCGCTGTTTGTGTCCCGTGTGAAACCAAGAGTCATCATGTCGAGTTATATTAAGTTGCAGAGTTATTTTACGTTACGTACGTTACTATGTTAGTATTTGGTTACGTACGTATTTACGTTACTATGTAACTACGTCACGTACGACTTCACATACTACGTCACGTATATATTGTAGTAACTGCAAACATACTTATTTTAACCCAAACCACGATGTGTTCCCAAACCTAACCAAGCAGTTCCGTTTCACAACCATTTCTCCTCTCGAGACAGATAAAGGAGAAAGACCATATAAGTAACATCTGTAAAATATCAATCCAACACAACAACCCTGCAATAAACGCTACTGTACCTTTGTTAACCGTGTCCTCCAGTACAACACCTCTAATAGAGCTGCATCCATCCACACATCTCTGACACAGTCTCAATAAAAAAAATTATATTATACATTTCACAAACCAAGTCTGTATTGCATGGCTATTGCCTTGGATTGCATAAGATTGTACAAGCAGGGTTTTTGATTTTTCCATTTTTAGAGTTAGCTGATATAACAGATTACATACTTTTTTTATTCCTCTTACAAAGAAGATTGTCACAGTGTTTGTGCTGAAAAGTCAGTAGCTGTTGTCGTACAGGGTCAAGATGCTACATACATATTTGACTGCTGTCAGAGTTCTCCTGGGCCCAGCAACCAGCGGCATGGACATGCCGAGGGGCAAATACATATTTAAAAACAGACCTCTGGGTTATTTCACTAGACTCACTCAGACTAGACTCAGGAGTTCTGTAATTTGGTTCCAGTGGGTTCAGCTGGGTCAGGTATTAAAGCCCCTAATAACTTGGTTTATAGTCTTCTATAACAATGTTTTCTATAACAATGTTACTGCTCTTCTGCTGCCTCAGGTGTTTGGAAACATCGAGCTGAATGAGGAGACCGCAATATATCACCACAACAACTTCCAGACCTTTTTCCAGGCCTTGACTCTCCTCTTCAGGTAATCCTGCTTCCATATTCTAAAAATCCTGGTGCCACAAAAATCCAGTACCGACTGATAACACCAAACTCTGCTCCTGTCACTGTGTGTGTTTCAGGAGTGCGACAGGCGAGGCGTGGCATGAGATCATGTTGGCGTGTCTCAGTAACCGGCCGTGTGATCGGCTCTCAGGAAATGTGGGGAAGGATTGCGGAAGTGACTTTGCCTACTTCTACTTCGTCTCCTTCATCTTCCTCTGCTCATTCCTGGTCAGTGTGAAGGAAGACAGAGGGCTTTCCCATCTCGTCTCATACTGAGTGTTCTGATGTCAGAAATTATACTGAAGTTTAGTTGGAGCGGATCATTGTTACTTTAGTTGTTTTCTTTTTACACACTTATGTTTCATTTTCTAGATGTTGAACCTGTTTGTTGCTGTCATCATGGACAACTTTGAGTATCTGACCAGGGACGCCTCCATCCTGGGGCCTCATCACCTTGACGAATTCATCCGCGTGTGGGCAGAGTATGACCCCGCTGCCTGGTGAGTGCTGCTGCCGATCTCTGACCTGCACAGCTACAGTGTAGTCCGTAATGTCAGCCAGTGTCAGGGTTAAAGAGGAGGGGGTTTGTTTTTGGGAAGAGAGGCATGCTAGGAAACAGGGAACTCTAAGCTCTGAGTTCCAGCCGGATGAGTCTTTGACGTGGAACTGGAGAAATCCCATCTTAGCATCGGCGGGTGAATGACATTAAGCTTGAGCCCGGAGCTGGCTGAGGCTGGTGACGAGCCCCCTGTCGGCCGGACTGATGCGTGTGAATCCAGCGTTCCGCTTGGCGTCCACTCAGCCCTCTTTGCCTCTAAGCTGGCGGGCTCCAAATCTCCTCAGTCTGTCACTGTGGTGTGAAGAGAGCGAGTATTTCTATCCCTCCAGCGGGGGAATACAGGTTGATGTCAGCGCCCTCTCTGCCCCTCACACTGACAGCGTTAACTTGACTGAAGCACAATACTAGTTTTGCGTGAGACAGTGTGTGGCGTAATCTGTCTCAGATTACGCAAGGCTCATTAAATTTTAACGAAGGCTTCACAGAAGCCTTGTCAGTGAGTCAGGACTCCAGGAGAGGTGCGAGATGTGAAATATGAAATTGCCATCTCCTGACAGACATTACGGGGGAGGAATTATTATTTATTCCTTTGAATATAAATTAGCTGCTCTCAGAGATGTGCCTACAGTTACATTCAGCTGATCTTCAACTGCTTTAATTCAGTTTTATTTCAGGCTGATGCAAGGAATATGGAAGGTATATTTAAGGCTCAGTTTGTACTTGTTTTCACAGAGTTCTTGAAAAGGAGCAGATCGGTTTAAACTGATTTCACAATTTTATGTGTCTCACACATCCAAAAGTTGTTGTGTTTTCTGCTGCATCAAGAAAATGACCACTTTAATTTCCAGTAAACTCAGGGCTGTAGCCATTTTGGGGTTTTAAGTTCACATTCTGCAGTTAAGAACGTACACATTTCAAATTCTGATTCCAGTATATTTAGACTTGGTATACTTTACTTTGACTATTTTACGGTGAACTAAAACAATCATAAATAAAGGATTTAGTATTTCTTACCAAAACTGTATTCCTGACAGTGTGGAGTGTGTTTTCATTCTATATTTAGACCTTTACATTGGAAAAAAATAAGAAAACAACAACAACAACAACAACAACAAAACCTTTGAATCAAATATGAATTATTTTTTAGACTTCATTCCTTTCATTTTTTTAAAAATCTATTTCTAAAATCGACTGCAGACTTCAGTTTTTCTGAAATCCTGGCTACAGCCCTGGGCTCTTAATGTGATGAGCAAAAAAAAAGAAGAAATGTGAAGAAATTGGGGAGTAAACACAGAAGAGCCAGGGATTATGTGTAACACTCTTCGCCTCTTTCTCTCTCAGTAAGAAAAAAAGTAAGCAAAAACAAGTGAAAAATTTATGAAAATTGCATCTTTTAATTGTCAAAATAAACACCAATAAATTCATAGTTTTAGACCTTTACACACCGGGGGGCGTGATGAATGAACAATACAAAAATGCGGATCTCACCTACGAATATTTCGCATCAAAACTATTCATACCGACAGGAGTCGTTAATCACGTGAATTGTTAGGATAATTAGTCCCGTGAGTCCCGTAAGTCAGAGAAGTTAACGTCAAACATGACCATTTCCTAACCCTAACTAAGGGGTTGTGTTGCCTAAACCTAACTTCAGAAAACAGAAAACAGAAGTTTATTTTGAAAGGTCACTATGCCTGTAACAAGCTTATATTGACACACCGTCCCTGACACGTCCAAAAGTAACGCAAGCGGCGGTATTTGACAAGTTTGGAGTGAGAACGGGTTGGACAGTGTGTAGTGGGCTTTCAAACCTTTACATTGGGGAAAAACACATAAAAAAAAAACATAAAGAAAATGTAATCAAGAATCAAATATGAATTATTTTTCAGACTTTATTCCTTTTGAAGAAAATGTGAGTAAAGGAGGAAGGAAAAAAAATTTATAAAAAAATGTATAGTGAAATTAAACACTAACAAATTCACAGATTTAGTCAGAAAACTAAAAACTGAATCAATAGAGTTTATTGTATTCTTTATGCTGCTACTTCTTGAGTGTTTACCTCCATGTTAATGCCCGCTAACAGATTATTATAGATGTAATGAAATGACCTGTGACCTAACCTCTTGAACATGTCTCATCTTTTACAGCGGGAGGATATGCTATCAGGATATGTACAAATTGTTGCGTTTTATCTCGCCTCCCCTGGGCCTGGGGAAGAAGTGCCCCAACAGGGTGGCTTATAAGGTTTGCACTCCCACACAGTCCTTTTGTTTTCAAAGGGACTGTGATGGCTTCGGACTGTGAATGTCTGTTCTCATTCCCTGCGGTGCCAGAGAATGACCCGACCACACATGCATACAAACACGCATTGATCCTCCACTAACCAGCTGGCAGGTAACCATGGCGAGTGCAGGAAACAATGCCGCAAGTCAGGCTCAAACAAAAGGCATCTAATGCGATGTCTGAGGTATTTCGCTGCTCCTAAACACAGATATGAAAGAAGAGTGGGCAGTGAAGAGAGAGCATTGTGTGCTTTGTTTCCACTCTGGTTACTGCTAATGTCTCTTAGCATGCAGAAACAGAGAGCATCTTCAAGGAATACTCCACTGAAAATCTATCTTTAGACTCTGAAATAATAATACCCTTGAAAGGTAGCTCTGGAAAGTTTGCAGCTGCTCCTTTGAGAAGAACAATCACTGTAGTCGGCTTGGATTATAATGGATTCCAATGACTCAGAGCCATGGCTAAAAAAAGAAAGACAAAAATGATAGTATATATAGTAATCTATTGGAAAAGTTGTTGCAACATAACAAATATAAGGGTCATTGGTGGAAAGAGGGGTTATGTTGCAGGAGTGGTTTAAGACGTTTCTAGACTGGGTTGACATTGGAATCCACTGTAAGAAATGTACCGAGCTACAAACTTTTTAGAGCCACATTTCGAGCCTTCAGGTGGTGAGATAGATTTTGGGTGTAGTAAACCTTTATCATAAAATGCACTCTAGTTCCCAAATGCATATCTTCCACCATGATCCCTCCATCCAGCATCTCTGCACAGGGAGTCCTCCGGAGCATCCTCCCCTCTCTCTTCCTCTGGGATCCACTCCTGAATCCTTAAACCCGACCAGGATGGCATTCCACATCATGATATCCTGGAAATCTTATTAACAAGGATTTCTGTGTTTTCCTCTTTCTTTCCCCCCTCCCATTCTCTCTTTTTGATTTTTACCACTTTCTGTTATTATGTAACTTCCCCTACCCCCCTTTTTAATCCCAACACCTCCTCACCTGGGAAAATCTTCATTCCTCCTTCCATGGCCTCCTCCTACCACCATCTTTCCCCCCCGGGAAGCGGCCGCATGACTTACCGCGATATGTACGAGATGCTCCGGGACATGTCCCCTCCGCTAGGTTTGGGAAAGAAATGTCCACCCCGAGTCGCCTATAAGGTAGAATCACTCCTCCCTCTTCTGTTCCCCTCCCTCTTTGCAGTCACTGCTGGCTCCCCCTGCTTCCTCCTGTCAAACATCTTCAGGCTTCTATCAGTGTGTCGCAGCCGATATCTTCTGGCGTGCTGTTGTGTTGTTCTTTCTGTTCATCTGTGAAGCTCTGTGTCCTGCTCTGCGAGGGTTCGTTGTACATTTCGTCTACCAGAGGGCAAAACCATAATATTTGACATATCTCCACAAAGTCCTCTTAGTGAGCCTCTTTTAGCTTGCTTCATCAACCATGTTTCCAGCAGCAGCAGGTAGTTGTTTTCAGCAAACAAGCTCTAATGAACCCACTGTACTCTACCTGACCAGCATCAAATGGCAGACAGAGAGGAGAGGATTTCAGGAGAGGAAAGTGGAACATCTAGCAGCTATAGAGCCAAATATTTTACCCAAGAGTTGGTAGAGACCGAGCCCCATTTATGACTTCAGAAGTGTATGTTACTCTCTGATTTGTATGTAAATCTTAGGGGTAAAACTCTTTATAGTTTTACCTGTTATCCAGCACCAGTTTGCATCTTCAAATATTTTTTGTGATCTCACTGATGTCTGCAATCTGCCTGAAATGATAAAGTGTTTGCCCGGGGCGAAACCAATGTTTCCACAGGCTGTGCCAGACACAGCTCTGGCCTGCCATAGGCTCATGCAGTGGACTTAATTCACATCCAGAGAAGAAGAAGAAGAGCAGAGTGGATTTAAAACATTGGTTTTATCCTGAATAATATTATTCTGGGCAGACTAGATATCTGTGAGATAAAGGAAATACTCTACCTTTCAAGATGCAACCTGCTGGATAACTGGCATGAAATCTTGTGCAGATATTCATGGTCCCCAGTGGATGAATGCTATCGACTTTGGAGATCCCCTGACTTTTCATCTGGAGTTGGAGTTAAAAGGACAGTGGATAATAATCAGATTTATAACGTGGAATGGGAAAATAAATAGTTCTTTTGTCCCCTAAAAATTGTAAAAACCTGTTCACAGATTTCAAGTGAATTTAGGGTGTAAGGTTTGGCAAGCGATTTAGTCTCATCTGGATTCAGATGCTAATCAGGAATTATTGAGGGGTTTTCTCAACACTGCAAGATGGGACATTTAAGAACACTTTCACCATCCTCTCATCAGCTTCAGTACCGACTCGAATGAAGGAGAACCTGGCCCATTTATCCCACGATTATATGTAAGACTAGTGAAGTCAACAATCCCCAGGTAGTCCCCGTGCCAGCTGCTTACCTTTTAGCATGCAGACTTAATGTGAATGGTTTCAGCGCACGCACAGCTGTCCAAATGAATCACGGTTAAACCAGCCCTGCCCTTGCCCCAGTTAAAAATGTCTGGGTCTGACGTGGTCACGTATCCAAATATAACTCCTGTTTTTGTGAATCGGCAAAGAAAAATACGTGAACAAAAGACACAGAGAGAGAGCAGCAGGTCATTTCAGAGCAAGTTCTCCTCCCCACCATCTCTATTTTTTCCCCTCCCACTACTTTGTTGATCGCGCTCCTTGTTAACCTCCCTCCCTAATGAGTACATGTCCCCCTGATAGTCACAGTTGTCCCCGTTACCCTCTTGTTTCCAGTTTCATGTTCTGTCTGGAGGCTAAGCTTCACTCTCTGTTTTGGATGAGCTTTCTTTCACCCTCTCCAGGGATCCGTCTCCTCTCTTCTCCTCCCTCTAACTTCACAGTCTGTACCTGTGTGTGTGTGCATGCTGAGTCAAGCATGCGTCCCATGAGCATAGGTGCTTTTTGATTACGTGTAATTTTGTTTAATGCTCGTGGTCTGCAGCTGTCATACTTCCACTCTTTCTGGGAAAAAGATGCAAGACTTTACATGTGTAGATGCTTTCCAGTTAAGGCACATCCTCCTCCTCCTCCTCCTCATCTCACCATCCCTTCATCAGTATTGTTGCGCTCCCACAGTGAATATACTATCTCCTTTTTTCACAAATGTTTCTGATGTTTCTTATAATTTTTGCTTTCAACTTTCAGCTCTTATTTTTTTTCTTCTTTTAATTAGAAGTTCCATATCCAGTACATGCCTCTACCATCCCTCCAGCATCACTGTCAATGTGCTGTACTAACTCAAGCATGCATGTGTGAATGAAACATTTCATTGCAGCATTGATCCAGAAGCCCTGCATGGCGTGGATTTATGCTGATCAGTTTCTACTTTTTACAATGAATGCCTGCATTTTAAGTTTCATAACTTACTGTAGAAATAAATAATATATTAAATGATAATCAAACTCCTCTGCTGCCGAGTAATTGCTACCAATAATTACTAGATTTTAGTGCTTGGCAGCGCACCACAACGTAGGGCTGCCAGTAACTGTGATATTACTATTTTAATTAACCAATTCATCATTTAGTCTATAAAATGTCAGACAATAGACCTTAAGGTAACATTTTTTAAATTGCTTGTTTTGTCCAACTAACAGTCCAAACCCAATGATACGAGGCTTCAGCAGTCTGACTTAACAAAAGAGTAGGGATCTTTCAAAGCCTTTTCTCACAGTGTTTCCTTGCGTGCACCTGCTCACGACTGTCATGTTAAAGACCCACTTTATTATATTCGCTTCAGCTGCATTTTTGCACCGAGCGAGGACTCTTTATAGTGTAGTCGCACTACAGTGGGATAGCTTTACGGACAGTATGGGGAGGAGGAATGATTACAGCCACCAGTAACTCTTTCAATACACATATGGCATGTGAGTAAATATAGATTTGAAAAACTGTGTCAATGTCTTAAGTACATTTACAGTTTGATGGATAGTTTTCTCCTTCCAGAGCTGTGTGTCCATCAGCGACCTCAGGCCTCCAAGTCATTATTTCCAGAGCGTAGTTGTGCTGCTGCATGTTTCCAGTAGCAGTAGGAGCTTAGCTTGTTCTCTGAGCCCATTGATAATCAACCTAATCGTATTTCAGCTTTTAGTAGAAGCGTGCTGCACTTCCGGTGGATTTGTAATAGTCTCATAGCAACAGCAGCAGCCACAAACAGCACAGAGCTCCATGTTTAGTGCTGCATGGATGGTGGGTGCAGAGGCTGAGGCCTCTGCACGGATTGAAACGATTCGTTGACTAATCGTTGAAGTGTTTAAGAGAAAGTGAATCGACAATAATATTCTTAATTGATTAAAGATAGGGTTGGTAATCTTAGGAAACTAGCAAGAGTACGCTAGATTTTAAAATTGATCCAACTGAAAAATCCAGTCCAGTGTTGCCAACTCTTTTCCAATGGAAGTAGCTGGCAGCACTATGATTGAATGAATGAAATGATTGGACGGGCTTATTACAGCCACAGATACCAGATTTTCTTCTCTTTTTTAGTAAAATCATTTGATTTATTGATTGCTTTTGGGATGTAAAGAGAATTTCAACAACAAATATAACAAAAAATGTCTTTGAAGAAGATTGCCAACCCTAGCTTTAAGTCATTTAACAAACAAAAATGCCAAACATTAGCTGGTTCCAGCTTCTCAAATGTGAGAATTTGATGTGTTTTTCTGTTTCATATTATTGTACAATAAATGTCTTTGAGTTTACGACTGTTGGTCAGACAAAGCAAGACACAAATTGTTCTCTGGGGAATTGTGGTGGGCTTCTTTCACTATTTTCTGATAAGTTATAGATTAAATGATTAAGAGGCTAATCAGAAAAATAATCAACAGATTGATCGGTAATGAAAATAATCATTATCTGCAGCCCTAACATGTAACTGTGGATGTTTTCCTCCAGTTTTATATTACTGGTGGAGTTCCTTTGTATGCTGGACTGAAACAATACAAAAATAAGTATTATTACTTCTTATTTGAAAGACATAAACTACATCATCTGAGGGAGAACCAGAGTTTTTGTACAAAGCTAAAGTTTGGAACAACTATCCTTTAATTTCACTCATAGTCCCATCTTTAATCCAGCCTCCTGTCCCTTAGCTGTTGGTTATGTGTTCCTGATTCATGGCCCTTCCTCTTTGCTTCCATTCCTCTCAGCGATTGGTGAAGATGAACATGCCAATTGCGGAGGACAAGACGGTGCATTTCACCTCCACGCTGATGGCCTTGATTCGCACAGCCCTGGAGATCAAACTGGCATCTGGTGAGCGACTAAAACTACAAAATCCAGAACCCCCTCGCGGCCGGACTGACGGCTGTGATGTTCATGCAAATGGCTGTGATCGCTGTGGTGCAGATTTGATGTGACGTGTTTGTGGGCCCGTCCTCAGGGGTCCTGGCGCAGCATTTGTGCGACGCTGATCTAAAGAGGGAGATAAACCGAGTGTGGCCCAACCTGTCGCAGAAGATCGCAAACCTGCTGGTGACGCCACCTAAATGTGAGACACAGTTCTGTTTGGGTTCTACTGAAGCCCAGCTGTTTGGCACTTGACCTCTGTCTTCTTTATTTGGCCGTGCACTGTAAAAAACAAGACTTTTAGGATGCAATAATAGATTAAAGCTGCTTGGTAAGATGGAGATTCATTTATTTTTGTCTGTTATTGTATTCTACTTCTTCTCAACACTTTGATGGTTCAATAATGTACAAATAACTTTTTAAGGTGTAGCTTGTTTACAGTCTTGTCCTTTGTTTTTCTAGTAAGCATGACAGCACAGCTCAGTTCACGCCCACGCTGCCCATACTGTACATATCCGCTTCTCTGAGTTGTATTTTGTTGCTCATCTGGCGCCATCTACTGGCCACATGGAGAAACCGTCTCTCACTCTGCTCTCTCCTCCTCCTCCAGATAATGAGCTGACTGTGGGGAAGGTCTATGCAGCTCTAATGATCTTTGACTACTATAAGCAGACTCGTGCCAAGAGACTCCAGCAGCAAAACACAGGGGGAACTCAGGTACAGTGTGTTACAGCTCAGAGGGGAAAACACTCAGGTCTTAGTGAGTGGTATGATCTAACATTTGGATTCAAAATGTAGTTGGGATCATTTTGTGTATAAAATGATTTTTAATTTCACTTGCTTTATATATAAATGAATAGCAACATGAACTCATTTCAAGAGATTCAATTGTCATTTTAAAGATAGAACTGCAGCAACCAGCACAAGACAGATGCTTTTCATGAATTAGTCAAGTAGAACGACATCCTTCTGCTCTCATAAAAAACTCATCTGGTGCTCTTTCAGTGTGTACACACTTCTTTATGCTGCTGCCGCAATGACTCCATTTGTGACATTTGCTGTCGGTCTGTCTTGCAGAGTAAACTCGGGTCGTTGTTCCGTCCCATGCTGCCCCTCACTCACATCCAGGAAATAGAACCACCGATCTGCAGCCCCAAACAGCCCTTTTCACCTGAGCCAGAAGCCAAGCTACAGACACTGCCCTCTACCTCCATCACCTCGGTCCACAGGGACACAATGTAAGTGACTGTCTTCTCTGTCATAGAAACATAATATATCCACAACATAGATTTAATTGCACGAGAATATGTTCCGTAGTAATATTTAGGAATTTAGGAAAATTCCTTAAAGGTACAGTGTGTAGGATTTATAATGAATAATGAAAACATAGTAATTAATATTATATTCCCTTTCTGCGAATAAATCACGCGAATTGTTACACACTGTTCCTTTAAATCAAATCAGATTTCTCTAAAAGTATAAAAGCTTATTTTTCATTCGACAAATGGCCTTAGAGATGGAAATAAGGGAAACTATCTTGACAAATCACCGACATATGGTTCTATAAGGAAAGACACTCAAATGGTGTTTCCTCAGTTGATATCTTTACCTACAGCCCTGATTAGCTGCTCTTGTATGTTGGTATACAGACTAAACCAGAGGAGTGCCATAAAACATTCCCAGTCCGGAGATGTTTCTCAGGCGGCACATCAGAGGCCCAAAGGCCGAAGGAAACTACAGAGAGGCCTGTCAGAGGATGTGCCATATTCCACCATACCTCAGGTACATCGACACCGAGAGAACACCATCATATCAATGCTATTTTACATTCTGACTTTCTGTTTCATCTGTGTTGCCTCAATACGTACTACTATTACTACTTCTTTGTCATGCAGGAATCTGTTGAACTGAAGCAGGTGGAGGACGTTTCAGACACAGAGGAATATCCAAGCCTGGAGGGCCACTGCAGAGCGGCTTCTCTGCCGCGACTCAATGCTGAGTACTACGTAAGCTCCTCAGTGCTCATGACGCTGCGCCTCTTGTTTTACTGCTCACAGAAAAGATCTCTTTGGCTTTATTCACAGTTGTTTTGTTTGAGCTGCATTCTTGTGATAATATAATGATAATGATAATAATCTACAGACACCTGGGATAGCTTAGATTTTTCTTGAAGAAATAATCTTCTGCAATGAATAACAGGAAATACAAAATAATGAAATGTCTGTGCTTGGCAGTGAACAGGTGGCTGTAAATGGCCGGTGCGATGCTGAGTGGTTGGCGGTTATTGAAAGCAGCCGTGAGCTTAACAGGAGCAGAGTTGCTCTCTGTCAGTCCACATCAGTTCATCCCGCCGACCTCGGCGCGACCTCTCCTGTCTGACAATTTCACATTTATTACAGGAGGAGCAAATTGAGGGTAGAGATGGACTCAGCAAAGTGCACAACATAGTTGGTAGTTGATTAATATGATAAGACAGTTATTAAATTAGAAACAAACAAAAGCCAGGGACACAATTGTCTGGGACTATGAACAAACCTGTTGGTTTATTTGTGTTTTCTCTACAATACCACCTCAAATCTCAGGTCTTACACCACTTATGTCATTGGCTGATTAAAAATGTGCCATTGTTACTTGTTTGCAAAAGAAGGCAGGAGTTATTGGATATTTGGTTACTGAATGACCAGTTAAGCTGCAGTGAGAGTTCTTGACTTATGACAATAATTGACGCCAGCCTCAGTATTGTTTTACCACATTCAGATTGATCTTTTCTTAAAGGAATAATTTAATTTTTTTTTGTTATTTCCTGTCTTTCCGAGAGTAACGAAAGGTCAATTAGCTTACCATAAGAAGTAGTTAAAAGAAATAGAAATAACTCCCCCTAAAACCACAACTTGTTGATTTTTCATTCCTGTTTGTGGAGGGATTAATGACATATAATCTGTTAGTGAGCTTCAGAGGTGCTGGCAATGGAATACAGATATTGTATTCATCTGTTACAGTAAGTATCGACCTTCATCGTACTAACCTGATCATGTAAATACAACATGAGATAAATTGTAAGTTGAATTTCTTGGAAATCGTAAGGATGCTATTTTAAAAAATGTTTTAAATTTGGTTTACCTCACTAATACAATTAATATCATTTTTTTTAATTTCATACAATATTCACACTCATCTACAATATAATCTAACATCTGAGTTTTGCCTGACTGCATTAATCCATTTATATTTATGAATTTCATGTATTGTCATCTGTTACATTTTATTTTCCTTTTTGACTGTCATGCTGGGAGTTACAGTCGCTGCTCTTGTCTGCTGCATATGGATGTCATGTCAAGATGATTTTTCTGTCCATCACTTCTCTGTCTCCTGGATTGTCTCACCTGTCTGATGTTGTCTGTTTAGTTTCGCTGTCTCTCTGTGTTTTTGTCTGTGTCTCTCTCTCTCTGTGTGTCACCCTGCTGTCCCACAACACTTAACATGTGCTTTCCTTATTGTTTATGTTGCATTTTGATCTCTCGCTCTCTCTTTCTCTGTAGAGGATGGTGTTATCCTGTATTTTTGTTATTGTCAACAAATCCCATGAAAAGACCAAAACCGCCAATTAATGAAATAGGAGAAAATATTGCATTTGTCTGGGACTATTTTCAACTGCAGATTAATACACATTTGGTGCTCTAGTTAGGATTTACAGTAGCAGGATGGTGTATGTGTGTGTGTTCATGGTAATAAACAGCTGGCAACCTCCGGGTCTGAAAAGTGAAGCCAATGCCGAAGTGCCTTAAACTTGCAGTCTTTCTAATAGCCAGCAGGGGGCGACTACCCTGGTTGCAAAAAGAAGTCTATGAGAAAATGATCCTACTTCTCACTTGATTTATTACCTCAGTAAACATTGTAAACATGAGTTTATGGTCTCAATCGCTAGTTTCAAGTCTTCTTCAATACAGCATGATGTTCAGTTAGTAAATTATGCTCCCATTTAGAGTCAAAATAGACCATAAAGCAGGAGATGCTTTAGGGCGTGGTTACCTTGTGATTGACAGGTCGCTACGATATATACAGGCTTTGGATACACACACAATACTTGTTAGTATGGTTAGTGGTCTTTTCGTCCGGTTTATAGACAGCAAGAAAATTCTGAATATCACCAGCCTTCTCCTTCCTGAGTCTCTTCTCTAATCGTCTGTCTTCCCTTTCTCCTAATTCTGATGCCCACTGCTAATGTTTTGCCCACCTCCCTCTTGTGTGTGCTGTCTGATAGCGGAGCCACCCTCGCCACGCCCCTGGGACCCACCTGGCAGTATGTACCACCTGTTGTGCCACCTCTCTCTTTCTCTTCTTCACTCGTCCTCTCCCTCTTCTTCTTCTTCTTCTTCTTCTCTTATGTGTGTGTTGGCCTCCATGTGCTCCTCTCATCTCAGTGCAGAGTTCACACCCATCATGGACAAAGTGACCCTCCTACATATACAGTATACTCTGATCATTCCATGAAATTGCTGATAGATACATCACATGCAACACACAAATTTACATTGTCCACAAAACATAACCCAGATCCCTGGAAAGGTATTAGTATGTGTACCCGGGGCATGTCGAGCACTCTGTCCTGCTTTACAGCAATACAGTACACTTTGGTAAAACGTGGTTGTGTGTACTGTATGTGAGTTTCATTATGTAGTAATGTAGTAGTGTAGTAGTGTGTATTTTTCTTTTGTGAGTTGGTGTGTGATTGTGGAACAAGGCAGGGACAGTACTGCTGCTTTCTTGCTTTGAAATAACTTTTTTCTTTCAACTACACTACAAAAACCCGTCCAACCTTATCTGTCGTTTGATGTTACTTTCAGTCTTAAAATCTTATTTTTCACACATGAAAGCAAAAAAAAATCGGATTTATCTCTTGAATCTTTTACTGACCCTCACTTTCAGACTTTTAGTAGTTTGAAAGAAATATTTTTTACTTCTTTTTAATAGGCATTTATCGAAAAAGTACGATTTTAAGACTGCATACTAGATAAAATGGTAATATGGATATTCTCCGCAGTGTTGTGATATTGTTGTCCCTGACAGTAGCTACAGGATAGACTGTGGGGTAGGAACAAGAGGAACAACACAACCACCCTACATCTGTCCGTGGAAGAGCAATTCATGATAATAGCATTTCATCACTACCATGTCATCTAGTGGGTATTCAAAGTTCCTTATGATATCATGACTTAATACATTTTTAGCTCTAGAGGAATCTAAATAAACACTGACATATTTGGAAACTAAAATCCAGAAAAACTTCTAAAATCATCAGACATGATCGAGGCAGCAACCAGCAGGTGGGGTGGTAACTTAGCTGTTGTTCCAGTTCTCTATCACATCAGTTTGTTGCCTGGTAGCTGTACAGGTCAGCGAGATAAGAATGAGGTGGGGTGAGTGTCATTGTCCTGTAATCTATGGAGGGAAATTGGTGAATGTAAGATTTTAAAGGAACACACCACTGAATACTTAAAGCCGCTGTATTTTATAATAACAATTAGGGCTGTCAATCGATTAAAATAGTTAATTGTGATTACGGTGATCGCAAATTAATGGCACATTTTTTATCTGTTCAAAATGTACCTTAAAGGGAGATTTGTCAAGTATTTAATACTCTTATCAACATGGGAGTGGGCAAATATGCTTGCTTTATGCAAATGTATGTATGTATTTATTATTGGAAATCAATTAACAACATAAAACAATGACAAATATTGTCCAGAAACCCTCACAGATACTGCATTAGCATAAAAAATATGCTCCAATCATAACATGGCAAACTGCAGCCCAACAGACAACAACAGCTGTCAGTGTGTCAGTGTGCTGACTTGACTATGACTTGCCCCAAACTGCATGTGATTATCATAAAGTGGGCATGTCTGTAAAGGGGAGACTCGTGGGTATCCATAGAACCCATTTTCATTCACATATCTTGAGGTCAGAGATGGTCAATCAGGCCTAAAGTTAGGTACAATGATATGTAGTATGACAGTCCTAAATCAAGGCAGTGAGTGTTGTTCGATACTTAAAACACATGTTTTCAGTGGAGTATTCCTTTAAATAAAACACAATGTGTTGATAAGCAAGTATTAGCTATTTACAGAAAGATTACAATTGTTGAAAATGTCAAAAAATGCCACAAAGGCCAATGTCAACACCCCACCTCTTCTTTGTTCACTAGCAGAGACTCCTGCTAGCTTACAAATTATGTAAGTTCTGTAACAGTAAGTACTCAAGTTCTGTCACAGAATTGTGTTCCTTCTTCTCAAACTTTTCTTACATCTGTACCTGGAGAAGAACGGGTAGAACGTCGGTCTTAAGACAAAATATTGCCGTCCACTGGTTGTGTCATTTGTGTGTCGTGGATATTTTGGTGATCCAGTACAAGTGGTTTGGGTCAAACCGCCACAGCCGCCCCTCTGCTCTCCTTTGTCCTCACGCCTCTCCGCGTTTCTCTCACCCTCTCAGCCGATTGTCGACCTCAGTCCTATCAGGCGCTCTGCGTCCTCGCTGACGCCGCAGCGCCACCAGGAGGTCGGGCTGAGGGAGTATGACCTGGAACGGCCCGGCATGGCCCAGTCCTCAACGGGGCCGGGGCAAGTCGATGGCCAGGACAGAGGCCACCACCATCACCACCACCACCGCTGCCATAGACGCAGGGACAAGGACAAAGACAAGAAGCAGAAGTCCCTGGATAGAACTGCATCAGTGCAGCCGTCCAGCACTGTTGGTGAGACAAAAACAAACTTGTATTTTCATGAGTAAAGATTTTGGATTGATACTGTAGAGGCTTTTGAGTCATCATACATTATCAAAAATGCAAGGTCATCCAAAGTTGAACCTGGATCAAAGCACCCTTGCTCAGTTCAATGCACTGTTGTTTATCACAAAAGAAACAAGAACAAGAGGTGAAAACACTGTTTGTTTAGCAGGAAAGGGAAATCTTGACCTTGGAAACATTAGTTTGACATTACAAATTCCTGACTCAATGTCCACCCACTAGCTTTTTAGGGACTTTCATCCACATCTGGTGGTCTTTCTCTGTAGGTTTCTCCATGACAACTGAGCAGTGGACCTTGAGTTGGATTTTTTTTTTTTTTGTCAAAAGACATGCTTGTTGTTTCCTGCTTGTAGTCCCGTTCCATTCGCTCAACCAACTGACTGACTCGAGAGAATCTTAAGAAAGTAGAAAGGCACTCGGAGTGCGCAGACCTCCGGCAAGGCCAAATCCCCTATCGCTCAGTTAAATTTTGTTAGAATCACATACAGTGACATATAGTCACATATATATGGGTCTATTCATGAAATTTGACCTTCGAAATTAACCCATCCTAAGCATTTAGGAGCAGTGGGCTGCTTTAAAGCAGCCAGGGGAGCAACTCGGGGTTCAGTGTCTCGCTCAAGGACACTTCAACATTTAAACAGCAGGAGACCTTCTGGTTAAAGAACGACCCGCTCAACCCACTGAGCCGCCCCAAAGTTTTTCTATACGATATTCAGAGCAGGAAAAGACTATTTGTTGTGTAAAGATATGGAGGTGTAATGTCTACCTGAGCAGAGAATGAAGTCCCTCTCCCTGTGTGTTTGTTGTAATCAGAATAATAACACACTTTAAATGAAAGTGAACAATTATGCGTGTATCCACGCCGTGATTCAGACCTGCTCCAAAATGTATTGGGTTCTTCCTTGGCCCACGCTTCACCCTCCCACCAAGTTTCATGAAAATAAGGCCAGTAGTTTATCTGTAATCCTGCTGACAAACAAACAAACAAATCAAACCAAACCAAAAATAGATAAATGTCATCACATAGGGCTTAATACCATGAACGAAGTATTTTTAAAAAGTCAATTAAGGGGCATATTTTAGGTTGTTGAGAGATTAATTCTTTTAACATAGCGATATTAATTCATATAATACAGCGAGGAGAATATCATAGAAACTTGGCATCACTTTCACGGAGAGACAGCGATGGCAGGCCGGGCTTTCCTTGTGGATTACTTGGATGTCTCAACGTAGCTGCAGAAATTCTTTATAGGATTAAAGTTCCATGATCGGGTTATGTAGGTGAAGGGGTTTCTGCTGCGCTTCAACCGGGGATTTTACATGTCAGGCTTTCCATCTGATTAGCAGAGAGAGTTGTGAGCTCTCAGAGGAAAATCTGCTTTGCATGGATCAGTTGCTGCCTTTGTTCCTTCTGACCTTAACAGCTACATTTATAAAAAAGTAGACTGAGCTCCACAGACTTAACACTAAGAGCTGCAAAATAAAACTGAAAAGGCTTGCATTTACATTTTCTTTATTAAAAAAAAATACAGAAACAAGCTGTGCCACATTAAGAAAAAGGTTTTTATCTTTGCTTCACATACACACACACATTATTCATTCTAATTTCTCACATACATCTAAAAGTACATTTAAATTCCCTTTTAATACTTTGGACACACAAACAGGGAGCAGCAGTAGACACTGGCTGTTTGCCATGAATGAGGTCACCTCTCCCACTCATCTGTAAATTTTATAGAAATAAAATGAGTGTCTACTATTTCATACTGGAGTTAGATCATTAAAAAAAACACTAAAACACACACATATTGACCGTCATCTTTTCTTGTAAAATGTCCGGTGTAATCGGTAACACCGGTGTTGTTCCAGTTGGAAACTGGAATTTTGGGGTCTTGAGAATAAAACACAGCATTCATTACAAGCTTGAGATCATGCAGAGATGTCTGAAGAACATTAAAGGCAGGTTGTAATCTAGGATATATTTTGAGTTGAAGGGCCAAATGCATACAACACTGTGTCATCTGCATAAAAATGTATATTTTAACTCAGTGTTGGATTGTCAATAGTAAAAGACCCGGCACAGTACTGTGTGGTATTACTCATCCCAAATGAGGTTGTTTTGAAACCATCAGTACAGATCGACTGTCAGACAAATATGCACAATAACAGTTCTAAGCAAAAACATCCGAAACAAGAGCCCAAGTTGGTGCATTCAAGGATGCTCAGACATCTCAGATTCAGAGTCAGCTAAGGAGCAACAGCAACCCTTTTATTTCAAGAAATCAGTAAATTCATATAATCCTTTTCACACTGCCAGTGTTGGTTTATTGGTTTTCCTCTGGGGTAGGTTTTAGGACAACTTTTCTTGAGCCGACTCTTAAATCTTAGCTGTCACAGTGTCTATAAATGCACCAATGATTTACAAAATGTATTAATGCAACTTAATACTTGTTCAGAGGGTCCTGGTCACACTCTTTGTTTGCCATCGGGGGTCGTCTGCTAGAGCGATTACAGCCGGAGAGCTGGTGGCAGGGAGTTTTTAGTGTTAACACTGGAGGGCAGCAGCTGGACTTTATTGCTGAGATAAAAGGCCACAGTGGACAGGTCTAGCACAGGGATTTATGGGTACCTCTGGGTGAGATAGAAGAACATCCAGCAGTCCTCTCTACATCTATTAAACTGAGAGAAACAGCAAAGGGGGTTTCTCTCCTCAAAGCTCGTCATTCTGGAGGCAGATCTGACTCATCAGAATGATGAATAGGCTTCTGTGTTTCTGTCATCGCGGTTTTAATCTGAGAACTGAAGTTATTCCAGCGCTGAAGAGAGTAATTTCACCACAGTGCTTTGCTTTATACCACACACCCATGGTCTAGATAGAAACACACACACACACATGGATGAACCATTTGCCTTTAATTAGAAGTGTAATGAAATATCGTGGAATATAATTTGACAGTACAAAAACATGATGCGTATCATGGAACTAAAAAATGGTTCTATCAGACTATTGCCTAAAGCATTTGGCTGAGGTGAGAAGTGTCAAGATAATGAGCAAGCTGAATTGAGACACAACGTTACATGAACTTTTGCTTAACTTTCACCTCAGCAGTGGGTTTTCAGTCTTTCCTCTTTCCAATTCAACTCAAATCATAACAACTTTAACAATACAAACAATTAAAAACTACAAGCAAAGAGCTGTATGTGGAGCACTGTCAATAGACCACATGTTTTCACTGAAATCGGGACAGTTGTAATTTCAGAAGATGTGTCTTTCATTGCATTTTGCAGTGCCTCGAGTAGATCGACTGTTATTGTTTATACAGTATATTTCCATTGACCTTGTTTGCATTTGTACTGCAGGTAAATATTGCTTTGCATTGTAAATGCAACTGAACTGAGGCATTCAACACATTAACTTAGAGGGGACATATCACTTTTTCAGTGCTTGTGCACATAGATTTGGGTATCTGGAGTGACTACCAACCCACAACCCAGTCAGTTTTTTGTGGGCTGTCTAGGTCAGAAAGCATGTGATTCAACAGGCCATTCAGATTTGGCTCCCCTTCCTATACATCAGACCTGCTCTTTCTCATTTCATTCGATGGTGCCATCCTCCAGATTCGTTCACCGACCCTTCAGCCGAAGGTTTGTCCAGAGAGCGAGCGAGGGAGCGGGACCGCAGCCGGCCTCATGAGAGGAGGCACCACTCCTCTGCAGGAGAGAAGCAGCGCTACTACTCCTGCGAGCGTTACGGCAGCAGGGAGCAGTGTCACACCAAGTCAGCCGGTCCCAGTCGATCCACGTCTCCCGGTGAGGGACAGGACGCTGTTTTGCTCAAACAGGTGAGTTACCTGCCAATCTGTATGTGGCTCAGTGATTAACAGCTAGTTTGTCGTGCACACCTTGCAGTCCGTGAGTGACACGTTTCATTATTTTGACTGTGTACTCCAGTACATTGGATTTTAAATTTAAAAAATGTGACTATGAGTTCTTAGTGCTGACTTTCAGCTTTATTTTTAGGGTGTTCACATCCATGCAGGGTGAACAGTAGGATCTGTTGCCCTTTTTATTCAGAGCTCCCTGAATTTGAGGAGGTCAGGAAAAACAAGATTTTCAGTTTTTTTTTTACGTTGCTCTTTAACCTCCAGTGTGTTTACTTGCAGACCTCCCTCTATGTGGAGAATTGCCTCAGCACTAAAGCAAAATAAATGTGCTGTCTTCCCATTTACCCGCTGATACATTATTTGTTTCCTCAGCATGGTAGCAGTGTGGTCAAAGCTGGCCCTGTAACGCTCCCCTCTGGTTCGAGCACTCCGGGCCGCGGTCGCAGGCAGCTCCCACAGACGCCCCTCACCCCTCGTCCTGCCGTGGCCTACAAGACCGCCAACTCCTCGCCTCTCCAGCCCGGTGCCAGCATCGCTACAATGGGGCACCCGACTCGCTTCAGCCGTGGCCTTTCAGAGCATGAGCGCTTACACCGGGGCTACGACGAGTCCCCGATACCGGTCACCCGCATCGGTTCGGACCCTAATTTAAGCCGGCAGGTCTCCTCTCAACAGGCCCTCCTTGAAGAGGACTTCCAGGACACTGTGAGCAGCCACGGAGGGGGACGCTCCGCCAGAACCGCCGCCTCCACCACAGCCTCAACTTCACACGGAACCGCCGCTGCGCCCGTCACAGCGGCCGCCGCGCAGGGTCGGGCGGGGGTGGTGCCTAACGGGTACCACTTCACCCTCGGGGTCAACTCTGCGTCTGGGCCCGGGAGTCGAGGAACAGGAAGTCTCAGGGAGAGGGAGGAAGAGGACTGGTGCTAACGTGGCAGAAAGCTGTTAGCTGAGGACGGGCAGTGCTGTACAGCGCTCCTGTCAGGTCCAATGAGCTGACAGGAAGCCAGCGGGTTGACACAGAGGGAAGGATTTTGAGGAAAAAGCCAGTGGAAAGTGCTGTAAAAGGGGGATCAGAAATCATTCCAGCTTTGTAGTGTTACTCTCCTTTTTTATACAACAAACTTTCAAGGAAAAAAAAACACTGATGACTTTTTCTACCCCCTTTACTTGCACTGAAATTATAGCACCTGTGAAGACCCTTAAGTATTTTGCCTTGGCCAGTAAAATCAGTGATGGAGCAGAAGACAAAAGCCAAAACCTCCTCATCCTTTGAGTGAAGTGTGTTTCAGACTGATCTGAATGCCTCATTCCTGGTATTAATATGGCTGCTCACAACACTGTTTTTATTTTTGTATGTCTCATTGCGTTTATGGTTGCCAGAAGAGTTTCAACTATATCATATTGATGCTTCCACCAAATTATCTTTACTTCATCAGCTATTACTTCGGAGTTAGCACCTAATTCTGACCAGAACCGATATTAGGAACTATTTTATGTAGGTCTTAAACTGATGCCATGACACCTAAGGGACACAGTGACAAAAATGAAACGGATGGGAAGGATTGGAGTAGGACTAGAGCCCGGTTTTCATGATCACATTTTTTTGTAAATTGTACCAGATGTAAATTTTTTGAGTGCACATAGGGACTAGATAACTTTTCTGACGTTATGTGGCTGAATACTAAGTGCCTCGTTTTCCAAGATGTATTGGTCAGATGGACTTGAATATACAGTAGAGGATGTAAGTATGTACACAGCTGAGAAAAAGTGTAGAGAACAAAGTTTGAATCTGGTGTAATGGACAGAATGCAAAAAAAAAACACTTTTTGTACTGAATCTTGTGGTAGGTATGTTCGAATTACAGATCCAAAGTAAGCAATGTAGTGCATGCCGGGGTCTTGAACTTGTCAAAAAATAGTGTCTGTACTTTTGCTTAAGGGTGTGTGGTAAGCATTTGCCTTTCTCTTTCAAATATACTGCCAGCCGGTTGGTAGAAATGGTCTCTGAATGCAGAAAAGTGCCATTTTTGTTTTTATTTTTAATCAACAAAAAATGTCGCCTCCTCAAGCATACAGTGTATAACTCATCTCTGCCATATTTGCCCACGGGTTTTCCGTTCTTCGTTTCTCTTTCCTCTGAGAGCAGTATTGCGTGAGGGTTTGTAGGAGAAGTTACCTGTTTGCGTATTCACAGGTACAATAAAGAGTTGTGTTGTTGCTGCTGACTGTTGACGTAAAATAGGGCTATGCAACAAGACGACACTTCATCTGCCCTGTAGCTTTACCCCTCTGGAATCTCCAGGTTCAGGCTTTAGTGTGACTGCGACCAAATTTTACATTTATGTATGAAGAGTTGTAAATTGTAAATGTATTCTACGATGTACAGTGAAATGAAAAACACACACTGAGGCACAAATGGTATCAAAGCTGATATATGTGAATCACAGGGCATTTTTGAGGTGGGCAAGTTGACTGCATGACGCCTACCCAGATAGAACCACCCAAAATATAAAACTGTGTTCTTTACAGACTTGGGTCAAGTTGTGTTTTTTAATAGTTTTTAGTGGTTTTTAAACTTGCTTGGAGCAGAAGGCTGAACTAATTTATATCATTATGTCATTACTAGAGCTCTACACAAGCCTAAAAGACCAATAGTACGTCCTTAAGAGCTGAACTGGTACTGCCAGATTCCAGACCCCAGACCTGAGGCTATATTTGGCTTAATTTGATCCTTTTACTGATTGTTAGCCCACCAGGCTAAAGCACCACATTGGCTAGACTCTTTCCTACTTCCCACAGGACATCTACTTAAAGGAAAAGGCTGCAATATTCTATAGTTTTGTTACTGTCAACAAATCCTACGAAAAGACCAAAACCAACATTGTGTTAGTCTGTCTTTCAGTAGGCCTATATCCCCAAGGCCATAAATATTTAAAAATGAGTCACAAATATGTAGTTTTATGTCTAAAACATGCCCAGTAATTTCCTAAAACAGCTGGTCACTGTAGTTTTTAGCAAATGTTACTTAAACAGGAGTAAATAGTGCATTTGTTGGGGACTATTTTCAGCTGCGGATTAATACTCACAATCAAAGGGTGTATGTGCATTGACTCAAACTACTGTAATAATGTCCCTACTTTGTCTGTGCCACTCAACCCCAAGCCCATTGGTTCCAACTGATGAGGTAAATATTTAAAGTAACAGTGTGTAACATTTAGCGGGATCTATTGGCAGAAATTGGAATATAATATTAATAAGTATGTTGTCTTCGGTGTATAATCACCTGACAATAAGAATCGTTGTGTTTTTGTGACCTTAGAATGAGCCGTTTATATCTACATGGAGCCGGCTGCCAATGTTTCTACAGTAGCCCAGAACAGACCTCACCGCTAGATGCCACCAAATCCTACACACTACCCCGTGAGAAACCAGAAGTTGATTTATTTGTCACTTCAGGAATCATTTTAAACCAAACCACAGACTTTTCCTAAACCTAACCAAGTAGTTTGGTTGCCTAAACCTAACTAAGTTGTTTCCTGTGTACAGACGGAAGATTATTTTGAAAAGACTGTATGCATGTTAAGAGCAGAAATTGACACATGCGTCACATGTTGCTGGTGGACATTCGTAGGAAAACGCACGAAAAATGAGGAATAACTCTTCGTAAGATAACATACGAACTGTTGTATGAGAATCCGTTGAATTAGGTAATTGGTCAAAGAAGAATTAATATGTCTTGGTGCGAATGGCGGATTTTTGTGTAAAAGGATTTGTCAAAATTGTGAGTTAGGGAATTTTAATGTGAGTAAGGGACCTATTTGAATAAAGCATATGTTGCACATACAGAATATCAAAATACAGATTAGATCAACATAACAGACTTCTAAATCTCTTGGTGCTCTTTGTATTTAATCTAAGCAAGTTTATGAACATTTAAATTATTTGCAAATATAATTTGATCCAAGTCTGATTATTTCCTTGTGTTTTAATTTCACTTCCTGTTGTCTCATATTTGTGCAATCTATTTGATGGATCATGTAAAAGGAGGCATTTTAGACTTGGTCTAACTGTAGGCGTGGCTCTGTTCTCTGTGAAGGTAATGTAATAGATTGCTTGTCGTCTTAAACGTTGCTGTAAGTTGCCATAATGGAGCAGAGATTTGTGTTCCTCTCTACGATAGATTTTTTTTTTTTAAAAGATCCAACATTTCCAGACCTCCGACGAGCCCTATACGAACAGGGTGCCAAGTTTTCCTCTCACAGTTTTACTATGACTGCCCCCCTCTGGACATGTCCTGTTTGCATGTTCTGAAACGAAAATGTGCATGTGCAAAAAAAAAAAAAAAAGAGGCATTGTTTGACTTCATTCAGTCCATGATTTGTACAATTTGTTTCCTGGTTGTATTTTCTGATTATCTAAACACACAATGTATCTGTTTCAGGTAAAGACAAAAAAAAAAAAGAGCTTGAATATAATTTTGTCACAGAACCACCAAAGTGGGAACGAGGCTCTTTCTCAGAAAAGAGGTTCTGGAGTGGCTGAATCCTTCGCTGCCTGATCTGTTACTTGACTGTCTCTCCCGCAGTCATTTCGACTGTACCTATAGATTTTATATGAATATAAGTCCTTGAATAAAGAGGTATGATTATGAAATTGCAACATGTATATCTTTGAAGATTGCATGTCTTGTGATTAGAGTTGGGTTTTTGATAGCATTTTAGTGAATTTGAATCCAGTACCTAATCTGATAGACTCCATATTCCTTATTGAATCTTGTTTTGTTTTAGCTTTCTGTAATTATTAAAGGTGCAACGTGTAGGATTTGGTGGTATGTAGTGGTGAGGTTGCAAATTGCAACCAACTGAAACTCCTCCCGTGTGCCAAGCGTGTAGGAGAACTACGGTGGCTGACGTGAAAACCTGAAAACACGAATGGCCCTGCCTAGAGCTAGTGTTTGGTTTGTCTGTTCTGGGCTACTGTAGCTCCCTAACAACAACACAACTATTCATATTTTCAGGTGATTATACACTAAAGAAAACATACTTATTAATATTATTAATTTCTGCCAATAGATCCCCTTAAATGTTAAAAAAAACATCAGATAACACGGTAAAAAGAGAGCTACATAAAGTGTAACAAAATATGAACCATTTAAATAGAAGGAAGTATAAAAATAGGAGCAGTATATACAGTATTGACAATAAACAGACTATTAACAAAATGCAGAAGTGGAAAATTATATTGCACAGTGAGAATGAAATTAAATTACACCTGAAAATATTGCACAGCATGAATTACACCTGAGTAGTAATAATGATAATGATATTGCACAGTCATTACACAGTTTGCAAATCAAATTAAGGCAAGATTAAAAATAAATAGATAGATAGATGATAGATAAGTAAAAGAATGATGGGAAAAAAAGATGTTTAAAAGAGAATGATGGATAAAAAGATGCTGTTATAGTTGTATGTGGTTTGTGGACTACACTTTGCAGTTAAGTTGCACAAAGGCTTTAAAACAGACTGGGTGGAGCCCTGCAGGATTTTGATTGGTCCTCATCACATGAGAGGGGCGGGGCCTCTGCTGGCTCGTTAGACTCCTCTGTGATGTGATGCAGCTGCAGGTCATCAGGAGGAGAGAAGCTGCTTCTGCTGGCAGAGGAGGAGGAGGAGAGGTGAAGAAGAGGATGACAAGTTGCACTCCAAGTTGAAGACAACAATGTTCCTCACTTTTTGACTAAAGAGAGCCACACTAGAGCTGTTTTTTATATCCGTTTTGGCTTTGCTTGTTTGCATGTCTTTTTTTAAATCTTAATTAAGAAAGGTGATTAAAACCGGGAAGATGTTCTTCTGCTTGTTGTTCAAATGGACACTTTGCCTTCACGTTGCCTTCATAACGACAGAAAGCACCGTCTCACCTCAGGACGATGCACCACCGGTGGATTCTGGAGGAGAGTCCGGCTCTGGGATGCTGCAGACAGGTAAGATATGACGACACACCTGTGGAGCCCTTTATAACGGTCATGCTAGCCTAGATAATGATACATTTAACTTTAACATCACACCTTTGCTTTCACCTTAGCTAGCACCAAAACAGTTCAAAACTGTGTCTGTTTTCTTTGTTGTTTTGCTTGTCTTTAAACTTAAGGAAACCTCAGTAACTATATGCCTATGTATAAAGAGTTCAATAATAATAAGTTCAATAATATATAGGCCTATACTAGTGGGAAAAAAAAAAATATATATATATATATATTTCTCTTGCAAACCCTGAAATATCCACTTAAATCTACTGTACTCTCTTGAGAACCCACAAAGTGATGCATTCTGCTATTTGTCACATTGCAGCCTACTTTTCCTCACTGTCATCTGTAAACTGTGATTTCATGTAGGGCTGCACGATTATGGCCAAGATGATAATTGTGATTATTTTTTATCAATATCGAGATCACGATTATTTATCACGATTATTCATCGGTTTAGGACCGGGGTCAGCAACCTTTACTATCAAAAGAGCCATTTTAGGAAGAAAAAAAAATCTGTCTGGAGCCGCAAAACATTTGAGCATTGTGATGAAGATAACACAGTTTATAGTCTAAGTTTATAGTGTATAAGTCTAATGCAGTGAGGGCCAAAGTGCAAATGTACGACGGAGTATTAGGGCCACATTGAGGGAAAAAACATCTGAGATTTTGAGAATAAAGTCATAATATTAAAAGAAAAAAGTCGTAATATTACGAGAATAAAGTCATAATACTACGAGAAAAAAGTCGTAATATTACGAGAATAAATCTCATAACTTTACGAGAAAAAAAGAAAATAACACGTAAAATTACTACTTTATAATATTATGCCTTTATTCTCGAAATCTCAGATTTATTTTTTTTCCTCAATGTGGCCCTAATACTCTACCGTCGTACCAACAATGATAAATAAAAATGTAAACAAAAAAACGTATTAATTTTTAACAAACTGTCGCTGTAGGGTTTGCGCTAGTGATGCACTGGTTGACCCACAACCCCGTTGGGCGGTTTGGGTGAGCTTACTAGAAAATATTGTGAGTTTGTATGGGTGGGTAAGTTATTAATAACTTACAGAAACATTGTGTCCACCTCTTCTCCTCTGTCTCTCACACCAGCCACAGTGGTGGCTTGTAATTTTAACAGGTGCCATGTCACCACCACGTAATGCGCTGTCAAGAGGGTGTAGTAATTTCACGTACTTCTGTGTGACCACATTGTTTAAGTAGCACCTAATTTGATATGCAGCTGAGTTTTTCTATGAGCGGACACACATTTTTTAACAACAATATCACAGGCGATCATGTTCCTTTAATTGCGGGAAGCCAAAATCGTGATCGCGATTAATATTCGTTTAATTGTGCAGCCCTAATTACATGCCAGATTTGTTGATGCACTAATAACATCATAAAGCAACATCACCTGTGAAAGCTCTTTAACAGCCAGCCACAACAGCAGGCTGATGCCAGACTGTATCAGCTGGAGGTCATTACATCATTTGTTCAGTGCAGTTTGTGTCCAGATGAAAATCTTCCACTTCTCAGATACTCTCAGCATCTTCAATCAGTCCAACATTGATTCTGTCACTATTTTCATTCCTCTGCTGTGAGAGTGAACCCAAAACATGTGCAGACTGAGTGGATAACTTTGTTTGGCAAGCCACGAAGACTTAAAATCAGACCACAATGAAACAATAAGACTTTTTCACTGCAGGCCAATTGCTTTTAATGGCTTTTTTTCCAATTGCTATTACAGCTTCTTAAAGAAAAAAACACAAATTAAGAATTGTTATTGGAGCACGCTTGTAATGCAATTTGCAGCCTGCCGATATTTATTCAACATTAACAAGTTTACTCATAAATTGATAGCCCTTAAATCCTAAATCTGAGGTGTTTCGTTAATGTGCTGTAAATTCCTTTACTGCAAACATAAACAGCCTTGCATTTATATTATTGCTGCTGTCTTTCCTCTTAATATGCATCTTAATTGTCAAAAACCACCTGGACAAAGTCGCCAAATCCTTTAAATCAGTTTGAACCAACATCTTTGATCTCTGATAGTGAATTTAAAGTCCTGACATCTTTAGAGGAACCCACACAATTTGATTGATGCGTTTGCCTTTGCATGGCCCAAAAGAGATGTTTTGACTTGCTGACTACATCATGCACACAAAATGTCTTTATTCTGCATAAAACACATGTGCAAACTGAAGCCAAAACTCATCCGCAGTTATTAAAACACATGGAATGCTTTCATTCTGCCAAGCAGATTTAGTTAATCACAACATCACTTTTCCACAGCCAGCTCTGTTGTCTGTCTCATCAGTGTTTTCAGTGTCTGGATTCCCCCTTTGTTTTATCACGTCTGTTGATACAGTGACAGCGATGTGCATGCTGTAGCTTTGCAATGTGTTTCTGAGCAAAGATTGATCCACGACCTGTTGAAATTGATCTCAGATTGGAGCTCTGCCAGGCGCCCGAGGATGTCATGTCTGGATTCCAACGGCATCAGACATTGTTTACTTTCCAGTTTGGGTTTTTATCACGTTTCATTGCTATCATCTGTATGTTCGAACCACACAAGAGAGCCCAAACAGAGATGTCAGAGAGAGAGAGCAGGCGACCAGCTGAGAGTTTGGATTAGACCGGTGTGCGTGTTGATTGAACCCAGCATGTTGAATGTTTTCACTGCGTGTTTTCAGAGAGGTACTGTAGATGGCAGAGTGTGAAAGCCTTGTATAAACTTTCACTGGATATCACTGTACAGGCTGGTGGTTATGTAATGCTGCTGCGATGATCTTCTCGCGTTTACTCTGTTGTTGTTAGGTAAGGTTTCGTCGCCATGTAACTGAGCTCATTTGGGGAATTTGTGATTTCTGCAGAAACAATGAATCTGAATATGAGACAGAACATACTGTGATGGTGAGCTCATTTAAGATTATCTCTAGAGCAGCGGCAGATTGATATTCAGCTCTTCCATGTCGAAGTGTCCTCGGGCCAGACACTGAACCCCAAATTGCTCCCGATACTCAGGCCTTGCATGGTAGTTCGCTGCCATCGGTGTGTGAATGAGTGAATGAGATGCAAATTTTAAAGGGAAAATTCGTAGTCCAATCAGTGCTGATGAGCTGCTGAGCCGTGCTGGCTGTGCCCACATATACCAGGATGCGTTGCGCGCGAGTGGAGAGTTCGCTACGTCTGATAAATTAACAAAAAATACTCTTACAGGTAAACAGAAAAATACAATCATACACCTTCTGAAGTCATGTTTCTCTCTTACACAGAAGTAAGACAGGCTTAACTCATCTAAAACTAAACTAAACTAAAACTAAAATTCATTCAAACTGGATGGAAACAAACTAAAACTCACCAAAACTGTTAGTGCGTTAGTCTTTCCACTGTTCCAACAATCAGTAACTCTGGTTTGGTTGAAATAAATCCTTTATTCACAGAGCAAGAAGTGAAAGTATGCCGGCTCTACACGCCGTTTTTCTCTGCCGTGCAGCGGCCCGCTGAGCAGTGGCTAGTTGGCGGCAGACCATTAAATTAACAAAGTACAATGACAAAAATCGCCCCAAAATCGCCCTGCTGGTTTTGGTTGTCTTTTCCAGTTTAATCTTTGGGATCCTGAATGTCTCCTGCACATCTCTCTCCCAGTGAGGAGGAAATCACACGGCTCCGTCTCTCGTGGTTGTTGTCGGCGACAGCATCCAATAAAAACTGCCCACGCTGACATTCATTACAGCAGAATGATTTAGTTTCTGTTGGCATCGGAGGGCAATTTGAGCAAAGGCTCCACCAGTCGTTAGAGGGTCCTCGCCGGTCACATTCTCTCAGCAGCAGCATCAAGCGGCCTCTCTCTGGCTGAATATCTGACTCAGCCAAAAAAAACTCATCCGTAACATCCTCTGTGCTCATATTTTGGGATGCCAATTTCGCTTTTGGAAATGTAACAGAAGAGAAGAGAACAAGGATGTTTTTGAGCGGCATTGCGCACGCACAGCTACCAAAGCTGAAGTAGCACTGTAGTTCTTCCTTGCCTCCAGCGACGTCACTGTGACGTCACAGGTATACGGAAGGACAACAGATTTTGTAGCTGCGCTCCAGAGACACGGAGAACAGCAGTAACAAGTGCAGGCGTTTTTTTACACTATATACCCAACTCGGATAGGTAACGATAAGGTGGAAAATCTGCAAATTTTCCCCTTTAAAACACTTTGGGAAAAAAACACCATATAAATCATAAACAAACTGAAACTGAATAAAGTGACTAAAGTGATTGACAAAGTGCAGGGTGTTCCCCAAAAGCTGTTGGCAAGATGAACCACTTCTGACTCCAAGATGAAATGATTCCAGGTGACTTGGAAAGAAATCCATCCTCCAACATTATTGTACTGTAATGCATACTGTAATTGCAGTTTTTGTCAATGCCAAACTTACTTACTCTATTCCAGCATTTATACACCTTTCAAGTAAATTAAATACATATGTTATATCATATATATATATATATATATATAAAGAAGTCTGATTTATCATAGTTTTATCAATTAAAAAGGATTAAAGAAAAGAGCAGGAGAAAGAGGGGAACGGAGAACCTACCACGTAGCCTCCACTATGATCGGTTGTGCATATTTGAACCCTTTATGACTGCAATGAATCACATAACAATGACATTTAACCCAAAATTGCTCTGCAGATGATTGATCTGTCCTACTGTAAAACTGAAAATGACATTTTCTGATCTCATTCATGCCCTCCAGAGGATGAACACTTTCCATTTAGAATACTCCACGTTTTCCTCTCGCACTTCTTTCAGACCAAACTGTCAACTTTGTGTGCAAGATATCTAATGGAATTGTTTTCCAAACTTAGTGTCGGTGAAATTCTTTGTATAGTGAGCTGTCCATGAGTGAAGGATTTACTTCCGTAGCTCCTTGAATTTAACATCAGATGTCTGTCATTTCCAATCCATCCACCCATCCATCTATTCATCCTTCCATTCAGCCATATCCAGCTGTGACTCCCATATGTCAGGAATAGCTTACTGTAACCTCTGACCCCATGAGATAGGTATCGCTAGAGCACAGTATGCAGAACAGCTGTTGGGAAGAGCTGTGTGATGTTTAAAAAGAGGTGAGCCTGTCTGAGTGTCTCCCATCCACTCACCTTACTGCTACCCCATCCCCAGCACTAACACTTTCCTCAGAAGTGGGAATTGCTGACTAACCTTCTTGACCTTCTGTGCGAGTGTGTGATCTGCGTCTCAAGTGCACACTTTGGGAATTTGGGAAGGCATCATTTCACAGGCTACGGCTTTAGGTTATCCGACTTCAAAACCTTTTTTGCCCTGCTAGCGGCGGGGCCTAAGGTTGTCTGTCTGTCTGGCACTTTGAAACCCCACAGAAGAAAAGCTACCAGCCAGATTGCCATGAAATTTGATGTGGATCGGAATCCCAAAGGATAATTCCTAATTACATTTAGGTGGGATCCGTCAAAGGTAGTCAAATAGTTGATCGACAGGAAGGAAATCAATCTTTCTAGGGCTGCACCCTCGTAGTCGCTTAGTCGTCTAATTGGTTGTTTTGTTCTTAGTCAAATAGGGACGCTTTCACAAGCAATCGTCATTTTGGCCAGTCCGAATCAGAGTGAAATTGATACTTTTGGTTCATTTTGTATTTAGTCTGGTTCTGTTCACAGTGCACAAATTAAAGCTGATCAAACATCGAGTGAACATTGCAACGTCTAGAGGTTGGAATTTAAATGTTTAGCCGTGTGTTTATTTTTTATTTTTTGCATGCTAGACATGCTGGATAGAGAATACTTGTCAATCATTTTGGTACACTTTGCAATACTTATGTCACATCATCAGTCCCTCAAACCAGATGCTCAAAAGCACCGTGTCACTGACACTCTCATGCTCTCCAAGCAGGTCGACCTCATGATGTCATTGCCAATATAATGCCAGATCCATAAGCAGGCATCTGCATCCAATGAAACGTGATCTTGGGCCTTAGTGCTTGGTGAGCCCTGATCTGGGGCCCATTAGCCAGCTTTAACCAGGCAGAGGCACACATGCTGTGGCGTGCGTGGTGTAACATTCCCTACAACATGCACAGACTGGGGCATCGGCCTGGTTCTGGGTGTGGAGGAGGTCACAGCTTGTGGTTAGCTGTGTGTGAACAAAAGCGGGTGGAGAGGGCTAGGTGCAAACCACATGTTGGATCAGAACCTCCTTCCTCGTCTGTAATCTCTTCTCAAGCCAACTGGAACCAGATGGCAGATAGAGTGGGTCGATAGTGTTCAGACAAAGCTCCTCAGATGTTTGGCGTTAAAGATGAATAAAAGAAAGGGATTTTTTTTTTTTTAACATTTACAAAGTTACCTCAGTGACCACTTTGTGGTGCCGTTTCTCAATCCCATCGCTCAGTCACCGCAAAAAGCCTGCAGACATTAAAGCCTGTCCGACACAAACACACAGATTTATGTGGAAAGGGCAGTTTAATGATCTGCTGTTTTGTCCCAAGCTATGCTGTTTGTGGTTCTGCCTGACTCAAGTGTTGACTCACTTAATCGTGTCCATTCTCTGTGCAGAGCTTGTAAGTTTCTTTGTAGCTTGCAAATGTTAAACACCTGCCTGTGGCGTTGGAAAAAAAGAGCTTATATTGACAATGTGCACCTGGCGTCGCAGGTACCTGCTTAAGCAGCCGCTAAGCAGTGAAGTTTCTTTTTATTAGAGGTGTGTCAGTTTACATTCTTACTTGTTTTACATCCACATATTTGATTTGAAACATTTGCCCATTTAAGTACCATGGAATTGTGGTGGTTGTGATTTTATGGGAGGATGGTCAGAGCGGCAGCCGTTTTTATGTGTGGCATTGCCAATAGCGATGTTATAGCAGGCTGACTTCCACATAAACTAAACCGACTTGCGGCAAGTCGCGGACTCACTGAGGTGAGGTTTTGCAGTAACGATGACTAAACGAGCAGTGGAGTAGTAACGTTACGAGGCACAGCGGAGGAAAGCAAATTGCTATCGTCAGATGAGTGACAACTTTGTTCGGCTCGTTTTCTGTAAACAGTGTGGCGTTGAAGCATGGTGGAATTAGCAAGCTAGGCTATCAAGCGGACAGCTGGCTGGTTAGCTCTTGGGCTGGTTCCACCAGGCTCTGGTGCTGCACAGATTTACGGAAAATTAGCCAAACAGCGGTGGCCAGCGGGTTTAAATGGTCTCTCCGTCTGGGGACAAGCTACCTAGCTAACTAGCCAGCGAGCTGTCAGCACACACTTTATGGCCCCACTGACGAGGCAATTTACTTTACAAGTCAAATTACCACAGCAAACAGTTCAACGACCCTTTGACTCCTATTTTATTTCTATTTGTAACAAACTTCTTTTTCAAAGAAGACGTTTTGACGTGTCCCAGTAGGAAAAGCACAATGATGAAATTATTGATGGCTGAATTCCATTTAGCTGCTTCAGTTTCAGGGTCCTGGTGTTGTTTATGCTGGCTTACTTTCACACTGTCATAGTTTATTGGGACAGAACAGAGCCATTGTTAATGTTATCAGTAACACCTGTGCTTTTCCTGCTATGACAAGTCAGTTAAAATGGACACCAGTTTGCTGAAGTGCACACAACAGTCACGCTAAGTAATGTTTGACGTAGATAGTTAATATCAGCATAATGGCCATCGGCTACTGGTTGCTTTGGTCATAATCCTTAAAAATTAACAATTATCTGGAAAAAAACATCAACCGTTATAAGTATTTTTTTAATTATCACCACAAATACTTAGGAACAAATGTTAGCCAAGCAAGGTATGTTACATCATTGAGACTGTAATAACAAGCAACTTAATGGGAAAAACCTTTTATGGGGAGCTGCAGATTCAAGCTTCATCGCTTCCAGCACATTTCTACGTTGTTTTCACATTGTCATTTGATACATTGTTATTATAAAAATATTAATTATAGCCTCTTTAAGCAATGCATGGCTGTTTTTGGCTCGCAGATTTGGCTGTATGATACGGTGTGTTGTTTTGTTGTACTACTTTTCTTGTCAAGGTCGAAATCACGCTTTCCTGCTGCCTCCAAACAATGGTCAAGAGCAGAGGGTTCAGTAACAACACTTGGCATGAGTTTGGCATGAGTGTCTTCAATCCTGGCAGGCGTACAGACCTAAATCTGGTGCAGATTGGTGTCTAATAGCAGGACCTGACTTTATTTGGCAACCATTTGCCCCGTGGGACACATTTAAGCTATCATATTATTGTTATTCATCATTAAAAAAAAGTCAAGGTGGAGCCAGGAGGCCAGTGCAGCTGCGACATGTGTAACTGCCTTAATACGCTTGTGTTCCGCAAAATAGATGCCAGGTGATGCAATGTTGTTTCGTACCAGGGAGACACACATTAACTCATAAACACACACACACTTAATTCCTGTCCTTGCCACAGAGTCTTCTGTTTTACCTCATAGTTCAGGAACTTTTTTTCTTGCCACATAAAAAAAATTAAGTACATTTTAAATGCATTTATGGTTAGTTGTCAAATTTGTATATGCCATTCATACACTTCTTTCATTAAAAACATATAAGTCTTGTGTGAGATTTAGTTTTTTTGTTTATCTCTCTATGCTTTTATTATTTTTGTATAACTTGTTTTAGCTTTACATGATGAGGATTGCACGCTCAATGATGTCTGCCTGTCGCTGTAATCGAAAATCCAAAGTTGTTTCAAAATAAACTACACCTGGCATGTTTATTGTCAGTAAGTGCAACAGTATGGCTCTTTCATGTGGGTTTATAGTTTTGTGACGACAATATAGTTATGTGGTATAGAAGCATACGCTACTGTTTATCGGGATTTTACTACGCAGACATTTTTGTTTTTGTCTCTGGCGGGGATTTATTGATACTAAAAAGATGAAAGGAACCGTGTGTAACATTTAGGGGAAAATAAAAAATAGTTGTGTTTTGTGTTACGTTAAAATGAGCCGTTTATATCTACATAGGGAGCGAGTTCTTCCACAGTAGCTGCAATCTGCAACCTCACTGCTAGATGCCGCCATATCCTACACGCTACACCTTTAAATAACACCAGTGTTATTCTTGAATGTTCATATAGCAGTGGAAAAGCATCAAAAGTTGGGATTTCTTCAACTCACCTACATCTCTTCTCCTTGTATAAGATTAACGTTTTTTTGTACATGGTCCCTGTCGAATACATTTCTAACTAAACTAACTTTTTGGCCGTGGCGTTTTGGCATTTGAATTATTATTTTCTTTCTTCTAATGTTGGAGAGCATTTCTCATTTCGCTTGATGAAATGAACAGGTCTTTTGGTTAAATGAATAGTGCGGTAGGTTGAAATGAATAGCCCTTGACGTGTTCATAAACGTCCTCTATTATGATGAACGTGTGCAGATGCTTATCTTCATTGGTTTGGCTGAACTTGACTGATGAAGGACCCGAGGTGACAACTCTGTTATGACTAACAGAACTGGAGCAGATCCTACACGGGACAGCCAGAGGGAAAGACTAGAAATGAGTTTCATTTTCTTTCTTTTTTTTCTCGACTTTTCTGTGGGTGAACCATGCCCTCACCTTTTAAACTCCTATCAGCAGCTGTCTGTCAGGACCCGTTCGACCTGTTAAGCTTTTGTTTACTTTAATGTGATTGATTTATTTTGAAGTCTCGGCTCAGTGTGTTCACATTTTAGTCCAGACTGCTCAATGTTTATCAGCCCTGGAGGGTTTGTTTCTGGGGACCACAGGCTGGCTTGCTTTCTTTATTCATCGCCTGCATGGCACTGTGCCACTCTAATCAAAACAGTCCCCCCACCCCCCTGACAAAGAGCATTAACCAGCTTTTTTTGTGCTTTGTATATGAAAGAGTGTGCCTGTGTGTTTGTCACTGTGTAGGTTTGTTGGACACATTAGGCTGCTCTGTATGGACGAAGAAGGTGGCAATTAGTGTCATAGCCAGATCAATGTCAAAGTCATAACAAAACCTGAGGCACACTTTTGGATTTAAAAGATTCAAAGACACAACCTACGTCATCATGGTCGCTTCTATTTGTAACTATTGTCCTATACATACAAATTCAAAAATTGTCCCCCCCAAAAATCGGGTTCTTTGTGTTTGATCTTTGCCATGACCTCATGTAACGGCACCGTCTTTAACTGTACAGTAATTATAGACATTGCAGCAGCATGCACATGTTGACAGAAAGGCCTGTGAACAATGAACAATGGGAAGACAGTTGGGATGCACACAATGCAACTGGTTGTTCTTATTTCAGCCTCTCAGCTTTGCAGTGCATTCTCAAGAGACACAAGATTGTACCTGTGCAGACTGACATGTTAGAGATAAAGGTTCAACCAGCTACATTCCTGTCACACTTTTTACAAGCTTAATTTACATACATACACTATTAACCCCTTGGGTGGAGAAAGTGCAGGACGCCAGGCATTGGGTGTTGAACCAACATGGAGGAGTTGAGAAGATCAAACTGAATGCAATTGTAGTTTGATGCGCGGGAGCTGCAACCATGAGTGCTCGTTTTGACTCACATTGCAAGGAGGTACCCTGTCTGTCTAAATTACTAATAAACTCAGAGCTATATCTCAGTGGAAACCTCGCAATGGCTATATCTCTACTTGATATTGCCATATCGCCCCACTATCTATCCAGTTTTGAATCAAAAAATGAACCAGAGTGCTTCTCAGACTGATGCCTACTTGGATAACTGCCTAGCTGTACAAAATCAATCGTTGATCATCATCACATCACTGTTTTGGTCTTTTACCTCGTTTTTTTAAGCGAAGATAACCTGGTTCTCATGACCCTGCGGTGTTCTCATCTCGTCTGATTAGGTGAGAGTGAGGTAATCTGCCGTGGTCTGCGATGCTGACAGACATGAAGAGAAAAGTATCTGTGCTGCTGGCGCCCACACAAACAGATATATGCCTGTCAGGATATTTGATTGTGGTTTGCCATTTCCATGTTCCAGGGCTGAGACTTGGCGTAGATTGAGTTTCCATCTGTCTATACAAAGCAGGTCGGTCTGAGGACGTACTGTACGTGAGAACTCATTTTACAGTAGGGCTTTCGCAATAACCGCGATATTGCAATACCGCGCTATTGACAACTACAGGGGATGGCAAGCAACCGCCAAATTCGCTGTCACATTTTTTCTTTTTTAAATTCTTTTCAATAGGAACGTCGCATATTTACACTATGCTACAAATGCTAGCAGCGTGATGTGGTGTTGATTGTCTATTCTGTGCTAAATCAGCACTAAAATCTGGATAAATTAAGTAATTTGCAAAAAAAGAGGCAATAATACAGCATATTGAGCAACTCATTATCACCGCAGGGGAAATTCTCTCACAGTGACAGCCCTATTTTACAGCGTCCACTTTCAATTTAGTAGTTGACAACTAATCAATTAATTGATTATTCGATAAACTGTTGCAGCTCTACTGAAGAGTAACCAACTCAACTGAACTTGACTCTCATGGTCAGGACTCATACAGGACACGGCCACACGGACAGAGCTGAGTGAGTCTTGTAAAGCTTTTTACAAGAGTTTTTTACAAGTACTTTAATGACGTTGTCAATATAACTATGGTGTTGTCTTACCCCCATCCACTGTGGTCTGTACGATAACAAGACAGGGCAGTGGTTATGAGGGCAGCGAAGACTTTTGAGGTCAGGAGATCTCAGTAGGCCAATGTCTGGTCCGTCTAACAGAATACTTGTTCAGCTTTGATTCACGACACCCTGCTGAGATCAAATCTGAAGTATAAGAAATAAAAATCAATTCAAGTCAGATAGGACTGATGAAAAATATCTAACTTCAGTGTGCAGATGGTAGTATGGCACTTAGAGTACAGTGGTTAGAACATTACAGACTAGTACAATACAGTATACTGTTTAGGTCTGCAACTGATGGTCTTTTTCATTATCAGTTATCCAGTTAATCTTTCAATAATTTAATATACAGCTGTTGATTTATTATCAAAACTGCATGTGATTATCATAAAGTGGGCATGTCGTAAAGGGGAGACTTATGGGTACCCGTAGAACCCTTTTTCATTCACATATCTTGAGGTAAGAGGTCAAGGGACCCCTTTGAAAATGACCATGGCAGTTTTTCCTCAACGAAATTTAGCGTAGGTTTGTAGCGTTATTTAGCCTCCTTCATGACAAGCAAGTATGACATGGTTGGTACCAATGGTTTTTCTAGTTTCATATGATGCCAGTGTCTTCACTCTAGCTTTAAAACTGAGTCCGCTACAACCTAAAATTTGCAAGTTGCGTTAATGCGTCAAAGAAATTAGTGGCATTAAAACAAATTTGCATTATTATCTTGTTAACTCTGACAGTTGTTAACTCTTGCTTCATTAAACCTGGACATGTTGGAGAGACAAGGTTTTCACATGACAGCAGTATCATGAGTATTTGACACAGAACACGTCCATTACACACATTTGTTTAACATAACTGTGGAGTGTTTGCCACATGAAGACAGACACAGTGCGGTAGTAATGTACTGTTTGTACAGAGGTGACAGCAGCAGCACTCCAAGTGGCGCTCTGCCAGTACATGGTGCCGTTCCCATACACTGATAGGTCTGGATGCTATTTAATTGAAAACACATGCAGGTTCCAGCTTGAAAGGAAGGCACCTAAATCACATAGAAATGTAACAGGAAACAGAGTGGATACAGTGTCGGTTATGTAATTTGGCGATCTGATCTGTTTTTCGACTGTGGTTCGTGGATATATGTTTCACAGGTAACAACAACAATCATGAAAATAAATCACGAGGGGGCTGCTGTAAATTAAAAACTAATTTCACTCTGTTGAGAGAGTTTTTGAAGCTGATATTAATGTTTTTCTGTGGAAATAGAGTGGCCTCTTTAGTAGTTGGAAAACCTTTTTTTCCCATCCCCTGATCGTCTCTCGGTGGGTGCTGGGATCTGATGGTTTGTCTTCTGTCCAACACACACCCCGTTTTACTCCTTGGGTTTCCACTCCAGCTGAGATGCGTTTCTCCTTCAGTGTTCCAGCAGGCTCATTACCTGACTCACCAACTCCCTCGGCCATCCAAAAGCCCCTTCTCTGCTTTCCTCATCTCATGTAAAATACTCATTTACAGGCCGTTCTGCCCCCCCACCCTCATCACCCTCTGCAGATTTATTTTTCTAACCGGTATGTACCGTAAGACACATGTAGCACAAAGGCTTTCTCCCCCATCTGTTTGCATGTTCAGCTGACACATTCCTCATCTGGCTGTGCAGCTCTTGGAATTGCAAAAAGGAGATCAGAACATGGCAAGGAATACACAATAATTTAGATAACGTTAAAGAGCATGTAATCACAAATAATTACCTCATATTCCAACATTTCTGAAACTAAAGACTCACTTAATACCTGGCGTGACATGGTTAAAGATCTTCTCATGTTGCTTGTAGGACACATGCCAGTGGATTACCACAGGTGCTGTTTATGTGCCCGGTCAGTCCGGCTTTGGGGACTGGCTGTTTGCAAAGTCGACTTCTCCAGATGTACTTGGAGCTTTTTTCTGTTAAGGCCCTTTCACCCGTTTCATCTGCTGTGCAGCCTTCTCCATACAGTAGATGGGGTCCAGGGATGGATCCCGGCCCAGGATCTGGATGTGCATTGTGCCTATGTGTCCGCGCAGTGAGAATGGAAATGTCCCTCATGCGAAGCAAACTGTCAGCTTCACATCTGTGAAAACATGCAGCTTATTTGCTTTTGCTGAAATCTCTGAATCTACAATTGTGTTGTGTGCTTTTAACATGAAGTTCTCATAGTACGGCAGTTTAACTAGAGCTGCAACTTGATATTTGTCTTTATTGATGCATCTGTCTTCTTTTCTTTTTAATTATTTGTAAAAAAAAAACACAAAAGAATAATGTGATTCCTCTATGGATGGAAATGTCAATCCGTTGGTCCACAACTTTGGCCCAGACTGAAATATCTCAGCAACTATTCTTTGTCTTTCGGCGTCTCTTGTTAGGGGTCGCCTCAGCGGATAGTCTGAGATCAGATTTTTATGTCCTGCATATTTGCAGGATGCCCTTCCTGACGTGCCTAAGTACAGCCTCACTGAACCACTAGCATTGCTATAGATATCTGTTGATAAATGACTGAGGCTGAGCCAGTCAGCAAAGACTGTCTAGATGTCTGGGGTTAAAAGTGTCTAGTTTTGGTTCATCTAGTTATTCTACTACAACAGTTGTTTCGACAGCATTTCAGTGATATATTTTTGAGACAGACAGGACTGTTTTTGCGATCCATTGTTAAAATTATTGTTTTGTATCTTGAAATGGAACATGGGTCTGTAGAATGTCTAATTCTGGTCTGCTATAGCAAATATCAAGTGCTCACTATATTTTAACTTCAAGTTAGGACCTGCTTCACGTGTAAACGTTCTTGAAACAATATTTATATCAAATCGCCAAATCAGTGCTTTACTGTGTACATATGGTACTTTATAAGCTGCATGGAAAGACATGCAATCAGACATGCAATCAATACACTGCAAAAAAGAAATTGCTATAGATAGCTGACATTATACACTATTATTTTTAAACATTCTTTCAGGACTGGCCTTGGACCTGTCATGCAACTGTATATATCAACCATATCATGCCATTTGAGGTTCGTACATGGAATCTAAAATCATCTTTAGTCGTGTGTCTAGGCGCACTAACATTGACCTTAACCTCAAAGACCTGAGGGTCATCATGCATGCTTAGGGGGGAGTGGAACAAACCGCTGATGGATGGCCTTGATTCCCCACAGTCAGACTGACTGACCTCTCACTCTCCTGCCCTCATGTCATTCACTAAACATGTGAAGTTAATGTTACGCTGCTCTGAGCTGTGTAATGTCTCAAGTTCAGTACCTGTCAGTACATTAAAGAAAGGGGAAAAAATAGATGCATATTGGACATCAGTGACACCACAGTCTGCATAGTTTTGATGTGCAGAAATACCACCAAGCTCTACAGGGCCATAACCATATCCTATTCACTCTCCTGCAAAAACAGCGGGGAATTTGCCCCGAGGGCATGTTCTTCACTCCATCCACTTCCTTTGGTGTCCTCTGATGAATTTTTCAACAGGCGAGTTTAGTAGCAGACCAGGGCAAGTGTTGACTGGAGCTCTTCAACATTTCCTGTCCCTGGAGGAACGTTTTCCAGAGGAAACTCTGGCATTGTCTCAGGGAAGCGGTTGTGTGTTGAAAGCTTTAGCGAGTCCGTAAGCATGGTCATTTTTCACCATGGATCCATTGTGCCGTAAAATGGCATTCAGACCAAAAAAAAAAAATATTTGGATTAGCTGCACCCCTGGGTCATACTTAAATATTATTCATCCCCAGAGGGGAAATGAGAAAATGTTCGAGGTTTGTGAAAAAATTCTTAAGTTTATTATTCTCATTTTGGTTCTGTTATCCAATACGTTTGTGATGATGGATTTCATGTTTTCTTAAAAAGAATCCTTCAGTAAGCTGTTAATAATTTCACTTGGAAAATCGAAACTTTTTCTTTCCTTATTGTATTTAATGTTGTTTTATACAAAACATGTAGACTTAATGACCTAATACTCATACTGAATCGATTAGCACACTTAAAGGGTGAGTTCACCCAGAGCACTACAAACCTCCCCTTGTGGTGTCCAGCCATGCTAGACTTCTACCTCCACCCCAATACAATGTAGGTCAATGGAATTTTATTTGTGGTGCTCTAAACCACATATAAAATGACTAGCAGCTCTGTGAGGCTGTACTAAACACTGTGGTGATTTGAGCTAAATGCTAATGGCAGCACAATATTTATCATATTAACCATCTGAGTTGAGTGTGTTTGCATGCTAAGATTTGCTAACCAGCACTTAACTCAAGGTACTGATGGGAATGTCATTAATTTTTTGCAGGTATTTAGCAGGCGGCAACCTCCGTCTCTGAGAAGTGAAGCGAATGTGGAAGTGCCTTAAACTTGCATTCTTTCTAATAGCCAGCAGGGGGCAACTCTGATTGAAAAGAAGTCTGATTGTATAGAAGTCTATGAGAAAATGAGCCTACTTCTCACTTGATTTATTACCTCAGTAAATATTGTAAACATGAGTTTATGGTCTCTATCACTAGTTTCAAGGAATCGTCAATACAGCATGATGTTCATTTAGTAAATTACGGTACGATTTAGAGTCAAATGGACCATAAAGCAGGGGATGCTTTAGGGTGTGTTTACCTTGTGATTGACAGGTGGCTACCATGGCGTTGTCCTGACTAGGAGTTGTATGTGTTTTCGTCTTAGAACTTTAACCCTTTCACAGTGTGTTTTAAGTTCATGAAAGTTAATTATAACCTTTTTGGTCGACTAAAATGTGTTATCCAGCGTTCGGTTGCACTTAGCTTCAGATCCATGAATTTCTGTAGAAAAATGTTGTGTAAAATCTATCAAGTTGATGTTGAGATATTTCACTGGAAGTAAAAATGATAAACCTCTGGTTGTGTTAAGAGGAAAAGTCATGGGGTCCTGCAGATGTAATGCTACTTTGAGCATTACGTATCACACAGGGACTCTCCCTCCTCTTTTAACTCATGCCACCATAATGTTTAATTTGCTTTGCTGATGACCGGCTCCAGTTTTCTTAAGGCCCTCTTTGAAGAGATTACAACGGCAGTTAAACGAGAGAAAAACAGCACAGGAAGTCTCTCTTAACCCTCCAGGACTGAGTGATTAGTCGCTCTGGATAACCACTCTGCATGCATGGTAGCAGAGAACCAGTCCTGCAGGCTTTACTGTCCGTCCAGTGAGGGACAAAGGTACTATATGCCCATATTATCAGTCGGAGTAGACTGGAGTAAAAAAGATATTGTTTTCCAGTTCACATTATAACAAATGTATTATAGTGTACATGTTGAATGTCTTTTGCCTTTGCTACAACTCTGGTTTCAATCTATGTCCAGATCCCTCCGGTTCCTCTAGCAGTTACTTTCTAACATCATTCCTCCTAAACATACTGTACGTCTCGTGGCACTGTAATTCCCCCCCTCCAGAGTGCACATATTTCCTGTTTCTCCAGATGAGGAAATGTCGGAGGTTTTCAAGACAAAGACCCATATCTACTGTGTTCTGAGCCGGTCACTGGGGCTTGTTACAGGCTAACAGCATAGCTGTTATATCCATTGAGTCCACTTAATTCCCTCTGTGTCCTGCATCAGGTTATAGGCCCAGTTAACGAGCCTGTCTTCACACAAACATAGATTTTACATAAGCTCACTATATCCTCTGTAAGGGACGCCTGTTGAAATAATATCCCAACATCGGATCTCTTGCCGTCTGACATCATGAAGTCGGCAGTCTGACGCTGTACTGACAGATGGTATTTCCATTAGGGTGCTGCATCTGTGAGCATTTCCCAATGTGCTGTTCAGTTAAAGCTTAGTGTGGCAGTAGGTGTGCCCATCACTCAAAGCTTTGATGATGACTGACTGATTGAGATGTTTAGGAACACAGAGTTTCTTATGTTTCCTGTGTTCACTCCAACTTTCCATCTCTCATTTCCTACTTATCTGGCCCGGTGATTCCCCCCTCGTTTTCCACCAGGGCAGGTGGAAGTCTTTAATCTTCTGCCTATTTGGGCTGCCCCGTCTACCAGAGCAGAGCCCAGTAATTGTACCAGCACAGTAATTGAGCTATCTGTTGACCGTCTCAGACTATTAGAGTAATGTGATCCCACCACAGGACGGCGTGGCAGCCGGCTTCGCTTCCCCTGATTATGGCTGCTGGAGGTCGGCCAGACCAAGAGGCGGTGGTGGACGGGCGGAGTTGGATTTAGATTGGAGGGAGGATGACTTATGATGTCCCTGTGGTTAGCATTGTGGTAACCAGCCACCAAGAACAGCCGGGTCTCTACAGACAAAGGAATACCCTCTTATGCTGTATTCACACTACGAGCAACCCCACAACATTGTACAAGTCATTTCCAATAGAAGCTAGTGACATGAAGCTACAAACTGAGGTCCAACACACAGGCGTGACGCGCTACAAACAAAGTTGAGCTTGTCTCATCTTTTTTCAGCACTCCAATGACGCAGTGAAGTGTCAACCAAGCAAATGTTCTTGTTTCACCCTGTTCTCTTCCGTCTAAAATAATGTTGTTAGCCAGTTCCCAGTGCTATTTAACCATATAACTACGTCAACAAGCGCTTGAGCAACACTTCAACGGCGACTCATCTAGGGGAATTACCAAGTTTTAAGGGAGTCCCCTGGGCAGGTAGCCAACATTCATCAAGAGGTTGCAGGGTTGGGCCATTTTATTTCAACATTTACAATTTTTATCTTTTTCTTTCCTGCAAAAAGCAAGATTAAAAAGTTTAAAGTACCTGCACCACCTGCAAGGCTACAGCATATTCAAAAAATACAGATTGTCTCATTCAGCTATGGACTCTTCGTACCAGAGGCTTCAAGTAATAGAGCACACACTTCCACTTGAATAGTCAGTTACAGCAGAGATAGAGCAGAAATGTCTGCACACTGATTCATCTGCTCCTGCTGTTTGTTTCTTGGCCTATATCTGCAGACAGCTGCTAGATAGTGTCAGCTCATTGGCCGGTAGGGTACAGATTCAATAAAGCAGATTCTACACACCGTTCAGTCACCTGAACAGAGGCTTCACCTCTCGAAACAAGAGATGATAACTGGTCAAGAAACACAACCAGAGATCTCAGATTGGTGCAGTTCTTAAATTCACTGTGAGATAACCAGAGCCAGTCAGCCACCTGGAATCACCACATTCCTGTGAACTGTGGCAGGCACGCATATATTGAGCCTATTCACATTGCCATCTTTTACTTTTTTGTGCACATTATATAATAACATGATTTTCATCATGTAGATGTTTCACACATTGAGCAAAAAAAAAAAAAAAAATTCTAAATTCTGAATCAAAATGTATCACATGTAGTCATTTGACTCATTGTAAATTATTTAGCTTTAATCATTTCTCAAAAATACGACATTATCTTGGCTTTAACTGGGGCTCTGACAGTAATAGCCTTAATGTGGGTTGTAACATTTCCAGAACTGACAGTCTTGGTAGGATTGATGGGGCTTTACTATACTTAAGCATAAAACATGCTGTATATACATCAGAAAGGGACCAGACAATAGACAGTCCAGTTATGGTATAAATCAAGCTCTCCACCTGTGCTCTTTGAACCTCTCCAAAGTCCTAAATCATTCTCTCTTTACAGCAGCTACGATACTCAACAACCTTCAGTCTCATAGTTTCCAACTATCACTTTCCTCCGGCTGCTCGACATAGTATATATACCATGAATTAATAAACACTAGGAGTCCGTTCTCTCAGTCCCCCTGAGGTTCGTCACGGTGCGCAGCGTGTAGAATAAAGTATAAACAGTAGAAACGTGCCTGTCTGTGTTCAAGAAAGGAAGCGGGCCCCACTGATCAGTTTACAGTCAATGTGCCATAAATAACGGGAGTCAGTCAGAGGTGAGAGAACATTCAGTGTTGTTGTGTATCGGTGACCCTCAGTGGCTCCTGCATGCCAGGTCTGACCCTCGCTGACGGACTGCCTCACCTCCATAGCTATTACTGATCCCACTGGAGTAGCAGTATGCAGACAATCCCAATAGAATATTCTGTTTCATGCCATAAGGCTTTGCTTTTCAATCTTAAAGGAACAGTGTATAACATTTTGGGGGATCTATTAGCAGAAATGGATTATGATATTCAAAACTATATTTTCACTAGTGTATAATCACCTGAAACTAAGGATCGTTGTGTTTTCGTTCGCTTAGAATGAGCCGTTCATATCTACATAGGGAGCGGGTCTTCTTCACAGAGTCTACCATGTTGCTCCGCCATGTTTCTACAGTAGCGCAGAATGGACAAACCAAACACTGGCTCTGGGGAGAGCCTTTTGCATTTTTTTATGTTACCCAAAGGCCAGCGTAGTTCTTCGACACGCTTGTGAAACTGCATGAATGAAAGAGGGAGGCTGTGTTTGCACGGTGGAACAAGTCCCCCACCGATTACGTCAATCTGAGCATGCACGGCTGCATGTTAATGGGAATATTAGTGGAATATTTTCATTACCAATGTAAACAGCTTAGTAGGAATATTGTCTTTTTCAGAATAAGGGCATATAAACATAGTCAACGTCTTTCAGCCAGTTGCAACTGATTGCTGATTGATTGGTTCGGTCTTTGTTTTGACCCTTTTTGTCTAAAGCAGAACCTGGCACCTTCCTGCTAGTTTTTCCTCCTTTCAAATTAACGGCTATGCACTGACTCCGACATGGGCACCAGCCAAGCCCGATAATCACTGCAACTCTAGAGAGGTACAAAAATAGAGGAAGTTAAGACTGGCTTTATTCTGGCCTCATGCCATTCTCTATTGTTGGCTCATGGTGGACATGAGCTTTGGTACCTACTGTAACAGGCTGACATAAAGTATGTAAGCTCCTTACATGCTCCACTGATGTCTTAGCCAAAATAAATTGGTACAATCAAGAGTGTGTCCAAAGCTAGATGTTTTGGGAGTTATGACCGTAGTGGAGTGCACGGCTTTCCTTGTTGGCCTCAATCTGCTCCAAAACTCAAAAGTCAATTCCAAAGAAAATCCCGCTCAGACTGTGTTCATGTTCACACTGAAGCATCATCATCCCTCTGGAATGAGAGGATTTGAATGTTTGAGGTTTTTAACTCTGGGAAATGTAGGAACATGCTCAACGTTTTTCTTTCTTCCTCCTCTCATGTAAAACGTTTCTGGTTTTAAATCGCTCCATCTGTTGGAACGTTTCAACGAATAATTTTTCTGCTGTCAAAGTGATTTTTATCAAAGAATGAATGACAGCATTGTAAGACGGTATTGTTTTCTTGAGGCTAATTAGGTGGGTACAGTCTGTGATTTACATGCTGTGGTTACTGAGAAAAGATTGGACAGATGCTGAGTGTAGCTAGCAGCTATACAGTTTACAGTGTGTGTGAATAAGAGCCTTTCTTAGTGGACCTCATCCAAAAACAAACAAGTATGCAGCAACACTGCCAATCGACACGCTGATTGACGCTTTATGTTGTTTTTGTTAGTGGATATACTGTAGGTCTTGTTTGCATTAGTCTACCATATGTGTGTATGTTTGATCCCAGTATACAGCTGTTCAGGCTGAGTACCTGAACGCCTCGCAGCTCTGCAGTCCTGTTTGGATGAGAGCGTCTTTAGTTGGGTTTACTGAGTGCTGCGTTAAAGTGTGTAGATGATACACAGTTTAGCTTCAGGTCTCATGCATTGATAGCACCACTGCAACACTAGTTGGATGTGTTACATTATCAGGTTGTGTCATATTTACATCATTGAGATGAGAAAGTATCATGAATTGGTAAGTTGTTTATTTATTGGCAATTGACATTATTGGCATATGTGCAACATATTCCACTCTCTTTCTTAGATACAGTCTCTTTCATAAGCCCCTTTTTCATACAGAGATCCCTCAATACAGCTGTAAAGAAAACCCCCTCATTACACCTGCTTTGCTTTTTTACACTGAACCAAACAAAGTTCTTTAGAGACACAACTCTGGTGAAGCCGTTTTAGCAGCGCGTAGAGAAATTGTCCTGCGTGTTTTGCGTCATCTGATCGGCCTTTATAGAGATCTCCAATCAAACTATTCAAACTATCGTTTTTTTCATTCACTTTGTGATGTAGATCAGGGATGGGACCCGGTCCCGACGTGTCATTTTTGATGTGGTGCTCTTCATCTGTTGTGTGAGATGGGATTTTCAAGTGTAAATCACAAGTTTCATTACGATACAATATTATATTGATTCTTTGGACAACAGTATGATATTTGCAGATATCACAAAGTCTGCCATGATCTGATTTTGATTTGATTTAATTCAGTGGCCTGGGACCGATATGAGACAATATCATATAACCATTTAAAGAGTAACTTTGGAATTTTTAAACCTTTCTCAACCTATTCTCCCATGTTTTTGTGTCTAAGTGACTAATGGGGACTACAATTTCTGAAATTGGTCCAGTATTGAGGGAGAGGGCTGCAGCCGCCAGCCGTTAAACAGACTGTAACGTAATCGCTTGGGGCAACCTGGCACTGTCAATTTATGTCCACTAAAAGTGCTTGTTTTTTCCACTGACCGGATCAGATTGTGTTGCAGAAGTGTCTGACAACATTATGGAAAGGACCCTATGGAGAAATAAAACATTCTTCTTAATGCCAATCAACCAATTCATTTTATGTCTGCCATCTAATCAGTTAATCCACTTATCGTTTCTAAACTGCTCTGCTTCCTGTCTTCCTATACGCAAAATCCATAAAAGTACCTGCAGTCAGGGAAACATGTTCCAGCAAGTAGCTGTGGAGGCTGCAAGCACTGACTTTCTTGCTATACCGTGATCCCTTGACGCAGTAAATTACCCTTTAGTCATTGGCCAAGCATTGAGGGATCTCCAAAAGACAGGAGGTGACAAACCTTGAGATAGAGCTCTTGATGCAACGGAAGAAAAACTCAAATTGACGGATCTTGTTCCTCAATATTGTGCTGTTCTCATGGTTCAAACCTGTAAAACACAAATGCAAGTCTGTTGATGCCTCCCAAACTAATAGGCTAGACCTGCTCGGCGCCTCTAAAGACAGCAATCATTTATTAGTCAGACTCTTGGTCACCGTCTCTGACATGTGAAGAAATCATGGTGTATGATGGAATTCATGTAGCTTTATAGTGCAATGCATAATGCATGTGAACCATATGTGTGTCTCATAAACACAAAACCACGTTCAAAAAGATCATAGATGAGTTACATATGATCATCCCGTCAGAGAATTTTTTCCAGATCATTAACTCTGCATTGAGTTTAAACTACAAGCATCATATACATTTCTGGATCATCATCAATGAGGACAAAGTTGTCGACTCCTTGTTATGTAAAACAGACTTTTATTCATTGTCATTCATCCATTGTCATCACCCACCGAGATCTTTAACTCAAGTAAATCAAAGTAGTTCTGGCAAATAATTGTTGTAGTAGCTATTGATGTAGAGTAAACACAGAATTATGGGGTCTTTTTACTACTTGTCTGTGTCTCTCTAGAGGCTTTTGTATTATTTTGTGACAATGGTGGATCATCATGAAGGCCTCCATTTGTCACACTGATGATCACTTTCCCTCATTAGAAGGCGACTGAGGAGATTTATGGATAGGATCAGAACACGACTAGATGCTTTACACTGACTGGGGACATTTAAAGAAGATCATACACAGCTGTTGTCTGTGTTTGTGATTTTCAGTACTCTTTCCCTGATGCACTGTATTCTGTTCTGTTTATGTCTTTGGTTTCTGCTCGTTCTTTTGTTTTTCACTTAAACAGTCACCCGTGCAACATATGGTAATATTATTATTATTTATCACAGGCTTTTACACAGCCCTGCTTGAAGAAATAGTTGGGGTGCTTTGAAGTTGGGTTGTATGAGGTACTTTACCATAGTCAGTGTATTACCAACAGTGGATGACGGTCGGCACGCCTCCAGCTTGGAGAAGCAGACAGGAGTTACCGCACAGAACCAAAAGCAATGTACTGCTGTGGACGGGTTTTAGAAAAAAACTGGAATTTTACCTCCCAGAACACGGGGTTACTTTGCTTAGTTTGGATGCACCAAAGTCACACAATACCACAAACAAGCTAACCGATTGAGGCAGCGGTAGACCAGCCATGTTCTACGAGGTAAAATAAACAGCATAGATAACGGCTTCAGTTCCCCGTCGGAAACGTAGACCATATAGTTATCTCACGGCAAGGTAAACAGGCGAAAATATTCTAAATAGAGAATACACTTAAAGGAACAGTGGTTACCATTTAGGGGGATTTATTGGCAGAAATGGAATATAATATTAATAAGTATGTTTTCTTAAGTGTATAATCACCTGATAATAAGAATTGTGTTTTTTCCTTAGCTTAGAATAAGCCCTTCATATCTACATAGGGAGCGGGTTTCCCTTCAACCCCGTGTCTCATTGGCTGTAGCTCGTGACCTGAGTTTCCAACATGTCCAGATATTTAGCATGCTAGATATCTGGAATGTGTCTGCAAGGCATCATTGAGGATGCTCGAGCTCCGATGTGTTAACGATGAGCCAACGCCTTTTTGCCTCTGATCTGGAGCTTTTGTTGGGGAGCTCCAAAAACGGTAGGGTAGCGGAAAATCAGTGATACAATCGTTTAGTGTGAATTAGGCATTAGTCTTGTTAGTTCAGATGGGATGAAAATTAAAATCTTAATTTTTAACTTGTATTGTTCAATTCAATTAACATAGCAACAGTGTTAGTTACAGTGAGCATATTCAGACTGCAAAAAAAAAGTGCCTGACTACCTGGGAAATAGGACAAATAGCTAAATTACCCAAATACCCTGAGAGTCCTTACTGTTCACACATTCCTTCTGATGCAGGACTCAAACATCTGTTTCTTTTTTTCCGGAAATAAAACAGGCATGACTGGCAGCCGTCTCCCCCCCGCCCCCCACACTTACCCCCTCCCCATAGTAATGGCTTGATCCTTTGATTATAGTGCTGGAAAAAAAAGCACATGAGTAAGTTCCTAAGTTTTCCTCGAGGGCACAGCATACTTGGCACATGAACTGTTCTTTCATGATCACTCCCGCACAAGTGGCGCTTCATAAAGACCATCAGAGCTGTAGATCATCACGTGTGTGTGTGAGAACATTTTCCAGTTCCTGGGGCTATACATTACAGCTAATTTACATTGTTGTAGCATCAACAGTGCCACACACTCCTCTCGGGATGACAGTGGAGTTTGTGGATTGTGTGATTGATGTTAATGTCCTTATTATGGTTCATTGCAATTTGTAAATTGTTAGGAGCTTGTGTAATTGTATGCCTGATAAATGAGAGATTTTCTTATTAACTGTGCAGAATGGACATCTGATGCCTATGTAAACATACATTTCTGATGACGATCTATAGTGGCGGAATACCATTGTAATATAAATATGGTCCTGGCTGCGGTTTAAAGGCTGTATAGTACAATTATTTATAAAATATTGTGGACCTGTTTGACTGTTGTGAGTGAAATTGATGCTTCTACCTTTTAGGTCATTGTTTCCACATTAATATTGATCGTTTTTAGCAGAATTGTCTTGTGTGAGATTACATCCCTTAGTGCTGAAACAATTAGTCAATTGACAGACAAATAATCACTGACTATTATCCAGCTGTCCTGGACTCTGAGAACTTTTGATGATAATTTGTCACTTTTTTTGACAGTTTATAGATTAACAATTAATTGATTGATCAACGTCTGAACATCTGAAAGTCTTTTTTTACCTGATTATCAGACTGTTTGACCTCACATTCCTCACAGCCGTTAACTAAAGGTTAAGAGTGCAAAGCAAACCATTATTCAAATCATTTCTGCTCTCTAAGTGGTTATCGTCCATTTATCTTTATGGATTCCTGGAAGGCTGGTATGTCGGAATTTTTAGTGCGAGACCAGATATGTTCCCTCGTTGTCATTCCTCTGGGCAGCAGAGCGTGACCACGCAGCTCTGTGATTTGTCTGGCACTGCTGTCAGGATGAGTGTAAAGAGCGAAACGGTCCGCCAGACACGGATTCATTTATGAAAGTGCTTGAGAGAAGTAGGGTTTAATCTGCTTGAGCAGTCCAATGTATCGTGTACATCCTTTTGGAAAAAGTCCTGAGGCAGCCTGAGACATGTTCATAGTGGTTAAATCCCAGCGATTCATGTTCAAGTGCTGCTATTGTAATCTTTAGGCACCCTGCTGCTCATGTAGATCAATCTAACGTGAACCATCTTTAGTTAAATGGATCTTTTTCTCTGTCATGTTACTGAAATGCACCTTCTCTGTTAGCCTAATTAGTCTCAGCACGGCCTCTCACATAATGACATTGACATTTAAGTTGGTTATGATCTCAGTCATTTCCCAGGTTAAAGTGTGATAACCATCATTACACAACAATACCAGTCTTTGAGTTGTGACTCACTTCCTCCAAATATGATGAAAAGCTGTATGCATAATCCTCAGGAGGAGTTGTTAAAGCTTAGAGTTAATCAGCAAACCCACCTGTGGACAGGACATGACGAATAGCACTTTACCTGCCCACACGGAGTAAAAATAAAAGACTCTCCTATAACTTGCTTCTAATGACACGACAAAAGCCAGTGGGCGAGCAGTACAACAATGTTTGACACTTTAGGGCACCAAAGGGGGAAAAAAAAATCTTTAAATAGGATGGAATTTGTAGCAGCCGTCTGCAGCTTTTAAAGGCAATGGTCCCGTAAGTGGTTTTCCGCTTTTTGAATGCCGTCAGTGGTCTGTTCGCAGCATGTTAAGGTTTTTTCCTAAGTGCCAACAGAAGAATGATTTTGTTTGGTTGCTGCAGATGGTTGCCGTCTGGGCTCCCTAATCTTGAAACGGTGCAGAACAAACACGGGGTGACCAAAAGTATGTGGATACCCGGACATTATATCCCCCTAACAGCCTCTATTTTTCTGGAAAGGCTTTCCACAAGATTTTGAAACTTGGCTGCAAGGATTTGCTCCCATATAGACAAGAGCATTAGGCTGGATTCACACCACATCAAACGTCCTCCCGTTCATTTGAATGTGGGTAGTGCGTTTAGGCTGTGGCGGTGGGGACCGCAGGGGATGCCGAAAAAGAAATACAGCCTTGTGGTGAAAGATTGAAAGACCTCTGCAGAAAGAACCCAAAGTCACTCTGCAGTGGCCAATCACGAAATCATGACACCCAGACAAACCTTGTTTACTATGTAGCACTGTTATTCCCAAAGACTGGGTCGGGATCCTCGGGAGATTTCATTATGGCTAGCGTAACATTCGGTTTGTTTTACTGATGAGAGGAAAAGCACGAAAGCCTCTTAACTTCGCCTAAATGCATTTATTTGGTGTGATTTATAAAGTATTTAACATGTGTATATGTTTTCGATAACGCATGCATAAAATAAAGTTGTGATTTATCAAATACATATCTCTTTGAAATGGTTTACACATTCAAGATAATATAAGGTAATGTGAGAATGGCAGTAAAAATGGTCAGGAGCCTTCATTTATGCACAAATTGTGAACTCGCGATGGTTTGTCATTTTTAAAAAAGTGGGTCCCCAAAAAAACAGTTTGACTCTAAATGGAACCATAATTTACTAAAACTAACTGAAACTAGCGATTGAGACCATAAACTCATGTTTACAATGTTTACTGAGGTATTAAATCAAGTGAGAAGTAGGCTCATTTTCTCATAGACTTTTATACAATCTGACTTCTTTTTGCAACCAGAGGATTCGCCCCCTGCTGGCTGTTAGAAAAGAATGCAAGTTTAAGGCACTTCAGCATTGGCTTCACTTTTCAGACCGCCAGAGTTGCTCTCTGGTTCCAGTTCACTCCCAAATGTGCTGGATGGGGTTGAGCCTGGCTTTGTGTACAGAAGCATTGTCATGTTGAAACAGGAAAGGGTCTTCCCAAAACTGCTGCCACAATGCTGGAGGCACACTACCACTACTAAAATATCATTGCATGCTGTAGCATTGAAGTTTCCCTTCATTAGGGCCTATCCTAGGGCTGGGCAATAAATCGAAAAGTTACAGAAACCCTTCATTATGACTCTGATGAAGCCGCTATAACATTACTTGGATGGATGAAAGATTAAGTCATCTTTACTCCCTCTCTGTCTGTAATGAAAACTCCTTGCAATCGCGTTGCTGTCTCACTACATTTTTGCAGGTACATTTTACATGAACTTTGTAGCACACATTAATTAATATGCTCTGGGTAAAACTGAGCATTGACATACAAGCATATAATACACTCTGCTCTAATATTGTAGCACAAATAGCTTAATCTGTGTTTTCTCCTGAACTGTCTCACTACAGATGAGGTGAATATTCTGCAGGAGCTTTCTCTTGTGGTGTCAAACAGCAGTAACGCCTCAATGACTGTGGATGACAGCAGGTGTCAAGTCCTACAGGTGGGACAGTACTCCACCTTGACTCTTCCTCTTCAGCATCTCCTCACTGACGGGTAAGGGTCTCCATCTCCATATGTTAACTCCTTACCAATAGATTTTGGTCACTGGTTATATATCCTTTATGTTTTTTTCAGTAGCTAAATGGTGTGTGTCTATGTTTGTGTTTAGGTTTGCAGATGAGTTCAGTTTATTGGTGCAGCTGCAGAGTCCTCAAACAGATGAACGCAGCGTCTTCACCATGCTCAGCCCCGACAGCCACATCATGCTGCAGCTTCGGATCAGTGCTTACGCTATCATCTTCATAGGAACACAGCAGCGACACTATGAGTGAGCCCACTTCTTGTTTTGTTTTTTTTCCTTTCTAGAGGCAAATTAATACAATTTGTGTGCAAGTTATGTATGCATGGGATGTTGTAACAGCTTCTTTTGTTCATGATAATTGGTTCAAATTGCTCAAAATCTACCAGTGAGACGCACAGGTACATGCTTTCAACTTTAATGCATTACCCATTATCCAAAAAAAACAGATGTCAGAAGGTGATTACAACATCCATCTCAGGTAATTGAGGACCACTTATGCCCATTCCTGCTTCTTGGCTGAAGTGTATGTAAATATGTCTGTAAGACGGAGGAAAGCTCTGTGGAAGTGCATTTGTTTGCAGCATGTGTGCATTCGTTTGAAATGATTTATTAGACGTCTCTTGGCAGGTTTCTCGTCTTCATGAACTACAGAGCTCGAAGCAATTCATCACTGCAAGACAGCAGACAGAACTGGGTCAAAAGATAGACATGCATAGATACTATACTTATCTTGTACTGTTGGCATATGGTTGATTTTATTTTTACCTTGTTCCTGTTTTAAAGCAGCATGTCTGGTGGCTACCACCTACAAGGTTCGGTTGGGTCTAGAGCCCAGCTTGACCTCTAGAGGACAGTAGTTGGGCTTTTTAGACATTAAAGCTCCACTGATTAATATTTCATAAATTAAAGGGGAACTCCAGGTGTTTGGGAGTACTATTGCATATGTACAAAAAAGGTTGTATGAAGCCTCTTGTGGCTTCACAAAGTCTGATAAATAAAAAAAAAAATCTGATTATCAACGAACTGAAGACTTGAAATTGAAAACAAATCTGGGGAACGATTGGGAAGATTATAAAGAACTGAGTTTACCAGACCTTTGTTGTACGCTCCTCATCTCTGCTTGAGGCTAACAGTTTGAGGCTAGATTACACACCTGAATCTCAGACTAAACTGTCGGCAGTAGAGTTGCATTGTGGGTAATGTAGGCACTAGATTTTGACAAGGAAGAAGAATGTGAATGAAAAAGACCATATCTGTTCTGCTGCATTGATTTTTGATGTTAAAAAAAACTGGTGCAAAAATATTGTAGGAGTGCAATGCTAATTTAGTGGAGTACACGTTTAACAATACATGATGACTATTTGTAATGTTTCTCGCAATGACACACCCACATATCGCCAACTCTTCAGGTGTACAACATATTTTCAAACAGTCTCTGATAAAGACATTGTACACTACCTGTCCACCACCAACACATTTAGCGATTCGCTGGTGAAGAGAGTGAAACATTTAGCAACTAAAGAGCCAGGATGTCTTCTCAGGAGCTGGTGGAGGTCAAAACAGAGCTAAAAGGAGAGTGAATATTTATATATCATTTAATAATAATAATCAAGTGGACACAAACACAACTCCAATGGAATGATAATGCTGCTCTGTGTCTGATGTATGTGTAAATAAGCAACTGTTAGCGAAGTGTTTGTCAGCTTGTTGTGGAATTCTTCTGCATCCTAACTAACACAAAAAAAATCCAAATCCATTAATGGAGCTGTAATGTTGTTAAAGACTTTCTTCCTTTAAAAAAAAAAGATATGATCAGTATTACATGCATACATAAATTTCTTCCAGCTTAACCCAATATCAAATGCTACACACCAGCACCCCTGGAGCTGTCAAGGATGTAGCACTAAACTCATTTAGTTTAGACAGTCTCTTGACCTGCTGCCCAAACCGGACTATTCAGTAAAGGAAGGTTTTCAAGAGTTAAGGGAAGAGAAATAAATAAGGTTTTTACTGTTTATTTCACTGCAATCTGTATTTTAACAGTTTAAAGGCCCAAGTCTGATTTGAACTTATCTCCTAGATTAATTCATGCAGTCATTTCATCTCAACACACACAAAACCAAATACATGTGATTACATAACGACCCATGTGTCTCTCTGTCAGGTTCCCGGTCAGCGGTCTGTCTGATGGAAAGTGGCACCATGTGGCCGTCAGTGTGTCTGCCAAGCGGCTGGCGCTGTATGTGGACTGCTCTCTGCTGGAGAGTGTGGACTGGGTGTACCACGGCATGGGGATCAGCACCGACGGGCTGCTCATGGTTGGAGGCATCATCGAGGGCTTTGAGACTCCATTTGAAGTAAGGGGCTTCTATCCAGTGCAACATTTGTTTTCTTTTTCTTATTTCCCCAGTGATCGTAAACAACACAAAAGCAACCCCGCCTATAATCATAAAGCCCACACCCTGTAACCTATTCTGTTAGTCTTCCCTTCTCTTTGTCAACATTTTAAAGATGCCCAGAAGCTGCGTTCATTAAGTTTTATTCTACCAGCCTCAGGTCAAACTCTCAGCTGACTTGACAATGAACTTCATGGTGTCTGAATGGCCCTTGTCAGATTTTATAATCTCTTATTTTAGAATTTTGGAATGCTGCTCCTTATTGCATGTGTGTTTAACAGCGCATATTATTATGACCAGATGGTTGACCAATAGCCAGATGATATTTAAAACAACTGTTGCTGGATAATAAGCCACATGTGTATAGTCCAGTTCATTTGAATTTAGGCCGAAAAGGCATGCTCATCCTTGCGGCACACACACACACACACACACACACTCACACACTCACAGGAGAGAACACACAAGTAGATATTCTCGGCCCCGTGGCCCTATCCCACCCCATTCCCCTTTCATCACAGACACAAATCCGTGTAGCCCATAATGCTTAGAAACCATGTGTTTGTTTTTATAAAGTATGCATAGAAATCCCTGAATCAGCTCTAACCACAACCTCACTTACCTCCCAAGCGCCAGTGTTAAATAAAATTACAGAGGAAACACTGATGAGTGTTTGGACAGAAGATGAGTTCAGCATCCTCAACCCCCCTCCCTGTTCTCCAAACCTGGATATCTTTGAACTATAGGAGGAAACCCACAAGGAGAACATGTAAACTCCAAAGTAGAAATCATGTAAAACTTTACATTTTTGCTCACAATTTCAAATGCTTTTGCATGTATTTTTTTAGCCCATTCCAGGCACCTATTGGCTTTTATTCATTTCTGTATTGTATGAAAGTCTGTTAGTAGACTCTTGAAACATACCTAAGTTGTGTAATCCTTCACATAGAACACAGAATCTGCATTAATTCTTGTCAAGGTTACATTATTGTGGTGTGGTAATGCAGTTTAAAGCTATCAGTTTTGCCGACTTGGCGACTTTCATTGGGAGATAGTTGGCAACACTGGGCTGGGTTTTTCAGTTGGATATTTTTTTTGAATCTAGCGTACTCTTGCTCTTGCTTTTCAAGATTACCGACCCTAGCTTTAAGTGCAGATACATTTATAAAGCTTGCAATGCATTACTTTGTAAGGTACTTTAACCTCTTAAGCCCGATGGACCCGGTTGAAACGGGTCGTACCCTGTGGCGTAGTTAGCGTTCAGAATCTGTAAACCAAGTGTATGTAGTCCAAACCATCCCTTATTACCAAGTATTTCAACAATACAGTCGTACAGAAATAAACTTTGTAATTATAAGAACAAACTGTGATCAAAACATCTGTGATAATTATCTCATAAGTCTACAATATACAACATGCTTTGTATCGTTGGAAACTACAAATTCTGAGCTTTCCAATGCACCTAAAACGCACCCCGAATCACCGACACAGCGGGAGAAACGGAGCCGTCAAACTTCACATTTTACAGTCACACTCTGCTCACACTGACACAAATCTGTGTTCTTGTCAAAATATGTCACCAAGGCATATGTTATTTTCGCACAAAACGGCAGTCACATGCGTTTGTTTAGTCAAGATGGCGCTGACAGGAAGTCCTGGTAATTCTCGATTTCATCTTAAGGGCAGAAACTGAAACTCTTTTGTTAAAGGCTGATTTTGAAGGCCCATAATGCACCTGGCTTTGCATGGTGGACATGCTTTCCCAGTTACAACAAGCCTGAGGACCAGACCTGGCAGTGTGACTGTATCACAATAGGGGTGAGGAGGGGGGCTTTGTAGAGGCGGCATCTGGATTTGTTCTTAGCAGCAGATAAAATGGATTCTCCGTTGGCTCGTTTCCCCTGGTATCAGCTTTTTACTGAGCTCCAAGGACGGATCACTTCCACACTCAGAGGTGGTGACAGTCGTGTCTCTGGACAATCTTTTGTGTTTGGTAACGCTAAACCACACATCACTGTACTCTGCTTTTACCTATAACTCTTACTGTCATCCTCTCCACTGCAGCACGACCGGGACACAGTCTGCTTCATTTTAAGACCAAAGTAGGATATAAATATGAATCTGATTACCATAGTTAAATACAGGTTGTATGCTATGGGCATCTGTGTTTGGTTTTTAGACAAGTCTATTACATAACTCTAACTCATGATCAATCACCTCTTAAATTAGTAGACATTCTTTTCCAAATGAAAATATGCAGCAGATGTCTGTGTTTAGCAGACATGTGTGTAGTTTGATCCCTATCTATTTTTAGGGTATTTCTGGCAGTGCCAGACGAAGGGTTTACTGCAGAAAACATGAAACATTATCTTTCTATATACCATTGAATAAAAAAACAAATACTTCTCAGATGTAGTTCCTTGAAACATGTATATCTCTTTCCACTTGTCTCTGGATTTGATTTGAGATCAGAAGATCAAACGGTTTGTTAAAAAGAGTTTACATTTTTCCCTAAAGGGTCTTATTTGTGCATATTAACAAAGATGTTATATAACAAAGATGATGCATTATAAGCTCCACCAATGGCTTGAGATGGTATACACTTCGGCGTGGTGATGGCATCTTTGATATTTACACCACTAACAGCCATATTTAGCGTTACGAAAATGAGTTAGCTTGGGCGTTCGCAAATATTAGTTGCCAGATCTCGCAAGAATATGATGCTGAGACAAAGAAAGGTCTTGAACAAAGTTAATGTTTGCCTGATTTGTCTGTCTGAAAAATTTCATTTTAGTGTCAGAATGTTCGGAAGATATGTGGCTTGTGAAAAATGGGTCCGATATTTACTTTGAAGACTATGGGGCGAAAGAATCAGTCACAATCTATGTTCACGTTCACGAGTTAATAGACTCAGGACCTGCCACTTGTCTCCTAAAGGGGCGGGAAGTGGCAAAACCCCACGTGACACAGACACAAGAAACTGACTCTCATTGCACCGTCTCCTTTCTGAACTGTCTCTGATATTACCTGTATGATATGATAAATGCACTAGCTGTCTTGAATTTGGCAAAATCAGAAATGCATTTAAATATTAAAGATCTAATTGATTTTAAATCCCTGTGTGGTTTCACAAAGAAATGCATTCATTCTGCACACACACACACACACACACCCACGCACACACACACACACACACACACACAGACATTCTCTCATCCAGTGTCACGCTCTTATAAACACAGCCTGAGGACGGAGGTTTTTAAATGTCTCCTGATGCTTTGTTTGTCATGTCTGGCCTGATGTCAGAGTCACTGGTAAAGGAACCCTGGGAACTGCAGTGAAATACATGACCTTCAGTAACCTTGTGTGTGTGTGTATGTTTAGGCTTGTCCCCCCTCCATTCGGTGTATATATTCTGTGCATGCATGGAAAGTTACACAGTGCATATACTGTACAGAATATGTACTGTATGAATATGTTGACTGCAAGACACAGATCATACCTGACAGCTTTGTCTCTAACGGATAATTCAGATTCAGTCTGTTTACATTTGAACATTTCAAGAGAGACTTGGAACGAGGATTGCAACGGTTTGGTCTGTAAAACGTCTATAGTGAAAAATCTCCATCTCAAGTTCCCAAAACCCGAGGTGACGTCTTTAATTGCTTGTTTTGCCTGACCACCAGTCCAAAAAAACTAGCAAAGATTCACATTTGAGAAGCTGTCCATCCATCCGTTAGTCGGACCGCCCCATTCTCATCAAGGCGATTTCTCAGAAAGGCCTGTAGGGAATTTGGCACAAACCTCCACTTCTACTCAAGGATAAACTGATTAAAATTTGTCGATCAAAGGTCAAGGTCACTGTGACCTTAATATCGTTACCTAAATACCTAAATATTGTTTCTTATTTAGATGTTGAAATCACCAAAACCATGCTTACTGTATTAGTACTGTCATTTCCCAAAAACTGGGATATACTGTAAGTAAGTTAACTGATCTTTTGTAATCTGATGTAGAGCCAGATGTTCAGGGTGTACAAATGTCTCGGCTTCTGGTGTAGTAACCTCCAATCTCCCAAATGTAACTGTACATCAAGCATCAAGAGACATTTGAAACATTTTCATTTTCTACATGAAGGTTATCTGCGTTTTCACACTGTGCTCTTGACCACTCCCATTTAATGTTTTTATTATTGTCATTATTTTATTATTTATAATGTTTTATATTATATTTAATGTTTCCGTCTGTGCAGGGTCATCTCCGACAGCTGAGCTTCCTGATGGGTGACCCAGACGCCGCCCAGCAGCACTGCAGCCACCACCCGCCCCGCTGTGGTGAGACCGCCCCCAAGCCTCCTCGCTCCCCACGCACCAACAACGCCCTGGAGGTAAGGCAAGATGAATGGAAAAGAAAGAAAAAAGAGATCAGGAAAATCCATGTCACTTTCCCAAGTGAAATGATCTCTTAGAGTTGTTCCTTTGACTTATATAAGCAGCACGGCTCTGACATGTCACCGAAGTGTTTCATGTGAAGCCAGGTGCCTATTTAAGGCCTCAGCCCAGACATCCAGACTCCTGCACTTAATACTTTGACAGCAGAACCAGTTATACACTATGAAGCATGATAAAGATCATCAGAGGATTTGAAATAAAAACTGCACTGACTCCTGTGGTTTTGATCCAGTCTGGTGAACTTAACAACTCTAGGCGTTTGGTTGATCATCGGTTTAGCTCTGAACTGTCTTTTTTTGTGGTTTTTAAATTTAGATATTGTTCTCTGTTTCCACGCAGAATATACTGCTGTCCTCAAATGACCTGGAGGACCTGCTGGGGGATCCCAAGGACGAGTCATTTTTTAGCTTTGGCAGAACTGTGAGTAGGATATTTTGGTGCCTCTAATGCTCTTTAAAGCTTTGCTGAAAATTCCCTGTGCACTTAGGTGTTAAAAACAAACAAAAAAAACACACGCAGTTGCCTGGTTTCACAGCTGCTTCCCGGAGTTGTAGTTAGAGAGTGTGGGCAGCTGACCAGTCGTCACGGTGATTAGATCCAGCTGTGGACAGGCAGGCAGCTACAGTTGTGTATATATACCAACCACTGGTCTGGTTTCACTGGCTTCATTTTTTTCTCATCGTTTTTTGTCTGTAAAACCACCAGTCCAGTGTCTGCCATTAATTAGCGCTGCGGTGCAGAGCCTCAGGCGTCAGAGGCACCAGCCAGCCGTCCCACCTCTTGTCCTTGGCTGACTGGTCAACTCTGCATTTGTGTGTATATGTTTGCCTGACCTGTCTGTCCTCTGGTCCATAAGTCTGTCTGCTTACTGGTCTTTGTTGTGGCCAGCAAAAGGGTTCAGTGGGTGCTGAAGCTAAACGTATGTTTTGGTTAATTACAGAGAGGGCCCATTTCTTATGGTTTTTATAAAAGATAATAAAAAATTGGGAAATATATTGGTTGATGTTTTGAATATTAAAACAATGGGTAAAAAAAATCTGAAAACCAATAATGGATTTTAACTCAACCACTGAGTAATGTAATGTAATGTTTTGGTTCAGTTATTCACGGTGTATGGTCAGCCGTTCATCTGTATTTTCTCCCCGTTTCTTCTCTCCATGTTCCAGAACCAGAGGTTTTCTGAGCTGTATTCTCTGCCAGAAACCCTACTGTAATCTGCAGTGCTCGACAGAAAACTGATCAACAACTATTTTGAAAATCGAAAAATCATTTTAGTCATTTTTAAAGCAAAATTGTCAAACATTTGCTGGTACCAGCTTCTTAAATGTGAAGATTTTCTTTGCCATATATGTTCGTAAATGGAATATTCTTTTGGACTGTTGGACATTTGAAGCTGTCTCGTCACAATGTGGACATATTTTGATATTTTTTGACACCTTGTAGACTCAGCGAATAATCGACTGAAGGAGAAAATAATCGTCACATTAATGGATAATAAAAATAATTGTTAGTTCCAGCCCTGATCAGTATAAAGCTTAAACAGAAACACACTGCAAGTGGTGAGCTGGGTGGAGCTTCCTATTCCCTTTCTATGGAAAGTGCTGAATCCCTTGGATAGCAAGTGGTGAGAGACGGATAAATAGTACAAATGGAGAAGTTCAAATAAATGAACTGAGACCTACCATAGCAGAAATCTGCTCAGTAACCCATTGGTTACAACTTCAGATTGATCCCTCAATGTTAAACATTCCTCCCCAAAACTCCGTCTGAAAAGGAAATGTATCGTATTAATGAAGGAATGATAACATTTCATTTAATGTTTAAAACTTGCGTTGTTAATAATAAATATTTGTGAAAGTGATTAGTACATCTAAATCCACAATAAGCTGGTGTGTACATTCAGAAATCTGTTTTGTTATGACTACAAACACTGTAGTTTAATCTCTCAGACCAAACAAAATACAGTTCCTGAAATACATACGGCACATTTGTTTACACTGGCACTTAGAGAATAAACGGTGTTTCTTGGAAAAACGAAGGAAAAGCAAAGCTGGGTTGAATTTACATTTTCATGTCTATGCAAAACATCTGAAATAATCAGCGAGGATCTGGTTCTCTTTATAGTTTACAGTAGTGTCTTGAGTGTAGAACACAGCAGACCAGCATGCCATCCCGTGCCAGCTCCACCAGGCACAGGCTTCTCCATCAGGATGGCATTGGGATGCCTTTGGGATGATGTAGATGACAAAGACCTCTCCTGCTGTTTTCAGTTGTAGAGACTGTTTGCAGGAACAACTGCACCAGATCTGTCTTAATAGTTACTGAAATCTCCTTCAGCTGGGTGCATTTCTTTCTCATTATCTGTCTCTCTCCTTTCATCTGTTTTTGTTTTTCTGTGTTTTATTGTGTCTGAATCTGTCTCCTCTGGCTCTATGTCTGTCTCTGTCTCTTTGTGCATCCATGTCACTATGTCCCTTTGTCTTTTTCTCTGTCTCTTCTAGTGCTAATTCCGTTAACGTAGACTAACTAAACTGACTAAATATGTTCGTCAACAAGCTTTTTTTCCCATGACTAAGATGTGGTGATGACGAGATGGCACCATATTTTTTTAATTTTATTTTCGTTTACTTTTTCTTTTTTTTTCAATGCAGCAGTTCTATGTGCTGCGAGCGCCAGTTTGGTATCCTGTGCTGCGTACGCCATATCAGGACTGACTGGCAGCATCTATCGTATAAGCACAGGTTACACAGGTTAGACCAGCCCACTGTGACTCCCTTGTGCTGGGGTTTGCGCTGGCTGAATTTGAGTTGCTACAGAAGCTAACTGAAGGTCCGTCTTCGGACCCACCATAGGAAAAATTAGACCGACTGAAATATTCAATATACTCTGATGACTAAAAAAGACTAAAATGCTAACAGTTTTCATTGACTAAAGCCCTGTTTCCACCGCAGGAACTATCCCCAGGAACTGAGAAACTTTTGAGGAACTCATTGTGTTTCAACCGCAAATATTCATTGTTTCCAGCTTCTGAAATGTGAATGTCTGTTGCTTTTTTATATCTTAGTAAAGTGAATATCTTTGGGTTTTGGACAGCTGGTCGGACAAAACAAGCAATTCGAAGACAGTCACCTTGGCAAATTGGCATTTTCTGACATTTTATAGACAAAACGAGTAATTCATCAGTAAAACACCAGTCAATAGGTCAAAATAAACGTTCGTTGCAGCTTATCGTATAGGAAACCGTGTATGAGCGAGTGATTATGGACACAGTCCATGTTTCTCTGCAGCCTGTTTCTCATTAAATCCACCCAGACCAGACCTGTGGCGGCACAGCCGTCATGTCTCTGGCTCTCCTCAGAATCTGCACATTTGAAAGAAAAGAAATAAAACAAGGCTCCTACATTAGCAAGATCTATTTCTCTTTCGCCAAGGTCTGTTGCTGTCGCCTTTGAGGCGTAACATTTCTGACTGCGGGGCCACGTTGTTGGGGTTTCCTGACTTTGATGCATGTCCTGTCTGGGGGCCACCGCCTCCCCTGACAGGTGCTCTCTTTAGAGACATGGCACTCGCCCAGTTAATCTACGGCTCCTCCAATGTGCACTAAGATGTTAAACACTCCCGGAGGTCAGGGACCTTAGCTAAACATGTAATTCCAAAACCAGAGCTATGAGCTTCAGCGTATGTTGATGGCTTTGAACCCTCATAATTGACTGTATTAGTCACAATTACTTTCTTTTGTGAATTCTAGTACTTACGTGTACCTTTTTAAGATATTTATCAAAATAAACGACAAACATTTATTACTTCCATCTTCCCAAAATGTAAAAATGTGCTGCTTTTCTTTGATTTATATCATTGTAAATCACTTTTGGTCGGAAAAAAAGGAATAATATAAAGACATCATCATTTTATAAACAAGACAATTAATCAGTTCATTAGAAAAATAATAAACTAGACTAGACTGCTCGACCGTGATCAGCATGTTTGCTCTTGATCATAAAGTTTCCTCTTAAATGATGTGAATAGAAATGTGGATTTTCTTGCATATACAGTATGTGTCAGAAAGACAGGGAGAGATGGAGCATGACAGAGCTTGTGTTTGATTGTTTTTTCACCACAAGAGTGAATTCAGTGTGTCTTATTAATAGTTATAACACCGCTTACACTTGATCCCTAAAGCTGCATCTGTCAGAGAGATAGGGAGAGGCAGACACACACACACACACACACACACGCCTGTGGTCATAATATTCCCTGTTTCATATCCTATCACAACCAAGTGTTTCCACTTGGGTCTCCAGAGAGGCCTCTTTCATAAAACTTGTCAAACAATGGCTTTTTACTGGCAAGCTGAGACAAAAACAAAGAGGTGGAAAAAATTATCCATCATTTTTGACACTTCTCCAATCCACCAGGGTCCATGTAGTGTACTATGTAAAGTCTGGCAAGAGTTGCTTATTAAATGACTTTGCCCTAGGTGGAATTTTCATGTCCTAGCAAAGCTTAAGTGTTGGATAAAGGTTGAGTATTGTTTGACCTATTTTTAAGGCTGCTAATTAACAAAATACCCATTACCCACAACTGAAACGTTCATTATACTAAACAGACAACATTCCTCTTGATTTTCAACTTAAAGCTGCATTGGCTTAGTCACACATGGTGCAAACACACCTCTATTTCAGCTTCATTTGGAGTCGTGTTTCTGCCCACCTGGCAAATGCAGGTCCAATATTGTAGCTCTGTTTTGGTCCATAAACTTCAAAGGGGAAATGTCTGGCTTGTAAGCTGCTAAATGCTTCACTATGTTGACATTACAGGTAGTGTACAGTGGGTTTATCAGGGAATATTTGCTGAAAACAGCTGGCTGCCGCTGCTGCTGGGAAACTACGCTGCTGAGAGCAGAGAGAGTGAATCAAAACGGTAAAGCAATAAGCTGTAAAGATGCTAAAGCACTCTGTGATGCTGAGGGGAGCCGCAGAGTTGGGTGTTTCAAGGTGTTTGGAGTTGTGTTTGCGTCCACCTGATGAATGTTAAGTCTAATATTCATTCTTCTGTTAGCTCTGATTTAGTCTCCACCAACTCTCTTTACCTCATTAGCTCCTTTATGTTTGATTTTCTTCACCAACTAGTCACTAACTTTATCTGTCTACCATTTGGTGCTGGGTAAGTGGTGTTCACTGGGTTTATCTGACCTTATCACTGAAAACAGCAGCTGCTGGAAGCAACACTGAGAGAGCAATGAGACTGAATCTACAATCTGTTAATATTGTAGTTGTATTGTTTATATTGTAGTTTATATTTTAGTTACACGTCTCCTCTCTGACTCAATGCTCACGTCTTTTCTCTCACTTTCTGGCCACGCTGCTTACCTGAGGCATCAGCTGGCATCATCCAGTTGGGTTGTAGAGAGTCAGACCGACAGGTTAACCTGCGTTCACCTCTCGTCCTAAAAGTTAGGCGGATACGAGCTGTTCCTACGAGACTATCATTATGGATGTCATCGCTGAGCTCTGGATATTGTATCATCTGCTTGTCAGGAGAGCCAAAACAGTGCAAATGGTGCACTGATGTGCTGATATCATTCCTGAACTGTCAAATCTATAATCAATCATTCTGTATGTTACATTCCCGTCATGTTCACATCGTTTGGCCAAAAACAACATGTTCTCATGCCAGCGAATGTCACATTCCTTCATTGATCTCAATGCTGTTCACTTAGTTCAGCTCTTGTAGGACATGGTTTCTCAACACAGACAATTCTGCCAGGTTTCCTAGCAACAAAGAGAGATGGGAGCAGGTAGATGTGCTGACAGACCTCTTCAACTCGCGACTCAAGATGTCTGTAAATATCTGCCGTAGCCGGGCCAAGAAGCTGCAGCAAGACCCAGCAGTAGATGAGTGAACCACGTCAGGTCGTCAGTTTCTATCTGTGATTGTGTACGGTATCCTGCCATCGTGCAAATGTAAATCCTGCTGGGTTTGGCTCCAAGATGATGGATCTGCTGAAAGGATGTTTATAGTTACCTCAGGGGCCTCCAACTGTTTCTGCAGAGCTCTGTGATTAGTGGTGTCAGGCTTTATGATCATATCAGAGACAGAGAAATGTAAATCATGTTGAAGATATTGTGATATAATGTAATATTCCCTTAATTATAGCGCTGAGAGATGCCATCTGTTGCTGTAGGAGGAATGCAGTCATGCAAACTCCCAGCTTCCTTTTTTTTCAGTTGATTTGTCAGTGTCATGTGCATCAGAGGTGATGATGATGATACTAAGAGGAAGAAAAAGAATACGTTACCGCAATACGATAATGTCCCATGTCCATGACAGAGTTAGCATGCAGCTATAGCCGTGATGTCTAGCTCTGCTTTTCCTGGTAATGTGTGAAACCCAAAGTGTTTCCATACTTTACTGTATGTGTAGTGTTTACCTCTTTGGATTTAAAATGTGAGGGTGCAGGTCGTATCCACGCTGACCCTCCACCGTTTTCTGCTTTGTTGTTTCGGCTCGCTGCGGTTTTGTTTTGGTGACCCCCTCTTCAACTCTCCCTTGCTATTTGAAAACCTCTGCTTTAGAGAAACTGTTAAAAGACAACGAAATGAAAGATCAGAGCTACATGAGCCCTCACATGTAGCCCTCATAAATGGTTTTTATCATTTGTGTTTCAGCTCTTTGAGGAGTGAAGTGAGTTATTTTAAAAAGGTCTACACAATCAATTAAGGGTCTCATGAAAACACTCTGAGGTCTGTTTTAAATGCTTGGAGCTCTTCAACCAAACCGTTGGCATTGCAGGGAGATGACGCACTGCAACACGAACATGTCAGAGCAGCAACAGAAGGGAGACAGCGGGATGCAGAGCTCTCTTTTCCCAAGACAGTAAAATAAAGAAAAGACTAATATTAAAACAATCCCATAGAATCCATCTGGTGGGAGGCATTCTGGAGCTAAAACCATGTTTTTCAAGGGTTTCCACTGAGTTGCATGTTGCATCAAAGACTCTGCAAAGGGCAAACAACACTTTGAGCAAACTCTTTGTTGAATTAAAACACAAGGACGATGGAAACATGCTTTGTGTTTGCTGTAAAAATATGAAAGAGCATCTGCCATGCCTTTTGTTTTTAGATCAGCAGGACGTTTCTGCACACTGTCAAGATTTCCTTTTATGCCCATTACCATAGATTGAGCAGTAACTCTTCATCTTCTTGGCAATGTTCATAACTGTTTCCAATATAAAATTAAGTAATTACAGACAAGCGACGAGGCCCTCAAATCATGGAATAAAAGAGGAAGTGGGTTGTTGAAAGAGGGGATGCTCGGATAAAAGAGGAGGAGGATTTGGAAAGAAGAGGATGGAAACAGAGGAGTGGAAGAGTTTTTGCCTTAGTTGTGTCTTTTCTCTTTGTCACTAAGTGGCGCAGAATGATTATCTCAACGTGAGAAGTCCCAACATGCTCAAACTAATAATTTTCCTCTCCTAAACTGTAATTTAGTATGAGGGTATCTATGCTGTGAAGATAAATCAGCTCTGGTTAAGTGCTAGGTGATGGAGCGTTGTCACAAGAGTGCTACATCAGCAACTTTTTTATCACTCTCCTCTTGTTTCCTCCCAGTGCTAACCGCCTCCAACAAGGACTCCTGCATTACAGGTCCCGCTCTTAAAATGCAACAGGGATTACACTTTCAGTGCAGCCGGCGGAGATCTCTGGAAGCCATTATGTGGCGGGGAGGACGAAGTTGTGCCGGGAAGTTGTTTAGAATTAAAAAGAGATCATTGATTTCACCCCCAGCACATCTGCCCTGCAGTTTTAAAGCTCCCCACAGAGGTTCTGCTCACCCCGAATCAACCTCCCTCTGCTCTCGTTTATTTATATTGCTGTTTATGCTAGACCACCTCTCCTTTTGTTCCTAATAGACATGACGTAATGCTTCCTGTGACATGGAGCTGCCCCCGTCGTTCTCAGCTTTCATGCAGAGGAGGTCTCCTCTCCGGTTGTGTAAATCAAGCCGACCTCAGACAATCCTTGGTGAATATTTCCCCTCAAAATATTCTCTCAAATGTGGTTGTTTCGCTGACTGCGGGCACTGCGGCTTTCCTTTTTTTAATTCCGCACCAGTGATTTCTTTTCTTTTAGGTCTAGTTGTGTGCAGGCTCCCTTCGACCAAAATCCACCCATGTATGAAAGCAGGGTGGGATTCCCTCACACCATCCCTGTCCCTGTTTTCCTTCGTTCTGCTTCCGTCAGTTGGAAAGAGCAGTTATTCATTTTAGCAGATTTTTAGTTGCCCATGATGTCGCGGTTAGCGTCTCATGCCAATAGCTCATTGCGATCACATGTTCAACCCTCACATCTAGCTTGGTTAACTGACAATTTAGACGCTGAGGATTTAATGAACTATGACATGTCATGCATGCTGTGACATTTTGTGGGCGAAAGAGATTGAATGTGTTTATTAGTTAAAATGCATTGGGTTGTTTTGAAATTTGAATTGTCCCAGATTTGTCTACATTGCAGTTTCCCTGTACATTTTCTCCCAGCGTTCACAGAGGCCACCCTGAGGGGCTAATGGGCTGGGCTTCTGTCTCCACCATATGCCAGATTAGATGTATTGTCTATACAAGATGTGTGGTTGGTACCAGTGGAAGAGTGTGTGTGTGTGTGTGGGTGTGTCGGCCGGGAGCTGGATCAGCCTCCTGTGCAGAGGTCTGCCTGTGGGTACAATGTGAACAGAGCTGAAGTGCAGACAGACCTGCAGTGTCTCCTGCAGTCATGCTCTACCATGTCGGATGGTACTCGCTGCTGGGATGCCTGATGCTGGATTTAGGTGGATTGCACGTGCAAGGTCAAAGGCGCCGGGAGGGAAAGGTACTGCCTGGTGTCACCCTGTACACATGTTGCAATTGTCAATGTAAATGTTCCCTTTGCTTTTGTTTGTACACTGACGTAAAGTAGGGTGTGTAATGCTCTGCAGACCATTGGATTGCAAACAATGTGGCAATGATTTTTATTTAATTTCTATCAGAACGGATGTTTGTGTGATTAACACAATAATACACTTGCAATCTTGAAGATTTGACTTTGAGGTTTAAAGTTCGTGGTTGCACCTGCTGCAGTTTTCAGTTTTGAATCAATCTGAACGATGTCCTTTAGGTTTTGTCGTGGCCAGGGATGTCCAACTTGTTAGTGTTAGTTCTTTATATTAACTACATTCAAGTATTTTTTGCTTGCATTTTGTATTCAGATGGGTGTTCTAACTATGTCTCTCCAAACTGGATGATTTTTTATTTTTTTCCAACCAAATGAAGGATTAAATGCAAAAAAAGTAATGCATTGTCTAATAGATGTAGCTAATGTCTGTATTTATGCACATGTCAGAATCAGATTTATTTGCCAAGTACATGTGCACGTACGATGATATGACTTAGTTTTTTGCATTTCTCTCACAACATACTTAAACAGAAATAGAAATACAATAAAGGTAAAGAATAGACAGGACTGTTATGTACACAAGTATATGACAAAATAGATGTATATAAATATAAAAAGCACCAATAACCAACAATAATAATGATAGTACAAATAAATAGATACTGAATGGATATAGTAGATGGATTGGATGATTATGTACAGTATGAACATGTATAAATGTCTATATACTGTAAGTACAGCAAGTAGGGTTTATATTTACAGTAACAGATGACATGTGCATATTATAAAATTTGTGCATTAAAGACATTTCATTCATGAGTTTCAGTGAGTCAATGGCATAGTAGGCTTTTTAAATAGATTTTAGCAGATTTGGCTAATTCGATAAGTAATTCCAGTTCTTGCACATAAGAGCTTTAATGACCGGTGTCTAGGATAGAAAAACTCTTGACTCAGAAGCAACCAGAATAGTACTGCACGCTGTGAAATCCATATATACAGTATATGGTGATGATGCTGTTTGAATAAATACATTTTATCTGATGAATTAAGGATTGAAACATTAATAAAATTTGCGTGATTCTTTTGTTTTTTCTAGCAGTTACTCACCAGTGCGATGTGAAAATGCTGTGCAGGAATACGAAAAATCTGCGTTTTAATTTTCCGCATGACAACTATGCATACCGGTTCCAATGCTAATTACTCGCGTTGCCATGTTCCACTTTCGTCAATGACTTTCCTCTTAAACATTGCCGTGTCCACTTCAACCAACAAAAACCTATCCAGACAGAAAATGTCTAAGGGACTAACTACACCATACATGAAGTAATCAGACCCCAACCGTGATGCTAATGCTTACGTTAGCTGTTGTGGTTAGTACATATCAGCCACATTACCATCTTCATCTTATCCCAGCTGCTTGGCGATCTCAAGCCATATATTGTCATTTATTTGGTTGTTGAAGTAGTAGTGTTTCTCATACGTTATTGGGTGTTGAGGAGGGGACGGTCCATTGTTATTCCAAAAGACCAATAGTCCGAAAAATGTCCCATTGGCCCATTTGTCCGACAGTCCGTTACCCCCAAAAATAACGGCTATTGCTCTGAAAATATACTCTCCGTGCAACAAACAGAAGCACATGGCTAATTATTATGCAGAATGATAGTGATCAGTTGGAACAAAGGATTTCATTGGTCAAAATATTTTTTTATAAATTTCCGTGCAAATATTTCGGATAAAAATCCGTGCTTGGTGTGAAACGGCTCTGCAGACTTGCTCTGCAGTATCAGAGCCCATTTAGTGGAGAAAGACACACCACTTTTGTATATTTTGGTATTCAAGAACATACAGTAGAACAATACAACTCTCTGTATAGAAGCTCTGCAACTGACTTTCTGCGTGAAGATGAGAAGCCTGCATTGGAAGCGAGTTAGAGGTTGCACAGCAATTTTAAAGTTTAAACGTTTCTTTCTTTTGTCCCCTCCAACATGCTTCATGATCTTATATCCCTGGGACCACCACAGGCGAATCAGTGGACGCTTTGATCCCAACCAACAGTGGCTTTTCTAACATGGGTGGTCCTACTGCGAATGAAATCCCCGACCATGACGGTGTTAATGCCGCGCTGAGCTACTGAACAGCACAGGGTCACAATAGAAAGTCACACGCTCATTTTTGTGCACATGACAGTTCTGACACACATACACGTAAAGACCTTGAAGTACACATGCAGGTATTAACATGCATGCTTACAGTGATTTAACACATTGGCACTGTGCCTTGTCCACATCCCATCAGAGGCAGAAACACACAATTCACTGTCTGTTTGTCTCTTTTTCTGTGCCAGGCTTCTGTTGCTGGTTTCCTTATGTTTGTTTCAAGTTCCTTGGCAACATTTGTTCATCATTTATTTGCAACATTCTACTAATCATAGAAAATGATTAGCTTTTCTTCACATTCTTCAGTTTGTATTGCGCTTCAATCAATCAGACTCCTGTCCGTATTCCCGTAACATCAGACCTACTGTCATCACGCCATTTTTCCAGGCCAAATTGCCTACTGCTGCTTTGCAAGACCCAGCCGGTCCGCATACCTGTGTCTCGGTTAGATTTACGGACCTTGCCGTTTGATTAGCCCTTTGTAGGAGCAAGTGTTCATTGTCTGTGTGTGTATGTGCATGTGTGTGTTTGATGATAGCACCGTAGCCTGCAGCGAGTGTGTCAGGCTGTGAGGCCTCCATAGACTTCCCATTGCTCTTAACGGAGGATCTGTCAGCTACACATGCACACTTGTGCTGATGGAAGGACACAGTGGTTTGTCATAACCATTAATCTAGTCCAGGTGTGCCCTGTCAACATCTGCCCTAATTCTAATTTACAGTTTTCCCACAAATATTGTTTTGACAGTTGCAGAGAAGTCGAGTCACGATCTTCATGTTCTATGTTCCACATTGCTCATAAATCCTTTGTTTAATGGAACGCATGTGATTGTACTGTATATTTATCATATGCAGGTGATAAATAGTGACTTCATGAAGAAGGTATTGCAGTCTAGAGTGACCAGTGCTTCATTTCAATTTTTAAGGAGAAAAAAGAGTTGTTTTCGAACATTGTCCCAGCAGATGTTTCAAACCATTTTAAACTGTATTATCACACAATGATAATGTAACTGAGACAATGATGAAACAAAACTATGTGACAGTGGGATTGATTAAAGAGTTTCAATTCCCTGCATGCTGGACCAGTGGCTGCCTTGAAGGTTGGAAAAACCCATCGAAAGAAAAAAAAGCACTGGTATGGCCTTAATACTTCTAGTGTGTTTCAAGACTTTCCTGGAGATTTTTTTAATCTGGCTGCGGGGATTTGCTCCCATTAGGGCGTTAGTGAGGTGGAACACTGATGCTGGGTGATAAGGCCTGGCTCGTGTTCCAGTTCATCCCAAAGGCGTTGGATGGGGTTGAGCTCAGGACTCTGTGCAGGCCAGTTCACCAAACTGGGAAAACAATTTCTTTATGGACATGTCTTGGAGCACGAGGGCATTGTCATGTTGAAACAGGGAAGAGCCTTCAACAGACTATTGACACAAAGTTTGAAACATCATTTGGAAGTAAGAAACCCAAACAATGAAAAGATGAAAAGCAGAAATTATGCAGAAGTATGTGGACAGGGTGTCCGCATTATTTTGGCCATATAGTGTGTTTCAGGGGCCTTAGGCTTTAAAACTGATGAAGCACATACACATGACCATGAAAGCTTTCTGACAGCAGCATTAAGGAAGCATTATGGGAGCCTGTAAAATTGTTCCGTCTGTTCAGCAGCCTGCAGTCATGCATACTGACACAGACTGAACCACTTGAAACCCTGACTGTCATTCGTTCACCTATGGACCACATACTCCCATTGAGCCTCCACTCAGACTGTGTAGTTAGGATACAAAGGCATGAACACACACACACACCCTAAATGGGCACACTGTCTTTGCTTGCTTCAGCCTGTTACTGCAGAGCCAATAGAAAGACAGTAAGTGTACAGTAAACAGTGGACTTGGCAAATGATATAAAGGTTTAAAAAGTTGCTTACTAAGAATATTAGAGTTTAATTTGACAAGATAAGTACTCAGATGAGTGCTATGCAGCGCCTGCTCTGTCGAGTGTCTTGGCAGGTAAAACTGGTTGATCTTATGGAGCCTTTAATTGTGTTGTCATAAAGATCATGATAAGGATACTGACAGAGATCAGTTCTTAAAATGTATCAGCTGAAATGTACATCGCACATCGGCGCTCGAGCGTCATGCGTGAACTGCTCAAAAACGTTCACGTTCACAAGACACATTCCAGATATCTAGCATGCAAAACATCTGGACCTGTCGGGGATTCGGCCACGAGCTACAGCCAATGAGAGTGCGAGACACGAGTTGAGGGGAAACCTGGGGGAGGAGGGGTCGCCTGTAACAATAGGAACTTACTGTGTGTGTTACATTTGCAAGTTGTTTGCTGTAACTTCACTTTTCTGTTCATACTGTATAATCAAAGACAAGCACATTAAATACGTAGATTGCAACACAATGAACTAGAAGAAGATTTTGCTAAAATATATAAAACTTGGACAATTCATGGGGTCTGTCTTACTTTGGTGAATGTTTGACAGCTATCGGCTCCTGACTGACTGGCCAACGTGTCTCAGTACTCCAACTAAGTATGGCCTGGGCTGGCGTTCATAGGGATATCTCACAGACTGGTGGGGAGATAAGCTGAGGGGACGGTGTTGACCAGAGGAGATCTAGTGTCAGCTTATCCACCAGGGCCGGCTGCCTGACTCTGGCCTGGGATAAGGGACAGAGAAAGGGCCTTTGTTTTCAGTTGGGGCACCGTGTTCGGTCTACTCCCTATCTCACCCTCGTTATACCCAGCCAGCCGTGGAGGGCTGGGTTTCACTGCAAATACAGTATTTAAGACTGACTGTTGTTCTAATATTTCAGATTTGGCGAATGAAAGCCGGGTTTAATTGATAATTTCTGGGTAACGTTTGGGCGTATCATTCTTTCTGATAACACAATCAGAGCATGCTCAATTGATTTTTGCCCGAACAAATGCCTGTAACCACACAGGAAACCCGAGATAGCCTCTGTAATAACTGTACTAATTCATAAAATGTGTATGTAACCAGCTCTCTGTGCTCTTCCAACTTTTTTGTAGCTTTCAAAGATTGATTGTAGGGTCAGAATTTGGAGTGCCACAGATACAGAAGCATTGTTGCTGACCCAATGTACTGTACAATGTACGGACCTTTAATCTACCCATTCAAAATTGTATTAATTTAGCAGGATTTATTCAGATGAGAAACATTTCTCCCAAATTCATTGTACCAGGATCACACATTGGTTTACTCTATAGTAGTCAATCGATTAAAATATTTAAATGCAATTAATTGTTTGATTGTCCATAGTTAATTGCAAATTAGTCACATATTTTATCTGTTCAAAATGCACCTTTTAAAGAGAGATTTGTCAAGTAGTAAATACTCTTATCAACATGGGAGTAGACAATATGCTTGCTTTATGCAAATTCATGTATATATTTATTATTGGAAACAATTAAAAACATAAAACAATGACAAATATTGTCCAGAAACCCTCACAGGTACTGCATTTAGCATAAAAAAATATGCTCAAATCATAACATGGCAAACTCAAGCCCAACAGGCAACAATGTGTTACTTGGTGACATCACCACATTACGGAAAAAAGGAAGGACTTCAAGCAAGGCAGTTCAGGAGCAGTGCTTCTGTGGGCTTCGACGTGGACTTTGGGCTCTGTAATTTTGCAGACCTTTTACATGCACAAAAAACTATATAACAAACAAAAGGAAAGGGAAAAAGCACAAAAGCATAATAACAATATTTAACAATATTGTACGAGTTCAGCTTAAACTAAGTGCATTTGAGCAATCTATTCCTACATGCTTTAGGTGTGGTAATGGGTTAATAAGTACTTCCTATTGTGACTATTTGGCACTGTGTCACATTTTGATGACGTGATGCAAAAACCCTTTGATGTAGGGACTGTTTTTTTTCCAATGCAGTGCCCTATTTCACCTGTATGAGCTTATTCATTCTAAATCTCTGAGCGTGCACACTCCTGCTTCCTTCTCCTCCTCCTGTCCTGCTGCTCTCCATATGCATCCCAGCTCCACTTTAGTGCTCTCCATTTCAGCCCATTAGGGTCATCAAACAAAATTTACTGCCCTTTGGTCCCTTCCGCTGAAAGGCCTCTCTCACCGCACCACTGTTCCCCCGAGGCCCAAACATTTGATGTGTTTTGTTGTGTGTGTTTGTGTGTAATGCAATATGACAAGCAATGGAAAAATGCGGGGGTTCTAGTGTTTCGCATGTTGTTGATTTTGGTGTTTTTCCTGTCACCTTTGGATACCACATAAGTTTAAAATGCTTTGTTTTGGAAGATTTGAAGACTTCATGAGAGTCCATAATAATAACCTCACATTGTGACAGCTAATGTTCTTAATCAAACTGATTTACAGTGAGAACAATTATAGAATAGTTTTATTATTAGTCAGTTTTATTCCTATGACAGAAACTGGGGAGTGACTCTGCTGTCTTGCTGTGAAAACAGGGTGGGACAGGAGGGATTGGAAGTAGTTCAAATTTGAGTGAAACTAGAATTGTGGATGAGTCCATGATGAAGGGGGAGTTTGTTATTAGTGCTAACCTGCAGGATCTGCAATATGGGCCTTTCATGCAGAGTTATCTTGAACCACACCAAGGCTTTTGATATGGGGACATGAGCCACTGTATTGATCTTAATGTTAAGGAAGAGGTCTTCCAGGAAGACGCTTGTAAAAATGTTCAACTCTGTCATGGAGATGTTAAAATTGTTAATAGAGCTGTCAAAGTTGATGCTATAATACTAATTTGTTTTAACGCCACTGATTTCTTTAACACATTAATGATTTTTTAGGTTGTAGCAGACTCTTTTAAAGCTAGAGTGAAGATACTGGTATTATATAAAACTATAAAAAACCTAAGGAATCATCACGCTGTCATACTAACTTGTCGGGTGGGGGAGGTTTAATAACACTCAAAACTTAGGATACATTTTAGCGTGAAAAAACTGTTATGGCTTTATCACAGATGTCCCTTGACCTCTGACCTTAAGATATGTGAATGAAAATGGGTTCTATGGGTACCCACGAGTCTCCCCTTTACAGACATGCCCACTTTATGATAATCACATGCAGTTTGGGGCAAGTCATAGTCAAGTCAGCACACTGACAGCTGTTGTTGCCTGTTTGGCTGCAGTTTGCCATGTTATGATTTGATCATATTTTTTATGCTAAATGCAGTACCTGTGAGGGTTTCTGGACAATATTTGTCATTGTTTTGTAAATTGATTTCCAATAATAAATATATACATAATTTGCATAAAACAAGCATATTTGTCCACTCCCATGTTGATAAGAGTATTAAATATTTGTCAAATCTCCCTTTAAGGTACATTTTGACAGATAAAAAATGTGATTAATTTGCGATTAATCGCAATTATCTACAGTAAAACAGCAATGGCATCCCAACCACATTGTAACACGATTACAGATGTGAATGTGATACCTGAGCTACGATAATGAAGGTCAAAGATCAAATAGATGCTCCAGCAGTGTGGAGAGTTTAAGTGCTAACAATAAACATAAACATAAAGTGTGGTTTGGCTCCAACAGGCAACTCAGAGAGAACCATGGAAATGTTAATTCGATACAGCAAAGTCAAGTGTGTTTTGGAAAAGAAATGTGACCAAATCAGTAGTGATGTGTGTGTCAAGGGTTACTGTCTTGAAAAGATGAGAATCTAATTGACTTGAAGGCAGATGAAATAATGCCAGATGTCAGTGAAGAGTTGGTGACAGTTTTCAAGAAGCGAAGGCGGTCTGCAGCAGTGGTTTTTCTGAGGGTTGTAGGAGAAGTTTAGGTCTTTTAAAAAGCAATAGTGTTGCTTACATAGTGACATTAAATGTGATTTAACATATCTTGTGTGCGGGGATGAGATGGTAATGCTTATTATTTCCGTATTCTCAAGTGATTTGTTGTACTGTGGATTACATATTCTTTTCTATCTACTTTGAAAATCTCTCTGAAGGCCGACTGGGTCTTCCAGATTATCTGTGCTTCACTCGTTTGTCAAAACACGATCATCAAGAAATCTGTTCAAATATTTCAAAGGCTGTTCTCAAACAAGCCCTAACTCTTGTTTTGTTTCTCATCAGAAGATGTTTCTGCTCCAAGGGAGTTCTCGAGGGGATGGGACGGTGCCTTCAGGATCCGATCGGAAAGGTTCAGTAGGTCGTGGGGATGTCTTTGTGGTGGACGAGGACACCGACTTGTTGGATCCAACCTTCCAAAACGGCGGACAAGTCAACCCTCAGTGGAAACCTTCCAGAAATGGACTTAAGGGAAAGCCTGAACAGTCCTCTAAACAGTTGGAGGAGAACATTACAACAGATAAGAAGGCCGACTCTGGTGGGAGGACGTCATCGCTGTTCCCCGGAAAACCGTCCGATGACATCATTGAGCTGGACATCGGAGGTGCTACCAAGAAGCCCTCCGTGGGATTTCCTGTACCTAAGATCCCTTCAGATCCCAGGACGTCCACAGACTCTGAGACATCTTCAAAGGCAGGAGTCGAGGAGGGGCGACCCATCATTAACGGTAAACAAACAGAGAAGGAGCGCCCTGCCACTGTGACCATTGTATCCAGAGAAGGAGACCTGGTCCTGGGCTCAGATGGCAAAACGTACCGGCTCCAGAGAGGACCGCCGGGCCGAATGGGTCCCCCAGGGCAGGAAGTGAGTGGTCTTATGGTCTTCTTGTTGCTTTAATGCCCTTGTGTTAATGCTACCTTTTAGTATCCAAGTGTAACCAATGCATTTTTGTTTCCAGATGACAGTAAAGAAAGCATGAAGTTTATATTATTGCAGTAGTTTGGATAGGCCAACAGCACATCTGATGTATCATATCAGATCTGTTGTCAGATTAGATAAAAAAGTCAGGACAAGTCTTGTGAATGAAGAAAGTGTGACGTCGGTTTATGCTTTACAGCTTACCGAAGCTGTTCTCCATCAGCTGCCATCTGACTCTGATCAGAGGAGGTTACACCACTCAAACATATGTTGGTCCACATGTCTTTGATGTCGCGATCTGAGCACTAAGAGAACCGCACAGTTAAAGAGTCTCAACACTTCGTCATAGCATGACTCAATGAGACAATGGTAACCTCTGTCTGCCAAGTTATCTGATTGGTGCTAAGGGGTAAAGTCATTTCATACAATCGGATGGCTTACCTGGTGTAAGAGGTGGGTCATCACAGGGGGACTGCAGGGCAGACAGAACCAGAACCAGACTGCACATCTGGTCCCGTCTGGGCCGGTCTGTGGAGTCACGCCGCCGTAAAATCCACTGGATCACTCAGCACGATTACAGTGATTGAAGACGGCTGTAGGGAACATGAAGGAAGACGTCCCGTTGGCTTAGAATACGGTCCTTCTCTCTGCTCATGTGCTGCATTTCAGGTCTCGCTTAGCTTAGCTTGACAAGTATTGTGTCAAACTTAATATTTTAGTAAAAAGCATGTGTTTTAGGGAGGTACAAAAGAATGTTGCTATGGAATGGCCACAGAAAATACTCTTCGCCGATTGGCTGGCAGGTGCATTAGAATGGTATTGGTGACTGGCCATTGCATAAGTGCAGTAGTACATGTAGAAAATAACCAACTCAGTGGCATGGTTTTCTTAGCCTATGCCTTGTCTGTTATATTTGTCAACCGGGTCTCTCAGGAAGGCGTATGAATACCACAACATTACAAGGACATTAAGGGTGTCATGAGTATGCATTTTAGCTTTTTCGCGTGTCATTTGTACGCCGCTTTTTGTGTGTCATTTGTACACCACGCAAACGTCCACATTTAGGTTTAATAATAATAAATTCAACTTACATAGCGCTTTTCAAGGACTCAAAGACGCTTAGGCAAGAAGGCTTGGGCAAGAAAACTTAGGTCATGGTTGGGCTCACAATAAGTAAGTAAATTTAGTAAAACACATACGGAAACAACGTTACACAACTACAGAAAACATGTCACAAACGTCAATAAAAAACACAAACATAGACAAAAAAGTCACGTGACAAATGTCACCAAGGTAACTTACAAAACAAACCACCGGTCTCCAACGGACTCAAACACGGATCTCCTAGTTAAAAGTCCGGTGGTTGTTGGGCCGATCTACCTCCCCTACTGCCCACCATAAGTGCTCTTTCTCGCTTTTTATACTACGTCACTACCTCCGGTAAACGGTAATAAAGGAGTGGATGTTGATTGAAGTACATGGGATCTATTGTTTTACTTTTGTCGTTTACTATCGTATCGAATTGGTATCGAGAATTGTTTAATTTTACTGGTATTGGTCGACGACTAAAGGAAACTACTAAACTACTTCTAAATGACTAAATTCACAAAATGTCTGGTATCGTGACATCTCTAATCACTTTTTTCAGTAATGCCAGTGTACTTTGTGAATATAAGCACAACTTTGTAAACTTTTAGTCCAAACAAGCTGCAGAGAATCACCAAAACTGCAAGAATAGTGTTTTCAGCCTCCGGGAAATGCCATAGTTAAGATTTTGTGAGATTTATTAGGTATATAAATGTGTTCAGATCCCGCAGGAAGTTGCACTTAAAATGCAGGATCCACACAGCACCAAGCAGCTTAAACATATAATTACTGTATATCGCAATACTCTTTAAAACTCCACTCCATAAAATCTTAGTGTTTTATTGACATTCAAGGTGTTGGGTGACGAGACCTTAAAATGAGTCTTTTCAACAGGCTGTCAAGTAGACCACAAACTGTGATGTTTTACGAGGATCCGGTGCTTTGCTTGATTCTCAGGTCACAGTTTTTTTGCCTCTAAGGAGTAGTGATAAACAGTTTTACAGTTTGAGTAATGGTTAACTTGTGTTTTTTTTTTAAGTATTGCATAGATACTACTTCAATTTGCATTAATTTTGTATCTTGTAGTGTTTTGGTCCTTTGAGCTGTTTTATTGAGGGTTGTTTCTGTTTTGGCAGGGCTGTCCTGGTGAACCTGGCCAGCGTGGGTTTAAAGGTGATAAGGTAAGAGAAGCTTGTTTACGACATAATAACCTATGATTGTGTGTTAAGTTAGTCCCCTTGACTCCTCAGGATTTACGTACACCTCTGTTCTGTGCACCACTGATATAGCATCCGAGGCTTTATCTTGTTTTAAAGCTCAATTTTCACCTTTGACATTTTATTACCTACTGCTATAAACTCCTTTTCCTTCCTCCATTAAGCCCCTGTGTCAACTATTTATGCCCGACCCCCAATGCTGCATCCAATCACTCCTATGATGTCATGTTAAAAAAACAAGGCTGTGCTATGATACTGAGTATTCCATATAAATTGATTTGTGTTGCATAAACGTACCACTTCCTTTTCGTCTCTCATAGGGTAAGTTGGGCCCTGGAGGGCGTTCAGGAAAAACGGGGGTGTCAGGACCCCCTGGACCGGCAGGTTTACCAACCTTCTACCTGTGGAAGAACACAGCGGAGGAATGGGCTGCCTTTCAGGTAAGATTGTTACCACAATGTACTCCTTAGTTTGTTCAGTATTCACAGTGTTTTTCTTCTCCGTAGAGTCAGTCCTCTTTCATAACTTGAGCTTGAAAAAATCAAGTCAAATGCTTACTTTTTTATGGTTTGGACACTGGCTATTGTTACAGTATAGATCAGATGTTCCTAGACAGACCGTCTGGTCCAGCCCCTTGCATCTACTTCTGAACTTAACAACGAGTTCTGAAGAAACAGACCGTCTAAAGGGACTTCCCGCAGGCAGCTTATACTCAGCAGGGACTACTGTATGTGCTTTCAGTAAGGCATGTCGGATTAAATGTGGAGCAAAAAAGCTCCTGTCCTAAACCTGACGGCTCTTTCATCTGTACCTCCATAATATTTTACAATTCAACAATAAAGATAACATCTGAACATATATAAGCCCATAAATATTGGTCATAAACGTAGCTACTTGTAGAAAAGAAAGAGGCTTTCTGGATTTATAGTCAGAAGCATAAGGGAGTTTTCATAACTATAAAACGTTTAAGAGTTTATGCACTTAATTAGCACCACCACTTCGGTCCAGACTGAAATATCTCAACAACTATTGGACAGATTACAAACAATACTTTGGTTTATGACCAAATACCTGCAGAACTAATGACCCTCCCATCAGCCTCAGCTGTACTTTATGTTTAGCAACATGATAACATGCTAAACTAAGATGTTGAACATGATAAACATTATACCTGCTAAACATTAGCACGTTAGCATTGCCATTGTGAGCACGTTACTGTAGTCTTGGAAAGGGAGGAGTGAGCAGCGGGCACTTGATTTCAATCTGTAACAACACCGCTAGATGCCACCAAATCCTACACACTGACCTTTTAAAGCTGTCAGATATTATGATTTGACAAGCAATTAGCATACTACCCATTAGGACTCTTTACTGACCAATAAGTGGGCACTTGAGACCACACATAACATTTCAGAAGAGATTTTCCCGCTATTGAAGGAGGCTAACTGTTTCCCCCTGCCTGTGTTTATTGTGCTGAGCTAGGCTAAACACATCCTGGCCTGATCTCACTACTGAATGCAGAGAGATGATATGCTAAATCCTCATGAGCAATCACATTTCCTAGAGTTCCTTTAAACATGTTTCCAGTTGACGTCCCCAGACAAGATGACCTTTCCTTGCTCTTCTCTCCGTAACCACTTGAGTAATTGACTTTCAGTTATCTATAAGGAAACACTGGACAATTGACTGATGCTAAGTCATCTTCCCCAGACCCATAAGATCCCCAGACTATCTGTAAAACCTTTGACCCTGCAGTCATGGTGCGTGCAAGCTGATGCTCTGTCCCCATCTGTTTAATCTCTCTGTAGTGGCCACAGCTGTATGTTATAGAATACACTCACCAGCATGTCAGCATGATGGAGAACTGCTGTTTTGCGACGGAAATAAAAGTCTGTTTGTAGTTTGTGAAGGCGATTTGTTACTGCATGTGTGCTTTGAACTTTATGTGGACAACCTGCAGAGGTCATTCACATACTTCCATTCATTCTGAATGAGGGTCAGTGATGAGGCAAAGATAGATTTGTAACCACAGACACTAAGGAGTTTGGGGGAAGATGGTGGAATTCAAGTTATTTGTTCACAGATGAGGATTGGTATCCATGTGTTTTTTTTCTGTCATTTTTCTGTCCTATTATTTTTATTTATATAATAACTTATCTTGTGTGTTTCCATTCTCCCTGTAGCAAACCAGTTTCTACCAGTTACTGCGTGCTGGTTGGCCTGTAAGTATGCTGTGACGAGTAATATCCTTTCTTTGTTGGGGTTTAGTTGTTTTGTTCGTTCCTGCTGACCTGAAGCTGGTTTGTTCTTTGTGAGCTTGCAGAGTAAAGAAGGCCCTGAAGGACCACCTGGAGAGATGGGCAATCCCGGCATAAAGGTTAGAGAACCATTCAAAACTGTAAATGCAAAAAATGGTGAACCTGAATATATAACATTTTGAATGATCTCTCTACGTTGAGTAATTCTGAACCGGTGAGTGTTTTTATTTGTCTTGATCTTCCTCCACAGGGGCCACCTGGTGATGCTGGGGAGCGAGGACGACCAGGGATGCCAGGAGAGATGGTAAGCACCCAAACCATCACTTCCTGATCCAGAAATAACTTTATCAGTGTCATTTGTCTCATACATTTCTGAGATGTTTCAAGACCTCACATTTGCCTGAATCTCTTGCCAAAATATGTCGTTATACATCCAAAAAAATCTAATTGTGGGGTAACAGGGAACAGATGCTGCTAAATGTGATAGGCTGAGAGGCCTGTCAATCAATGCAGGCAAAACACATACATTCCTTTCAGGGATGCAAATTGTAAGCACAACGATCAAGCAATTAATCGTAATTAAAAAACACACAGCAAAAGTTGTGCATATACAAAACAATGTACCAAATGTGTTTTTTTTCTTCAATCAAAGCATTAATGATGAGATTACATGCGGATTACATGTTAATTGTTAACATCCCTAGTTCCTTTAATGTAAATATCCTCATGACTTTGTGTCTTGAGTTTCATAATATTTTTGGAGTTTGTTTAAATTACATTTTAATTTAATAATGTTTGCAGTTAATGACAGTCAAAATAAGAATTCCCATTTTATGGTAGTACTATGACATCAAATAGAAATACTGTAGATATTGTCGGCATCATTTTATATGAATTTCCCCTTAATAAAATCGGAATAAAAATAATAATAAAATCTGGTTTCATTGGGAACTTTGGGATGTTGATCAAAGTTTAAAATAAATACCTTGGGGATTGAACAATGTTTGTCCATACAATATGAGATATAAACCCACTGGTGGATCCAGCAGAGTATAACAGTGTTGAGTTAAGTGTAATGTAGCTGGTGGAGCAGAGTGAGTGTGGTTAAAGGGAGTGGGTGTTTGGAAGCCCTTCATGCATGTAACTCCCTATGATGTCACCATTCTCATATTGAGAGAATAAACAATGACATTATTTTTTATTGCCAAATTAAGAGGTTCCATATTTTTTTTCTAAATTTGATTATACTGAGCTGTAGTTGATCCAGTTTTCTCAATTTATCTTGTGACCTCCCTTCTTGTCATTTAGTTACATAAATTTAGAAACCTTTGACTTCATATGTTTGGGTGAACAGCTTGTAAAGGTAAATTCAACTGCGTTACATCCATCTCAAAAAACATCTTAAAATACATAAATATGTGACCATATGGAAACTGAAAGCCTGTCGCCATATATTGTGTGAGGTCTCAGTTGGGTAATGAGTTGGTACTGAGGACCAAACAGTGTGGTTTGGGATAGTTGGAAACACCCAATCGCCCGTGCAGCAGCCTGTGGTGTGTGCTCTGTTTAGAACAGAGAATATAGATCCACTGTTTGTGTTTGAGTCACTGTGCAGCCTCCATGAATGAAAGCACATTTCTGTTTGTGCAGCAGGTCTTGATGTCATCTCATTGTCTGTCAGCACTGATGTATGCGTGTTGTATAAATGTATGCATGTAATCATCTGTTGGGTTGTGTGATGCCTGTGTGTTCCAGGCCAAGTGGTCTCCAACATGAGGCTCTTGACACCACAAGGGGTCACATTATATACCTCAGGGATTGCAAAGTGATCAACAGCAAAGAAAATATTTCTCCAATGCAAAATTACTTCTTTTTTTTCAATTAGTCTTTGTTTTTTTTCTTGTAAATTGCTAGATAATAAAGTGAAGATACTGACATCTTATGAAACTACAAAACCTAAGGAATCCATCGGTACCGACCATGTCATACTTGCTGGTCACGAAGGAGGCTAAATAACGCTCTAAACTTACACTAATTTTTGGCGAGGAAAAACTGGTATGGTCATTTTCAAAGGGGTCCCTTGACCTCTGACTTCAAGATATGTGAATGAAAATGGGTTCTATGAGTTTGCTATGTTATTATTTGAGCATATTTTTTATGCTAAATGCAGTACCTGTGAGGGTTTCTGGTTAATATTTGTCATTGTTTTGTACATCTATACATACATTTGCATAAAGCAACCATATTTGCCCACTCACATGTTGATAAGAGTATTAAATATTTGACAAATCTCCCTTTAAGTTGCGATTAATTGCGATTAACTATGGACAAGTGTGCAGCTGGTTGATCCTTAAAAATAGTGCATTGCTGTGATTGAAACAAGCCTTGTTAAATAAAGGTTGAAAATCTCACTTATCATGCCAGTCAGGCCATGTGTAACACCACATCCATCATCCTCTGCAGCTTAAAATATAACATTGTCCACTGCCAGCACAGGTGGTGTAGCCATTTACTGTGAATATGTACATGTTTTCCACCTGTCTTCAGGCAGAGTTATTGCATTCTGCAATCTTCTTGACAGTGTGTTGTTACTTAGGTGATGCTTCGTCTGTGTGATGAATGGCTCCACTGAGCGGTTGGGTGGGTCAGAGTGAAAACCTATAATTTACAACATAGCTTTCCCAGTGTGATGCTCACAGAGTATAGTGATGTCACTAGCTGTATTTCTACATTGAAGAGTTTTACTTTGTCAGTTTTTGTGTAAAGATGTCATCACTATTCACTAACAGTCTGATAAGAAGCAGTCAGTATCAACAGTGGTGATCATTTCTGTTGTCTGATAGGGCGAGTGGGGTCCCAGAGGCCCTCCAGGACAAGCCGGGGCCCCAGGGCGAGACGGGGAAAATGCAGAGGATGGTGAGCCCGGGTCAACTGGTGATCCTGGATCACAGGTGGGCACATTCTGTACAGTAAACAGTTAAACGGTGTGTGTTATAGCAGGTAAATTATGTGTGTTACATTGTTGAAATTTTTCCATCTTGTCTCCGATTGACATCAGGGCCCGTGGGGTCACAGGGGAGAACGAGGGTCCGAAGGGGAAAAAGGCGATGAGGTGAGGAATAAAACAGCACAGCTACTTTTGTAAGAGCAACCACTCAGTTCCACTTCAATTTTGGATTTACTGTTTGTAAATTTGGAGCCAAGAATTGCATAGAAAAACAATGTTTTTTCTGGCGACGCGTTTCTAGCGACGCACCTCGGTGTGATCAGCCCGATCAGCATTACATTTGATAATGCCCTTGTGGCATACAAACTTTTCTCTTAGCTAATGTGGAATTGATTGACACTCATGTTTGCAGGATAAAACAAGATAGAAATGACTTTTACACTGTAGATAATGTTTTCTTCTCCACCTCTCCAGGGTGTCATTGGCTTCAAGGGTCCAAGGGGAGAAAGTGGCGAACCTGGTGAGAAGGTACACGTTGGTGCAATTTATTAAATCATCCATCCTGAATATTTAAAATCAAATTAGAATTTGTCCTGACAAAAAGTATTTTCTTACATGACTGGATTGTTTTAAAAAAGACAGACCATACTGCCTGCAGCTCTTATGACATCTCTTTTTGAACAGTACGATATAGTGTAATGATCTTGGACTGTGTTTTTTTCTGTGTTTAGGGCTCTACTGGTTTACCGGGCCCACCTGGCGCTGTCGGACCACCAGTGAGTGTCCTCCCTGTTTAGTTCTTTTTAATAAATGCAACAGACAAATTTCTGCAGGGATTTTACATTATATTCATAACCCTTGGGAAGAAAGTAGGCGGTTCATAAACCAGAAGCATTTCTCCTTTATCTGTGACATTAAGCTGCTTACACATTAAGAACATTTTTATGTTCAATCTGCTGGACAAGATGCCAGCACATTACTGGATCAATTTAAAACAATAAGAATGATTGACGCTGTCCGTGTGTAATACATTTCTTACACATCCAACTGGTGTAAAATAAGAGGAACAAAACAAACAATCAGCTTTTGTGAAAGAAATACATGCGCTTCTGAATCCTTTTTAATCCCTAATCCAGTCCCTCTTTGAACTTCCAGGCAGCGAGGCACTGACTCCCAGTTTTTCTTGGCTCTATTCTCGGGTTTACTTTGACTCGACTTGGCATGAAATCAGAAACTGGGCCTCATAGAATTAACACAGCTGTAATCTGCTTGATTAATCCTGGCTTTAAATACAGTGTTTTCTATGTATTTTAATGACATATTGTTGTTAACTTGACATTTAATACTTGAATCTTCTCTGCAGGGGCCTCAGGGGAACCGAGGAGGATACGGGACAGAGGGGCCCCGTGGGCTTGATGTGAGTGATGTACCGTCCAACTTTTGCTGCTCGAGAATTGTTGTAAATCATAAGTGAATGTTGTTATCATGCTGGTCACACTGGTTCACCACTGCTTCACTATATGGTCATGTGGTGACATTTAAAGGATTAGTTCAACAAACATTAAAATTCAGTCATGAAATAATCTTCCCACAGCAACTGAGACGTTTGTACCCACGATAGATTAGCTCCTGTATTTTTAAGTCGCCTCCATTGCAAACTGTTGAGCTTGGCTTCTTTTTGTGGTTTAGCTAAAAAAAAGACATACTGTTCGATGTTTTTTTCTTCAAACGGCTTGTTTGGAAGCCCATTTTAAAGAAAAGTATTGGAGAAAACAAAGGAAATATTAGACTTTTGAATCCAAAATGTCACATTTGGCCGTAGAAGTGCTGGATTGTGCAGCATGAGAGATTCTGGATAATTTGGTAGACATCCATCTATTTTCTAAACTGTTTTACAGCATGTTTTGAACAAGTGGAGGCAGACTGTGCATTGTGTGTTTTTGCAGCTATACCAGTTGTCTCAATGATGTGAATGAAGGTTCAAAATTACCTGCAGTATGCAGGCTGTGTTTGGCTTTAATATAAACTTCAATATAGGCTAAATTAGGGGCGAGTGATTAATGCCCGATTATTATTATTTTGGGTGAATTATCCCCTTTTCTAGTTGTATTCACTGTGAGAGATTCTGAACTGATGGACAATGTGTAGGACATCACTCATGCTGTTATGAACTTGTTGTCCCCAGGGGGAGAGTGGACTGGATGGCCCTCCAGGTCTGCCGGGGCCGACGGTGAGCAGACAGACAGATTAGGTGACGCAAGATTTGTCTGTTGGTACCAGTTCTGAATATATGTATGATATTTGTTTGCATGTGTGTCACAGGGCGCAGCAGGAATTACAGGACGAGTTGGCGCTCAAGGAGTTAATGGCTCAAGGGTAAGATAACACCACAACGACTCAGTAATATGCAAGTTAAAGGTGGTTTCCCCAAGGCATGCAACTAATGATTATTTACATTTTTACAGTTAATTGATTATTTGTTAGACCGTTAAATGCTTCTGGCGATTTCATTCACACTTCAAAAATCATAAAAGTGGTGTTCATTTGTGTGTTCAATTATCTCAGTGAACAAAACGTTTAAGTATCACAAACGTGTGTTTGCCACAGAGCTTATTTTCTGCAGTAATCCAAAACCCATTGGAAAAATCCCATTGGCTTTTTGTCGAGGGAACCAGGGCGATGCTAACTTCCTGGTAGAAAAATACGTCATCCCTGGAGCACTCTATGCCGGGAATGGTGGTGAAGACAACAACTACCATGATCCCACGCTATTTCACGAAACTCCGTCTTTTGTTGTTGTTTTCATTGAGAGACCCCTAGCGACAGAAAATTACATATAGTGCGTTTAATAGATTATCAAAATTGTTGCCGATTGAGTAGAAAATATGATGTGTAAATTTAAAAATGAAGCAAATGTAATTTCATTTATTTATACTTAATGTCTGGAGTGTCCATAGTGCAGGTTACTTTCTTTGTATATAAATGTTTTGTTGTTTCTTTCAGGGGGACATGGGACCTGCTGGAAATGTTGGTCCCACAGGCCCACAGGTATACATTTAGTTTAGTTATATACAGTATATGCTGCAGTTATTCTGCTTGTTGGACATGTTTACAGACTGTGTTTCGAACCTTCCTTTTCTTTTGTCTAGGGGCCTCCAGGTTTAGAGGGACAGATGGGACCTCCAGGACTCAGAGGACTCCAGGTGAGTTAATGGGGACTTTTGCTTCATTCACTTTGCAGCCAGTAAAGGGCAGGAGGTTAAAGTCAATGTGTTCCTCTTAACAGGGACATCCAGGACTGATCGGTGCTGCTGGACCTAAAGGAGATCCTGTAAGTTTTGTTCCCTTTTTTTCTTCTTTTGTTTTCTAAACCAAACCTCACAGAAGTGCACAGGAGATTTAATTATTGAACTTGAGCAGAGCTGCACGTAGTACAAGTCATACAAGCACCTCCAGCGTGATGTAGAAGTGTTTTATTCATATGGTGACTTGTCTTTATACTAAGAGTTTTCCTAAAAATAGATTTGGAAAAAATCATAATACATCGCCTTCATACATTATTGCAATATGTTGAATTGTTTATCCCTGTATCATGATACGTTTCATATCGCCAGATTCTTGCCAATACACCCTCTTGTGATGTTGTCCTGGTTTACCATTTCTAGCCAGTTTCTAGCAAGTAGAGGAATACAAAATCAGTGTATCGTGCATGTATGACTGAGAGAAAAATGTGGTACTAATGCTCAATGAATCCTCATGTCGGGCCAGAAACACACAAACATGCATTTCATGCCAGCAACTGTCAGTTTAGCAAAGATTTATTCTGACAGCAAAATGAAATGTTAAGAACAATGGACAGATTTTTGACAGGAAAAAAAAGAAAAACAGCCGATGCTCATCAAGAAAACATGAAATCTGTCTCGCTCTCAAGCTCAAGTGTCATTGTAGTGGGAGAGCCTTGTCTCCGCTCAAGTGCAGTCCATCATGAATATGTTATTTCAGTTACATAATACCCACTGTGCCTGATTTTGTCACTAAAGTTTTAAAGGTTGATAAAAGTTAAGGAGGGGGAGATGGCAGAAAAAGTTTGAGATCCACTGGTTGTATCTGTTGCATATTCTAAAGATAAGGTTAATGTGCAAGTCCAAACTAATGTATCAACAGCTGAGAGTTTACGTCTGACCGTCTAAGAAGAGAAAATACACTATCTTATCGCTATTTTTACTTATGTTGTTTCTTTTCTTTTTGTTCATATCAGGGGCCTGTGGGGCCCATGGGTGGCCGGGGGGATCCCGGCTTTGAGGGGCCCATGGTGAGTTGCACTTGAACATACAGAAGTGATTTTCAAAGTGGGGACCGGAGACCCCTAGGGGTCTGTGGCACTCTGTCCGGGGGTCAAAACAGTTTGTTATAAATTATAAAATTGTATTACAGATAGGGATCATTTGCACCAATAAAACAAGCATATTGTGTCCATTACTCCCACCCACGTTAGCGTTGGGCCTATAAAAACTCTGATATGATTGTTAAACACAGCAGTAAATTCATTATTTTACAGTTGAAGCACTTTAGACTGGTAAGTTTAAACATCTGGATTTATTAGCAACTATGCCAGTCTTGATACTGTTCATTTTCTGATCAAATATTTCAAAAAAGTGTGAATGCTGTCATTAGTATATAAGTGGTATTAACATGATTGAAATTGAAATGTGTTTCTGTTTATGGCTATGAAACAAGTCTGAAGTATTTAGGTTGAAAAGTTTTAGAATATAAATAGTTCCAATGGCATCTAAGAGTACAAATAGTAGTAAGCATAATCTGTGTTACGATTAAGAACCAATCTTTTTGCCCTATAAGGGGTCTTTGGGCCTAAAAAGTTTGAGAACCCCTGCACTACAGTACTGTGGTACACACATTGTATGAACATACTAGATTTACTGCAGATAAAAGTGTTACAAGCCAGGGTTGGAAACTTTTTTGTCCCCCTGCCACTGTGGCTGCTGGTGGATTACAAAATCTAGCATCCACTCAATGTTTACCATTGTTTTTTTGGCTGGTGAGTGAAGCAAATCTAGCAGACACTTGCATATTTTACTAGTATTTGGCTGGTGGCTGGTGCTAATTTCCAACCCCATAAGCAGTTGTGAATGCACTGCACTCTGTTGGTAGACAGCATACTGCAGCCTTACAGTGCCATCTACTGGTTGTAGTGGATCAGTGGATCAGGACATGACACTGAGAGCCACTGTGTTTCTTATTTACTCTGATGGAAGACAAATGTCTGACAATAAAGTCAAATCAAATTCTCTGCTGGGCTGTAGTGTAACTCATTCCACAGATTTATTCTGTATTCCCTTCGAAGTCCTTCAAACTTCAATCTGTACCAGCCATTTAATCTCTTTTTGATTAAAATATGTGATTATTTCACTTGTTTCCACTTTGTATTAGGGCTGTACTAAATGTCTTTTTCTTTTTCTTTTTTTTTACTTTTGAAGCTTCTATGTATATTCTTGAATGAAGTTTCGAATCTCTGTCATATTTTATGACGTCATCAACCTTAAAAAAATCTTCAAACAAAATCCTCAATTTGAATAAAGTGATTCATTTAAAATAAATTAGTTAGTCTTTTTAATTAAATCAACTTTAAAACTTTCAAAATCCCTTTGTGTGTGGCAAGCGGCAACATATTGGTCCTTAAAAACTTAATCCATCATCATCCTTTTTGTGATTATTTACAGGGTGCTGCAGGGGGAAAGGGTCCTATGGGTTTCTCCGGGTTAACGGTAGGTTCTCATTATAGAGTTAGACAAACATATTTACTGCAAAACATTGGCTTTGACCATTTTCTTCTTTACTTCCCAGGGCAACAGGGGACCAGATGGGGACAAGGGGGATCCAGGACCTAAAGGCGACAAAGTAGGAGCCGGCTACTTCCTGTTCAATAACACTGAAAAATTAGAATAATACAATGTTATAGAGTTTCTGAAGGGAATAGTTCAACAGTTTGGAAAATATGCTTATTTGCTTTCTTCTCGAGAGTTAGATGAAATGATTGATGCCTCTCGACGGGAACTAGTTGACATGTTTTTTGTTTGTTTGTTTAATCTGTACAAAAAACAAAGTGTTATAGACAAAGTGGGCCTCATGCAAGAATGTTTACGGATTCTTACTCGGAAACCTCTCTTGCTTTTTCGGCTGGACCTCAGAGGGCCAGCCATACAAACGAAAAAGTCTGTCTCTGAATGATGAAGTTACACGATTGATCGGCCGAATGTTGGAGTTTCCTCATTGGCTGGTGTTTTTTCAAAATGAAAAAGCGGGCACAGTCCTTTGTTTACCTTTTCAGGGAGGCGTGTCAGCGGTTCCACTCACCAGCACGAGTGCTCCTCTATCTATTGGAGCATTTCCACTTCCATTTTGGAGGGTGTCTCAATGCTTTCCATTAATTTCCTATGGAAAGCAGGAGAAGCAGTCGCCCAGTACATAGTGGGAGTGTTGCAACTTTATGCAAATGAGCCTGTCGAGCACGACACGTCCGGCTCACGAAACTTGGACCAATCTGTTAAACTAGTCAATCTAATTCTAAAATGAAACGTTTTTTGCCCGGTGGAAAAAGGCAGACTATCTGTACAAGTGCGACAGGTCTGGACCACTCGTACGAGGCAATATGGTTTTATCGGGGTAATGTACAGGACTATTTCTTGACAGGGCAAAGTCCCTTCCTGGAGTCTCTGCTGGTTGCCTAGCAACCTCACGGTGACAACGATACTCCCAAGATCGCAAATAAGCATATTTTCCAAAATGCGAAAACTATTCATTTAACGTCTCATGTGCTGTATGATTCAGAAAGGTCTCTGTGCCTTTTCATAGTGAGAACATGTTCCTTTATGATTTCATCTCAGGGTTTTCAGGGGGCTGCAGGTATTAGGGGTCCTCAGGGAGAGAGGGGCCCCACCGGCTTCCAAGGTTTCACAGGCAGCAAGGGCCAGCCTGGCCCCGGAGGAACTGAGGTACAGTGGAGAGCACTGTGTTTACACTGCTGTAACACTGATCTACATTAGTAGCTGTGTAGAATGGATGTTTTCTGACAAAGATAAAAAACTATTTCTAAGGTCAAGAATGAACTTTGACTAACAGTTAACTGCATGAAGGTTAAACTTAAAAAAAAATGCAAATGTTTTTCAAGAAAATATGATTTGTCCTGAATTAAGTCACAATATTTTTTTAAATGTGGTGCTCAAACTTTTCACATAACATGCCACTTGTTTGAGTTTTTACAGCAAGTAGCATGGGGTTAGCGGCATGATATTGTATTACACGCTCTTTTAGCCAGGAGAAAGAAGCTGCCTGGTGAAGCTGAAAAAGGAGATAAGCTCGACTGATTTTATATTTCTTCATCCAGGGCACAAATGGAGAAACTGGTCCTCAAGGAATACCGGGCGGCCGTGGGTTAAAGGTCAGTATCGAAAAGTCAGATGACTTCATATGTTGCTCCAAACGTCACGTTTAACTGTGAAACATTAGAGCCTCCAGTGGCCTCCTGCATGTAAACGTATCTAATATTGTGAAGTGCTTTAACAACGTTTGACAGCAATAACTTGAATTTAACACGCTCCTGATTCAGGAATATTTATTGATGTGTCATCCGTTTTTTAGGGATTTTGGATCTCCGCCATATTTTAGTCTAAAATGAAGTGAATAGGGATATCAAATGATTCCCTCTTAAAACATCCAGTGAGATCATTCACCTTTTCTGGCTCCTGGGGGCGGGTGTCGGGTTGGGGGCTTCCTAAGTTATGAATCTTGTGATGTTGATGAGAGAAGCACAGGAGACAAGCAAATTGTTGACCAACATCTCTAGTAAAAAATAAATGATAAGCATTTTGTGACACAAGGAGAACTCAAAATCAGCCACACAATCAATCACAACAACAGCTGTCAGTGTGCTGACTTGACTATGACTTGCCCCAAACTGCATGTGATTATCATAAAGTGGGCATGTCTGTAAAGGGGAGACTCGTGGGTACCCATAGAACCCATTTTCATTCACACATCTTGAGGTCAGAGGTCAAGGGACCCCTTTGAAAATGTCCATGCCCGTTTTTCCTCGCCAAAATTTAGCACAAGTTTGGAGCGTTATTTAACCTCCTTCGAGATAAGCTACTATGACTTCACTCTAGCTTTATGCGTTAAAGAAATGATTGGCGTTAAAACTAATTTGCGTTATTATTGCATTAACTTTGAAAGTCCTAGTTTGTAAACACTGAAATATGTAATGTAACTTAATCACATTTCATTTCTGTTTTTCTAAATTCAACATAATTTCACCCAGTTTATGACTAGAAATCAGGACAACATAACGAAGTAACATAAATAAAGGCAGTTTTGTAGTGGATATCGATGCTCAACCACAGTCACTAATATCTGAACCTCCTTGAAGGGAAACAGGGGACCAGATGGACGTAACGGCAAACCAGGACCCAGAGGGAACAAGGTATTGCCAAATTTAAGCCTGCATGCAAATTCTTCTATCCATTTTCATTTTCCTTTCAAATAGCTTGGCTTCAGGTACCTGTTGTGTAAGTTGCTTTGTATTCCACGAGAGATATTTGGTATTGATGTTGCCTTCTCTCTTTGCTTTTCTTCAGGGCCGGACTGGACCGAGGGGCCATCCTGGACAACCGGGTCCATCGGTAAACTTAAAGCCTGTCTGAAATGATTTGAAATGTAGTCAACCCTCAATCCTATATAACTCTGTCCATATGTTCAAAATGCAGTTCTTTAACAATTCTGAAAGTTGGTATCACAAACACAAAGCTGTAAGAGTAGTGAGGTGTTAATTACTTTTCACGTGTACATTCCTAATGTTGGATTATATTTCCACTCTTTTTCTAATGATTAAGCAGAATTTTTTGTCACAATAAGAGGATTTAATAATCCATAAAGCCTGAAAACCTAGAATCTTCTATGCATATATGTTTATACTTATCAATGCAGAAATAGTGCTACAGGATAAACAGTTTTTGTGTGTGTCTGTGTGTGTTTTTGGTTGCTCCCTCACAGGGTTTGCCGGGGCCACCTGGACCAGAGGGAGCAGTAGGAAAGCCTGGTACACAGGTTCCCATTCTCTATCATATTTCAATTCCATCACCTGTAAATGTTGTGTCTGTGTGTCCTCTACTTCCCGCCACATACTGTACAAGCATTTTATATTCTGTGAATTATTGTTTTATAATTATGTGGACCTATTTCATCCATCATCCTCCTTTAGCCCTGTTTGTGTCTTTTAGAGGGTACGGGGCTAAAACTGGGTGTATGGGAAAGAGACACCTCACTGCACATCATCACACACTTCACTCCTTTAAAGAAAACTGCTTCTGAGTACAAGATTTTCTGGCTTAAAGGAGTGACATACTGAAAGACTGCTGATATGGAAATGCCCTCAAACTGTCAAACTGACTCTCAAGTTGAGTCGAGGTTACTCTTATGTAGTAATTGTCGGTTTAGCCAGCAGGAGGCAGTCTTTGTACAGTACAGCAGTACTGTGGTGATGTACAGATTCAACTTTGATCTGTTATTATACTTAACTTGACTCTGTGTTTAATGCTAGTAGATTGATACATTGCAAAATGTTTCCATCTTCATAATCAACAATTAGTGATTGCAGATTGATAAAAAGTTAATTGTAGTCTTTTTTTTTTGTTGTGATCAGCTTTTTATTGAGTTTGTCACATTGTACACAAGGTACCATAAACAAGGATTCTTTAACACAAACTATATACATATCACCATTGCCTTGCAAAGAAAACAAAACAAGACATAAACTCACACACAACAAAAAATAAAGAAATATAATATGTGGGTTCAAAAGAGAACTCATAATTAAATATTATAAATATATATATTTATATATATATATATATATATATATATATATATATATTAAAAAATAACTGAAATCCCAAGTCTCTACAGTGGATGGCCGTGCTTTATGAATTATAGCTTATGACATTTCTATGAGAGCAATATCTCTAAAATAATTCAACCATTGTTTTATCGAGATGGGCTCAGGGGAGAACCATGAGTGTGTTATGGTTTTCTTGGCTGCAGTTAACTCTGCAAATATGATTTTCTTAAGGGCTTATCTGTTTTTGTCACCAAGAGCAGAGTCATCATTGAATAAAAAGAGGGTGGGCTGTTTAGGAATTGGAAATTCCAGGATAATTTTAAGACACTTAGACCAGAGATTAGATCAATTGTAGTAATTTTGATACTCTGTAAATATTTTACCCTATGAAGTCATTTAGAAAGTTCTCTGTTTCTAGCTTCTTAAATGTGAGGATTTGCTGCTTTTCTTTGTTTTATACCATGTTGGGCTGTTTGTTGGACAAAAGCAAACACCTTTGAAGACGTCACCTTAGCCTCTGGGAACTTGTGATGCTTCATTTTCTGCCATTTTATTTGACTAAACAATGAATCATTTAATAATAAAACTAATCACCAGATTAATGGATGATGATAGCAATCATTATTTGCTGCCTTAAATTGGGGTGACTCAGTTTTAAAAAGTCTCCACAGCAGTTTTGCTTTTATCACGACAGTGTGTTGATTTTAAGAAAATGAGTAGAAAAAAATGAAAAAAAGTTTTAATGAAATTGACTTGACATTTTGGGAAATAAACTGTACTTAAGGGTTAGCTGAGAAGATTGATACCACTTTTTTACCTGGAAACAGATTAGCCTAGCTCTGCCCAAAGGCAACAGAATCCACCACTAAAGCTCAGAAATTAACATGTCATATCTTGTTTGTTTACTCTGTACAAAAGTGTAAAATCAACAAGTTGTGGTTGTAGGGGTAGGATTATGTGCTGACCTATTTTTCAGCCAGGAGCAATAACTTGGGTGCCAGTATCTTGTCTTATCCCTGAGGTTGCTAGATCCAAGAAATAGTCCAGCTCATAGATCCCCTGCAGATCTTTTTAACCTTAGGACAGAGATTGCTTCCCCCCTGCTCTCAGCAGTCACTCATCACATCCTTGCTGTCGAGGCCGTTGTATCTTGCAGCATGAATGCTACAAAGTGTTTGAAACGAGGGCAGCAGAGCATCAGTAGAGCACCTCTGACCTGATTGCCAGTATATTGATATCACCTCAGACTCCCTAACCTTACCCAAGTGCTTTTTGTTGCCTTAACTTTACCATTTTACAATGATTTTTAAACATATGTGGTCATTGTTGACAAGTGAGAAAGAGTAAACTAATCATCTTGTGGTTATAGCTTCATGCTTAATGAGCCGATTTAAGAGTGGCATCAATCTTCTCAGCTATATCTGTAAGATTAAATGGCTTGATTTTCTGAGTTTATAGTTATGATATTTACTATTTGCACTCTGAATGACTTCTGCTGTTGGGAAAAATTGCATTGTTGGTATTTTCTGTGTTTCAGGGTCCCTCAGGTGCAGCTGGCAGTGTTGGCAGTAAAGGCCTGGCGGTAAGACTCTTAGCCTCAGAATGACCTCAGCGTTCAGTTCATGACATCGTCCATCCAGCTCGGCTCTTTTGGCTCTTTGCCACGGGCCGCAGGGTACAGCCGAATAAAAACACAGTATTACAGTTTTACAGGGCAGCCCGGGATTACATACGGAGGACTTTATTGATTCATGAGCTGGCAAACACAACAAACACTGCCAGAAGCAAAAAGTTTTAACAGGACCGGACAGAACCTGCTACCAGCCAGTTAAAGGTATCAGGTTTGTTCACTAAAAGTGTCTGGAGCTGACTGGAGGTCATGTAAATACATGTGTGTATGTATCACACACATGGCTTACGCATATTATATATAGTACCACACTCTTTGGTCAAAAGTATGTGGACACCTTAACATTAATCTGATCTGGCTGCAGGAATTTGCTCCCATTCAGCCACCAGAGTATTAGTGAGATCCAACACTGATGTTGGGTGATGAGGCCTGACACAGTTGGTGTTCCAGTTCATCCTAAAGGTGTTGGATGGGGTTGAGGTCAGGGCTCTGTGCAGACCAGTTCACCAAACTGGGAAAGCCATTTCTTTATGGACCTATCTTTGTGCAGGGGGGCATTGTCATGTTGAAACAGGAAAGGGTCTTCTCTGAACTGTTGCCCCAAAGTTGGAAGGCCGTACTGAATGTCAATTCTACATTTGAAGCTTCTATTGAGGTTTTTGAATGAAGCTTTGAATGTCTGTTGTCATATTTTATGACGTCTCCCTTTGTTTGCAGCAAGAGGGAGAGCAAACAGGTTTTTTTTACCTTCGTGAAAATGTTGTTTTTGAAAGGCTAAACGCCAACAAATATAGATTGAAGCAGAATATTTCATTAGATAAAAACATGTTGTGAATTCTGGAAATGTTTACATCTACAATACTATGCAGCCACCACTGGAATCTAATTATACAAACAATATAATATTAATAATATTAGTGTAGCCTGATCTTTGTCTGCAACTGTGCAGAAATACCTGGTTTAAACACAATGAATAGACATGCAAAAAAACAAAAATTGCGCAGCATTCGAATGTTGATTTAGAATTCAAATGTCAATATTATGAATGAAGCTTCAGACCAAATGTTTTACTGATCAACATTTTGTGCACTATAATTTGTTCAAACTCTTAATATCCTGGGAAAACTGGATTTACTAGTTGTAACCCCAGAAGAACTCCTGAGTAACACATTTTGTATCACCACATTAACAGTCAAATTGCTTAAGTTAACGAAGACAAATGTAGCCTGTTAAATTAAAGTCTGAAGTCTTAAATTAAATCTTAATCACCAATACATTATCCATAATGACATTGCCAAATGAAATGGCCACAAAACAATTACACGGCAGATTAACCAACTATCAGTAAAATACTGAATCAACTAATTTAAACCAATAATTTAACAGCTCAATGCTCATTTGTTAATTGCTAGAAATAAATGACAGTTTGTTCCACATTTGCACTTTTATATTTTTGGTCAGCTTTGCAACTCTCAGAATGTTTTCTCTCATCACTTCTTGTGTCTTTTTTCTTAGCAACTGTTTGATTACTTCTGCTGCTTTTCCAGGGTTTTCAAGGAATTGCTGGAGAGAGAGGAGAAGATGGCCCACCTGGTTCCACGGTAGGCTGTTATCATTCTGTAGTTGTGTCATTTAGACTTGAAGACAGTAAGTGAATGAGTTTTTCAGAGACGAGGCAGCCAGGCAGGAAGTTGTGGAAATGAACAAATCCTCTGAAGCATATAGCTTGAGGAAGAGCAGATGGGTTGATTGTAAATCTATTTCCTGTGAAAAGAAATGTTTAAGCCGACAGGATTTTATTCAAAGTTGAGAAACTAAGATCTTCTGAGAAACTAAGATGAGCTAAAACATCGTGGTGATATCAACCATCTAATCTAACTAACAGTCAGATGGCAAACAAGAATTTCCCCCTATAAAAATGTACTCTTGATCGATAGATAGATGGATGGATAGATAGATGGATGGATAGATAGATAGATAGATAGATAGATAGATAGATATATGTACTTTATTGATCCAAATCAGGTTATCCAGGCAATGCACAGGAACAGTAAATAAACATATCAATACTACAATCTATATTAGACACAATATAAAGAATATATTGGAATACACTACAAATATACCAGACTACTACAACTAACAATAATAACATACTATATACTTTAGCAGTGTGCAAGTTGCAATTTCCGTGAGGTAGTAAACCAATGTGCTAATTCAACATGTCTGCAGTCCTGTGAATCTGATTGTCTGAACAGATTAACAGATGGTATTGATTGGTACTTTGAACTTTTGGTGATAGAATGCTTTTATCTGACAGGGGCCACCGGGGAAACCAGGACCTCCAGGATCACCAGGACCCTTAGGAGACAATGTGGGTCCACAGGCACAGAGCAGTCAAGACCTCCTTTACATCAACACACACAGATATGTTTTATGCGTGTATATTGACATGATGTGCTATGTACATGTGTGTTTTCTCAGGGTTTCACAGGGAAGCCAGGCATGGAGGGACCCCAGGGCCCAGTAGGCATGTATGTAAGTGATTCTACTGCAGGGCACATACAAGGAATGCACCTGTACTACCTTTTTCACAGCACAGAACTCGCACTTGTGAACTTTGGTTACGTGCATCCATTTACGCACCGTGCGGCTGCATGCACCGGACCGTGACCCTCGGACCACGACGATTCGGCATGAATGCACAAACGGTTACGGCCCTAGTTTTAATTGATTTTCATGATGGATTTTCATGTCCTCAGTGTATCTTGTTGAGATAAGCACAGCTCAGAAAATTCTTCCAGTAATAGAAAGGGAAGAGGAAATTGTGGAATTTATGTAGATGAACTCATGATTACACACCAGAGTCGTTCTAAGTGATAACAAGTTATTAGAAGTTTTTTGAAAAGAGTAATTACCTGACAAATGATATTTTTCATTTGCCTACCCGTAGTCTATATGGATCCCCACAATTATCTGGACTGGATGAGCCTTTGTGACATTAACTGATAATACATTTTTCATCTGTTGTTCCTTCAACCATCAGGGTATCCAGGGGAGCGTGGGCATGCGTGGGCCTCCAGGGTTCATGGGAGAAAGGGTAAGGTCACCTTTCTCTCACCTATCCCGAATGTTAAAGTGAGCTTTGTTGATTGTACAAAGGAACAAGAGGGGAGCTTCAAACACGTTGCTGTACACGAGAACAGTCGAGGATGTTAAACAGTGGAGCTCAGAGAGTGAAAAGCCATTTTTTAGAAGTAAAGTTATGTTAATCAGAAGAAGGAAATTGATATTCAGACATTTTCAGTGATATTTATGACAATATAGGTGAGTACACACTCTTATAAGATGTGCTGTTAAAACCTCTTTCGAAGCAAAAACACCATTAACTGTGAGAAACAATACAATCTGTTGTTTTTCCTCTGCACCAGGGTGAGCAAGGTTTACGAGGTTTACCTGGACCTGCTGGGAAGCAAGGACCTGCAGTAAGTGTCTGTAGTTTATTTATTTATTTCATTTCCTTTCTTTCACCTCCCTGGGAACTGTTAGGGGTATATGAGAGTAGGACCGAGTATTGTTCAGAGGATTTGATTAAGCGTCAGCTATAATGGGGGTCACACCAAGGAGGGTTTGGTACATAAACGTAAACCGTTGAAGTGTGCAGGTGGTGTGCAGGGACTGGCTATTTACGGAGGCGAACAGGTCGCAGTGATTGATTTTGTTAGGGGCACTGGTGGCAAATCTAATGGGTGATAGAGGACAGATAAATTGCTCCATGCACTGTCCTCCAGCCTGTCCCCTGCAGTCCAGAGAGCCAGGTGGCATCCTCAATGACGAGGCAGGTTTTCTCCACATGTTGCAGCTCTGTTACACTTTGTAGTGTTTGACGGTGGAATATAAAAAATATAAAAAGGAAGAAGATAAAGAAGTAACCTAAATATCAGGGCTGTCAAAGTTAATAGATAATAACGCGTTAACGCAAATTCGTTTTAACGCCACTAATTTCTTTAATGCATTAACACAATCGATCTTTCTGAGGTTGTAGCGGGCTGTGTTGTTAATTGATTTCCAATAATACATATTTACATACATTCGCATTAAGCAAAAATATTTGCCCCACTCCCATGTTGATAAGAGTATTAAATACTTGACAAATCTGCCTTTAAGGTACATTTTGACTATGAACAATCATGCGTTTAATCAATTGACAGCCCTACTAGATATCCAAAACAATTCCCAACAAAACTTATTGAGCTACGTACTTTGGTTTATTGGGTGGTGAAGTGATAAAAGCTGTGAAGCTAGGAGGCCTTTGAATGAAGGAAAAGCAACAGGCCTCTAACACGGGACACATGCCGGATTAAACTCCAGCAAAGAGTTCTTAATGTCCTTTAAACACACACTTGCATACACCTGAGCATAGTAATGCAGGTACACACACACACACAAACCTCTACAGTCTGCAATGAGAATAATTCTTTCCCTTGCCTTGACTGATTTTTTTTACCTCTGCTTTGCTGAAGCTGAAAGGTCAAACCTTCCTCTGGAAACTTGTCAAAGTTTCTGCACCCTATAAATCAACCCTCCTCCTATTTTGGTTGGTTAGATTTTGGGAATAGGAAATCCTCTCTTGCATGGAAAAAGAGTAACTTTCAGTAATGGAAGTGGGGACTGTTTAGTGAAGTTCACTTCTTGTCCACAGTCCTCCCTGCAGTGTCATTGGACACACTTTATGCTCACTCACATGGTCGCCCCCACTGCTGTGGTGAAATCCATCAATCTGTCATACAGTAAAGTTATGCAGCACCGAGAAGGTGGATTTAGTAAACTGAATGCTTTCGTGCCCGCATCACTGAATGCAATGAAAGCCACGCTCATCATGGTAGAAAATATTCCTGTCAACAAAAGGGACAGATGGACAACCTGAGTGAGGTTCTGCATATCAAGTCCATACTTTATTGTCAAAGGGAATAAAAGGAAATGTAATAACAGTGCTGGGTAGTAGACAAACTACAGAAATGTTCTTTTCATGCCGTTGTGAAAAGAAAGACGTGGGTACAAATGATATACATTTTTGAGCTTACAGAAAAAGCTTATTTTTCTTATTTCCCCACACCATGCTCAGACAGACGTGTGAGTTGTGGGTGTAATTGGCATGTCCTGACTTGCTTTGCTTTTCTTTGTCAGGGTCTGCCAGGTCCTTCTGGAGACAAGGGACCCCGGGGACCTCAGGTGAGGGAACCCTAAACAAGAGAGAACTGCTCCTCCCACATGTTGTTGATAGACTTAAAACTGTAATGCCAGTGGCTTTTAATCATTTAACTATGCCTCAGTATCACGCAGTATCATTTATTGTCAATTCTGTTTGTAAAACCAGTACAGAAAACGTCATACACACATGCTAACCAAGTTCATAGATAGATTATCAAACAACAATACGGGTTTACAGATTTAGAGTTTTCATTGTGGAAAGGGAAAGAATTCAAAAGTAATGTAATGCACATGAATACTAATAGAATTACAAGTATTTTCAAATGTTACTGTCAAGTTACTCTTTTGGAAAACAGTATCTCAGCTTTGAGCTGTTTAAGATAGCTTTAGCATTCGCTTCACGTCCACTGTAGCTTCTTATTGGGTGATCTAAGGGGGGATTTTGTGGAAATGAAATAGTGGTGCTTGCATTACACATTCACCAAGGAAGAATGGGAAAGGTTGAAGCCATGGAAGCTTCTCACAAGAGCGTCGTGGGAATTTACTTTTTGGCCTGCCATCTACAGTTCCTTGGAAATATGATTAAAACAGACACCGTTAAAAAGCTGTACATCAGATTAATCCAGTCTAAAAGAATTAATGAACCCACTGGGAAATTTTCACAACCATCAGACCATGGATTTTAATTTTCTGTTTCCTAATCAACCTGTAACTTAAGTGGAACTTTTGTTGTTTCTCGCAGGGTCGGCCTGGAAACGAAGGATCCAAAGGGATACAGGGCCCACCAGTAAGTTACAGTTCGTAGTGAAGTCGAGCAGATCACAGGACTGTATTTTCACAATGGCAACTGTGTTTGCATTTAAGTGGCATTTTGATTTGACACAGTGTTTTTCCTTCCCTTTTTTGCCTTGGTTTGGTACTTTTCATGAAGAGAGATGATGTGCACAGCAAGGGGGCTTGCAGCCGCAAAGTTCATGTTTGGTGTCAAATATTACAGGGATTTGTACTGGTGCTGTCAAGAAGCAAAACAAAACAAACTGTAAAATTCAAGGTTTTGTATATTCCCTCAACCATACCCTTTTTCCACATAAGTGAGCGTGTATATGCAGGTTTTTTTAAACATGTGAAAACACTCTAAAAGTAGGCCATAGACTCCTTTCCCATTGTAAGTATGCCGTGCTTCTACACAGGCCTTTCTGATTTTTTTTACTGCCGGCACAGGAAGCAGGGTTAGTAAACAATAAAATCTTACAGTGATTACTTCTCTCTGTTACTTATTCATTCTCCCGTTCAAACTCTCAAACTGTTGGTGATTGTTGGAACAGTGGAAAGACTAACACATACGGTTCTGATGAGTTTTGGTTATTTTCTGACTGGAGTCTGGTGGCTTTGTGGAGAGCAAAATTAGCGTGTCATGTTTCCATCACTGCCGACTGGAGCTGGAGTCGATAAATGCAGATTCATTCATCCCAGGATTGAATGGCGATTGCAACTTTCCCCACTAAAGACAAAAGCCAGATGTTAGTGGGTTTTTTGTTCAGTGGGAAAGGGGCTCCTGTCAGACTTTTCATAAGCTCCTTTTGATCATGATCGCTGTACACACCGTGAAAGACGTCTCAATACAGTATGAACACAATATGATGAATAAGATTAAATATAAACAACATGCATCAGTTTAATTGAAGAAGAATTTTACTAAATCATGAAAGCCTGCTGCTCCTAAATTGAATGAAAACTGGTGATTGATTCGTTGTCACTGATGCTGATAATGTATTCCTCACAGTCCATGAACCAATCATCACAATATCTGGTAAATGTCAGCTGTCATTCTCTGACTCGTGTTGATGTGGACCACTGATTCCTAAAAAACGAATTTACTAGTCCGTGCATCTGGCTGTGTCCGTCTGTTTGCATGTGCGCTGACATGCGTCTCATCGTTTATTGCCTCTTTAAATTGACGATGAATTGACTGAATGTTATTGATAAACTGTGCGAAGCAATGACTCATTGATGCAACAACCGATTGCATTATATTACTTTGACGGTTGACAAAAACAATGTATGATTGATCTCTATGCTAGGGCCCTCCAGGTCTCCCAGGTGGTGATGGGGCAGCTGGAAAACCTGGACCCAGGGGAAGCCAAGGGCCCCCAGGACCTCAGGGGCCACATGGGGCAGCAGGAATCCCAGTGAGTGGGTACCTACCATCAAGTGCTGCTTTTACTTACATATTCCAGACTCCTTATAGTCTGGACAGATGAAAATCCATTAATATTTTAATTTACATACAAGTGTCTGAATACCCATCACAACATAAAATGTGCAAGTTATTTGACCACGTGTTTGTTGGATGTCCTCAGGGCCCACACGGTGCTGATGGGTTATTAGGAGCAGCAGGGGAAAGAGGACACAAGGTAAACTACTGTGCATATAAGAATCATGACATACAAGTGTTTTATTGTGAGATTTTTTGTCTGTGTAATTTTCATTTATGTTCAGTTACTGATACTGATGCTGTAACCTCCAGGGTTTACCTGGCTTGCTTGGTGATGCTGGCCCCACAGGACAAGATGGAGAACAGGTTGGTTTAGTTTTGTATTGTGAAGTAAAGAAAAGCAACATTTTCATATATCAAATTGTAATTCTTTCTTCACCTGCCCTAGCACTCCCTTATTGTAAACATTATAGAATAATAGTAAACAATTTATAGTATTAAAATAAAGCTACGCCTGCCTTATAGAACAGCAGAGGAAATCCTAAAGAATACAACACTAAAGATTACAAACAGTGCAGCACTATTAGATAATGACAGTAATGAAAAAAATCTATAATCATCTAAAGCTAAAAACTTATATCAATTAGAAATAAAGTGTGTTTGTATATTTGTGATTTATAGTTTTAGTTATATTTTGAAAAATAAAATAATAGTTGAAAGTGACTGAAACCGAGAAAAGAGAGTAAATAAGTCTCTTTATCTACATGAATTGTGTACGAGGACAGCAGAGCACATTTTATGGTCAGCTGATGATTGTTTTGACTTTTGTCTCATCAGGGTCTCCCTGGCCAAACAGGAAATGAAGGCTCAGCTGGACAGAAAGGAGACCAGGTCAGTGCTTTACATCCTTGATTGTTCATACAACAAAGAACTTAAGAAATCCTTCAAAGTCTCTTTCTGTTTTGTACAACTTGAGGCCAAGCTGACTTTGATTAATGTTGTGGAACAGACTGCAGCCTCAGGTTTGAGGGAATTAAACCCCTTGACAACCAACCAGCATTGAAAAACCTGCAGTCAATAACTGTATCTGATTTCCAGTCATCTTATGTTGTCATGCTTGACAGGGGGACCAAGGGTCTTCTGGGGAACTTGGTCCTCCAGGGCTCCCAGGAGAGACAGGACTCGAGGGCCTAAAAGGCTCACGGGGTCCACCTGGACCAGCGGGTATAGAGGTAGGTGCATTTATCTGCTGTTTATACAAACATGATCTTAACTTGAAATGAGACGTTCTCACACGTGTTCAACTGCTGTCTCATGAATAACAGAGCAGCTCCACAGGAGGTGATTTTCCTATTCAGTGAAGAATTTAAAGACCTCATCACATCACCATTACCTCCACCCTGTTTATTTACCGCATCACACAAACTCTGTCCAACGTGTGTTATGTTGCACAGATGTGCTTGTTGTGTTTTTTATTTCTTGTTAGCAATAGAGATTGTTATCAGCCTGAAATGTCCTAAAGTATTTCAGGTGCTCCATGAAATACGTATATAATGGTTTTGAAAAGCGTCAAACCACCATCACTGTTACATAAACCGTGAAATTAGATTTTCCTGATAATATGATGAGGTACGGAAGCCCTGAGAGGCAAGGGAGGAAGAATAAAATTGGTGATCCATTTTCTAAGTCTGATCTAAATCTTTTTCTCTCCTGTGTTTATGACTTAAGGACATGTGAAAAAAAGGTTTTGCAAGGATTATCTTTCTAAGTTCCTTAAAAATATTTTCATCTGCAGCCACAAGAGGCTGAAGTGCATCACTACCCCATGTTCTAAATAGGACTAACAGCATTCATAGTGAGTTTTGATTTTACATAACTTGCTAACACACAATATATGTACCTTGTGTTTAGAATACATAGAGAAATTAAAACTAAAGCTTTAGTCCTATTTAAAACATGGGGTAGTGGTGCACTTCAGCCTCTTGTGGCCAAAATACGTATTACAACAACAAAACACTTGACAAATAAATGATCCTGACAAAAAAATAAACTTTTTTCCCACCTGAAAAAATGTAAGGAACTAAGAAAGATTATCAAGGCAAAACTTGTTTTAAGTCATAAACACAGAAGAGAAAACAACTTAGATCAGACTTAAAAAATGGACCACCAATTTTTTCTCCTCACTTGCCTCTCAGGGCTTCCAGTGATGGAGATAATTTCTGTGATACCGTCAACAGCTTAATGAAATATGTTACACAACCTGAAAATGTACCTTCTACCTTGTGAGCACAAACCACTTACATGGTTCCGCAGAGTGCTAGTCGAGTGTGTAATTGCCTTTTAAATACTTATTATTTTTTTACACAATTTTTTCAGTTTCTCCCTGAATGTAAAAAGCTGTCTTGAAAAACAGTAAAAAAAAATCTTTTGGTAGTTTTTAATCCATGTGAACTTCAGGGATGAACCTTGGATTTAAAAAAAACAAGCAAAATTAAATAAAAATAATCAAAATACCAACATGAGACAAGATACAGAAGCAAAATAGATCAATTAGAGCTTCATTTTCCACAGTATCATCTTATGGTATCAATCTAGTCTAACGCTAAGTGAATAAGCATGTTTACCAGTTAGATACTCATGTTCCTTCCTCCTCTGCAGGGTGATGTCGGGCATCCTGGTGAGACTGGAGATCCTGGACCCAAAGGGGAGAAGGTACATTTACTACTTTCTTTTAGTTTGTTAAAACTGGTGAATGGTTAAGTTTTTTTCTGTTCATGTCTCTGATGAGGAGTATGATTGTGCTGGTTTGACTGTAAATTATGTTTACCGTTTCTGATGGTTGTTGTCGGCAGGGTGAGGTGGGACCTCTAGGTTTTCCTGGTCGAGAAGGCCCTTGGGGAGACCTCGGAGAAAATGGTGAAAAGGGCCCAAAGGGGGAGAAGGGCCACATTGGACTAATGGTGAGCACAGTTTTACTCCTCAACAGTTTTGGGACAATTGTGTGTTTGGTATTTCTGTTACATTTTAGTAATTCAATATACTCCCAACATCCCAAATGTTTGTTTTTTACCTGCAGAAATATCTTTAAAGGACCATTACAACCCATAAAATACAGTTCTTACCTGACAAAAATTGATTGCAGCTCCTACCATGTGACTGAAAGGTTATTTCTGCCTCAGAATGGTTTGGTTTCATTCATGAGGATTAAATCTGACAGATTATAGCCCACTCAATCCTTTTTACCTGTTGAAATTCCTTTAAAGGACCATTACAACACATAAAATACAGTTTTCCCCTGCCAAAAACTGTCAGTCAGATTGATGTGTAGAAACTGTTCCTGATGTCATCCTCTTGAACAGGGTGAACCGGGGCTGATGGGTGAAGTGGGACCTAGAGGTCTGGCGGGGTTACAGGTGAGTTTGTTGCCAGGATGTATTGATGCCATCGATGAGACGCTGCTCAGAGTGGCCTTTAAATTAACCTTTATCGAACTCTTCACAGCTGAGATTAACATTTATTGATCATCTGACTGATTTTTTTTTTTACTTGTTTTTCTCCACAAATGCTGTCAATGTCTATAGTTTTTCTGTGGGGTGTTGTTCATTGCTCTTTGGGTCTCATTTTAGGGAATCACAGGCTCTCGGGGACCCCCGGGGCTAGATGGACCTCAGGGCCAGAAGGTAATATTATTTTCCTTCAGTAATAAACCGCTGTCATATACTCACATTGTTGTTAATAATTGTGTCATTTCAGTACATCAGAATAAAACAATGATGTTGACATTTTAGAATTACTTTTATTGATATCGACCGAATGGTATTTTTGGTAACATGAATGAGTCATAAAGCGGGTTTCCACTAAAAATTCCCAGGACTTTTAATCCCTGTGAAGATTAGGCAAATTAGTACGCTGACAAATGAAACAGTAACATGACATGAGACAAGGGCTGCTGGTGGTCACAGCGGAAACACACTCTGCATCCTGCAGTTCAGCGTACCCGCCTGTTTCATCTAAAAGAACACGTTGAATAAAATAAACTTTAGGTTTTGTTTCATGGCGACGACATTTAGCATACTGCTGCATATATTTACTGATGTATGTTGATTATAATGAATGAAATGCAACAGAAGAAAATTAAACTAAGAGCGTCTGTCAGTAAATAATCTGTTGAGTGTTTGCTGAATATGTATTTGTGCTTTTAGAACGTAACTGCCGTGTAACTCATTTATGACACCGTCGTGCTGCGCTGTCTGCCTCTTCTCCCGATTGCCCTCTCGCTTGCGCAGTCTCTCTTTTTTTTCTCCGTCTTTTTTAAAATGAATCGGTAAGCTGACAGCAAAGTCTAACTTTACTTTAATGTTATCTAACAAAGAGAAATGCTCTCCCCTCGTCCTAAAATGGTCCTAAATCATTACTAGAGTACTTCCTTGTTTATGAATGAAGCGGTACCAGCAGTACAAGTTGACTTAGCGGCCCTGTGTGTGTGTTTGACCAATCAGCGACGCTCATCCCTGCAAACTCCACCCCAAAAGTTAAGGTACTTTCAGAAAGTACATCCCCCCGACTAGGGCCTTTTTGGGGGGTAAAAAGGCCCCGCAAAATTGTCCCTAAAACTTAAATGTAGACCCTGGTCCCTTCGGTTGAAACGCAATGACTTTCTCAAAAGGTCCATAAGTCCGGGAGAAAGTTCCTGCGGTCGACACGTGGCTATAGATAGATGTCTGGTGTAACCAATCAGCCCAGGTCAGATTGTTCCTGGTTGCACTTGGGAGCCTAATTTTTCAGACTTTCTGATGACCGCGTAAGAAAGGGACCAATCAGTACTTGCTATCAGTAATCCCCTGATTGACAGGACCCCTGCTTCGCCTGCCCACATATTGTACTCTTTCTAATACACCTTCTTTTTTTTATATACAGTACGTCGTCACCCGCAGTGCTCTGATTGAATCAAACCAGTTGAACTTAGTAAATGTCAAAAGAATGTCACTAAAAGGTTTCCCTCCATCTCTCCAGGGGGAGTCTGGACCTGCAGGAATTGCTGGACCTCCGGGTTCAGGAGGCCCTCGGGTAATCTCTGATTCCATTTTGCATTTTGCACAACATGGTGTACAGTACAGCTGTATGGGGAGGAAAGACATCCTTTTTGCTCTCTGTTTGTCCCGTACATAGGGAATGACTGGTGCTCGTGGTGTCAGCGGAGACGCAGGGGGGCTGGGACCGCCTGTAAGTATCCTCGAGTATCAGAAAGTTGTTCGCTTGATTTGGTTTGTTTGCCGTGTAAATGTACGCACAAATATTCCATCGGTTGCACTAAAGTTATCCTCACAGTCTACATTAGTCTGAACCTAATAAACCTCATTCTGTATATGACTGTTTTATGTTGTGCAGGTTGTCCTGTATTGGCAGTATTTTTAGTTTTGTCCCCAGTTCTGTTCCAGTAGTGCCGCTAGCGGATGCAACATTTATAAATGAATGATTTCCACTTTGCTCTATTACAGCAAGCATCAGTAAATTAAGTGTTCAGGAGAGGACTATACTTAAGTGATTTAGAGAGAAATCAAGCTAATTACAGTGGTTTCTAAGTTTAATGGTCAGCATTACTGCTGAATGAATCCAAAGGGACTCGTTGAGTTTAGGCTGCATCAGCTAGTCTTTTCAGCTTCTAAAAAAAAAAGTCTCAGCAATGTAACAAACATAAGAAAGGGCACCATGTCCATCTAACGGTGGAAAACATGTATTTTACATGTATGAGCATGACTCTAGGCATGGAAATGTCAGTCTGTTGGTCGGTCTACCACTTAAGTCCAGCTTGACATATATTGGATGGATTGCTGTGATATAAGTACAGATATTTGAGGATGGATTCGTATGACTTTGGTGATCTCCTGACTTCTTCTCAAGCCCCACCATGAGGTTGACATTTGTGGTTTTGAGTGAAATGTCTCAACAAGTATTTGATGGATTTTCATGGCATTTGGTTCAGACTTTCATGTCCTCCTCAGGATGAATTGCAATAATAGTTGGAATTGTATTGGGGATCCCCTGATTTATCATCTAGTCCACCATCAGGTCAACATTTTAATTTGTTTAATACTTTGGTTTATGACTAAATACCTGCAAAACTAATAACACTCCCATCAACACACTAAACTAAGATGATATACTGTACATGGTAAACATTATTTCTGCTTAACATCAGCATGTTAGGATTGTCATTGTGAGCATGTTAACATGCTGACGTTAACATTTAGCTCAAAGGACCGCTGTGCCAGAATCCAGCCTCACAGAGCCTAGACTGTAGACTCTTGATTTTGTTCTCTCCTGCTTAGCAAATTTAAATGAATTACAAAGAGGTGAAGAGGAAAATCCACCAGATATTGTTGCTATATTAACCATGTAAACAGATAAACAAACAGTCGAGGAGGTGCAAGTCATTTGCAGATGTTGTCTTGGGATAGATGTCAGAAGTTTTGAAGTGGTGCAGTATTTGATGTCTGCACTGTTTTACATTAAACTGAAAGAAGTTTAGTTGCAACTCTTGAACCCAGTCACCAATCATCTCACTCTAAAAGCTGATTTTGATTAAATTTATTGTAAGGAAAATCAGATTTTAAGCCCAAACGAAAACAAAAAAACACTTAACTTTTCAAAGTAATTGTATCACATTTTTGTGATGTCTGCCTGGCAGGGTCCAGTAGGACAAGTTGGACCTCAGGGAGACCAGGGAGCTAAAGGGGAATCGGGGCTACAGGGACTGAAGGGAGAACCAGGAGCTCCAGGTCCAACAGGGGAACAGGTTAGTGAGGTTTTCATGTTATATATATCTACTGTATAGCATTTATACAGCCGATGTCCGCATGATGCTACATCTTCTTCGTGAATGCATTCTGATGCATTCACGAAGAAGATGTAGCATCATGCAGTATATTTACTGTGTGCAAATATCCATAAAATTACCTCAATGATATGAATTATCTGTGCAGGGCGAGGACGGTCTGCCAGGAATCCAAGGTCCTCCGGCTCTGCCAGGGTTTGAGGTGAAAACTAAATAGCTATTGAGTAACATCAGCACTCTGTCTGATGTTAATTACCATTGCTGACGAATGCTTTTTCCCCCTCATCAACTTTAACTTCGTTATTTGTGCCTCTTCCTTCTCTTTTTTAGGGGCCTCCTGGAGAGATCGGACCCCAGGGTCCCCCAGGCCGCACAGGGACTCCTGTAAGTGAGCCGATGTGTGCAACACAGAAACACTGTGGATGATGAAATCTTATTTTGCCCTCAGCAGCTGGTGTATAATTATACCATTTGTTTGGTATTTATTGTTAATTATTGAAAAAAGAGCCAACAATCATTAAACACACAGAGTGTGTGTGTGTGTGTGGGTGGGTGTGTGTGTGTGTGTGTGGGTGGGTGTGTGGGTGGGTGTGTGTGTGTTTGTTTTGTCTATCTGAAAGTTATCTTAACAGCAAAATGATAAAAAAAAAAAAAACTATTAATGCTTTGCAGGGAGTGAAAGGAAGAGCAGGTCCTGAGGGGAAACATGGCGTGTTAGGGGAGAAGGTAAGAGCCTTATAATCCAGTGTGAAGGATGATTTGTTGTCTTTATACATCTTAATATGTAATTTGACATTTGATTTAGATCTTTTACACATTCTAGGTAAAAATCGTTTGGTTCATTTTGGAGTTTACTCTGCTTAATTTCAAGATACATTAATATATATACTTATTCACTTTCTTGCAGAGAGTTAGATGGGAAGGTCAACACTCTCATATCTGTCCATTGAATATGAAGCTAAAGCCAGCAGCAGGTTAAATAACAGTAGTTTAGCATGAAGACTGGACATCATAGTAGTATCGATTTTAACAGCAAGAAAGCGAATAAGCATATTTCCAAAATGTTGAACTATTTCTTTAAAGCCTGTCTGCACCTCCTACATGCTTTTGAAAGGTAACCAAAGTATGATGGGGAGCAAGGGTAGATCAGTATCAACCCCAGCAACCAATTTGGAGTGTAAATAGTTTTTGTCCACTTAGGTCAGACTACCTGAAAATCTTCAGCAGTTAGTTTTGCAAGCAGCAGTTCCATTTCGTGCGTTGGTCATTTTTCATCGTCCTCATCTAAATGTCTTTCTTTCACTTGTTTTGAAAATGTTTTTCTATTTGTGCTCTATTAATTAGATTATAGACAGTAATTTGCAACACATAAGTAACACTACAGCTGCTAAATGTCTCCTTTTCCAGTTAGAAATCGTCCAAAAAGATACCAATTAGCTTTTTCACCGTTCTGTTTGTGTTTTACCCCCACAGGGAGACGATGGCCAGAATGGATCGTCAGGGAAGACGGGTCACGTTGGAAGGAGGGTAAGAGCCCTCGTTTTCAGTCTTGTGAACATTTTGCAGGTGAATCGCGGTTCTAAATGATATAAAAAAATCAACAGTTGTGATGAATCAGAATCAGTTTTTATTCGCCAAGTAAATACACATACGCACAGGAATTTGACTCGGGTCTAAGAGTACTTACACAGAAATAGAAATAACAGCTAAGGACAAGGACAACAAAGCTGGACAAATAAAGGTGAGGAATAGACATAGTTATGTACACAAGTAGAGGAAAAATAGGTATATATATAAATATCTATATAAAGCACCAATGACCAACAATAAAACAAAAATGTCGAAATACAAGTCAAGTGTTCTTTAAAAACAATACAATACAAATAGTGCAGGGAAATAAATACTGAATACATGGGCTGGATTATGTACAGTATGTACATGTATAGATGTCTATATACTGTATGTACAGCGTATAGGATTTATATTAACAATGACAGATGATACGTACATATTAAAAAGAGTTAGTGTACTGAGGGTAGGAACTGTTCTTGTGTCTGGTTGTTTTGGCGTACAGCGCTCTGTAGCGCCTCCCAGAGGGGAGCGGCTGAAACAGGTTGTGTCCCGGGTGTGAACGGTCTGCAGTGATGCTTCCTGCCTCTTTCCTGGCTCTGGAGGTGTATAAGTCCTGGATGGAGGGCAGGTTGGCACCACTGAGTTTCTTTGCAGTCCTGATTGTCCGTTATAGTCTGTTCCGGTCTTGTTTGGCGGCCAACCCAAACCACACAGTGATTAATGTGCAGAGAACAGACTGGATTATTGCAGTGTAGAATTGTAACAGCAGTTGGGTTGTTGTTGTTGAATCCAACAAGGTCAATAGTCAGTCACTATCTCTGTTTGTAATACTAATGTGATTACTTTTTTGCGTAAAGAAATCGCCTCTGTGTAGTGTTGAAAACAGGACTTTACATACAGATATATTATGGTGCGTGAATGGGATAAAAGGTGAAATAGCCAGAAGCAACCACTCTGACAGCCACTGCATGTACAGGTTCATCCATAAAACATGAGGTTGTTTCGTCCGTGTCCGCTCTTTCTTTTGTTGCCTCATTGAAAAACATTCGGAAACTTGTCCGCAGGGGAAACGGGGGAAGGCCGGAGTCAGAGGGACTCGGGGAGACAGAGGACCTAAGGTGGGATATATGGAAACAAATCCACAGGCTTTGTATACATCTGGTTTAATTATGATTGATGAGCCAACAATAGATTGTGTTTTGTCATTCAGGGCCAAAAGGGAGACCCAGGACTGGTTGGCCACCTTGGATGGTCAGGGCTCATCGTAAGTCAATTTATTTGTTCACCTAATGTCTGTTTTTATGTCATAGATCCGCACATTAGTTCTGAAACGGCAGAAAAGAGATCAATAAAGTTATGAATTTGCATTGCATGAAGTGCATTGGATTAGTCAGTGAATTGATATCCACTTGATATATGTCTTTTATTTTTGTCCCCAAGGGAATCCCAGGCTTACGTGGAGAGCAAGGGGATGAAGGTGGAAAGGGGAAAGAGGTAAACCAGAACTAATAAGCCTGACACAGATTCAGTGAAAGCTTTACTTTCAGGATAAAACCCAACTGGATCTCTTTGGATTCAGCTTGTGTAAACAAGGCTAGCTTCATTTTGTTTTTATTTAAATAATAAAACAAAGAAAATCTAATTTTTGTTTCATTTATATGCCTCTGAAAGTTTCTCATTAGCTTCAAATATAGACATAGTGTACTTTTTCTCTCTCAATATAACCAGGGCTGTTTAAAAATGACCTGAATGCCAGTAGGGACTGATAGGATTAGACGAAATGGAAAAATACAATTAATACTAAGCTGTTGTTCAGGCTCATAAAATGCTTTCACCCGCTGGGCTCAGTTCAGGTTCTGGCAGAACTGTTTTGCCACACTGAGCGGATCAGCTGTGTGAGTGAAGGAGGACTGACTTGACTGTGTTGTTTGTGCCTTCAGGGTGAGAAAGGAGACATGGGACTGCCTGGACCACCTGGAGGAGATGGCATGAAGGTAGGAGATGTCAAGGATTAATGTGCTCATAAGAGGAGATGTCTGCAAAACAAATAATACTAATAATGTTTGGGTGGTAACTGGTGTTTGTAGGTGTGATGGTAAAGCAGCCAGCAATGTTGATAACATTACTGTACCAATAGTTACAGTAAAGAAGCAAAGAATATCACCATCCTGATGTCCTGTTGTTATGTCAAAGCAGGAAAAGCACAGGTATCAATAACAGCATTAATGATGGATGTATTCCATTATAGGTGAGCCACTTCCAGGTTTTGGTATTTTACATACTGGCTCACAGGAGAGGCTTTCTGGGACACTTAATAGTACAGACTCAGAGCCATCTTTAATGATAGTAGTTCCACCTGTGCTTCCAGCTGCTGCTGTGAAAAAAAGCCTAGTATGACATGTTTCCCAAGCTGTTCAACCATCCAATAAGCACTTCGATGGAGTATACAGGTGCCTTAAAGAATATATATACTTACTTATACTCACGAAATGAGTCGTGCGGCTCAAAATTCAGGCCAGAAACGGGCTAAAATTATACAGTGCATGCCCAGCTTTAGATTTCGAACAGCAACATTTTCAATGCAATGTTTTTAATATTTAATCAAATTCTTATTTATTTGCAATTAAAGCCGTAGTAAAACAATTTGCCACATACTGTTTGTTTGTTATCTGTCTCCTGTACAAATAGTCATAACTACTACCAGAGATAGTGATGACATCAGCCTTGAAGCAATATACTACTAACACATACAACATTTGGCTGACACTGTACACATAGAGTAAAAACATACACATAGGCTGTGATTTTTGACACAATCGTATAGTTAAAGTCCAATTATGTCCTTCACTGTTTATCATGTGAATACCAAGTGGAATGACTTTTTAGATATATTTATCAGAGGTTTTTTTTATAACAGTAGCCTGATGGGTAGAGTGGGAATGATCCTCCTGTGTAATGAAAGTTGTTTTACATCAAACTGACTCAATCTGATGGGGAGAACTGAGTGGTTGAAATGGGCTTCCGTAGGAGACAGTATGTCATTCTGTTTTTTTGTTTGTTTTTTCAGAGTACTCGTGGTGCTGTTGGGTTGCCTGGTCCACTGGGTCTGATGGGAGAGCAGGTACACAAAATTAAGATTGTAGTTTGCTTTCTCATGTTCCCTCTTGTGTTTTGAAGCTTGAACTTTTCCTACGTTTGAATATGTTTTTTTATGATCTCCAACTTTGACAAATGTTCCTCTCTCTCTCTGTATCTCTCTCTTTTAGGGAAATATTGGTCTACCAGGACCGAGGGGTAACACAGGGATGCCAGGACTGCCTGTAAGTTTCATGTCAGAATTCAGCGAGGCATCTTAAAGCTTTTAATTCACTTTGCAAAGCACTTTTTTTTTACAAACCTGTACAGTACAGATAGCTTATTTTACATCTTTTATTCATTGTGCTTTCTTTTGTTGCTGGCTGTTATGTCCCTCTTCAACTGTGTTTGGCTTTTATGTTGTTTATGTCTTTGCTTTCTATTATGGAAAGAACTTTGTATTTGAAATTCCCTTTGTATATACAAAGTTTATTCAGGCTATGCATTTTTTTTATAGTTCTGTCACTCAGATACTTCATCCAGATTGTGTCTGAAAAATGGAGTACAGAAGTGGAATTGTTTTATAAGAACTCATTGAGGCTGTTATCTGTCTGTTGAATCATTCACAGTTCACCAGCACATTATGATTGTGTTCAGCCCACTGTGTCCTAGGTTATAAAATCTACCAAGCCATGTCCGATGGGTTCTTAATGCAGCAGATAAAAGAACTCGGAAGCTCTTTGTCGTTAAATGCACCTCACGGTGGAAAAATCATACTGATGCCCTTTTCTTCTCCTCTTCTCTCCTCCGTTGCAGGGTTTGTTTGGATTAAAGGTACGGTATTATCAACTCAAGCACTCTCGTCCTGACAGATCAAACTCACTTCAGCGCCTATTCGCCATTATCTGAAGCGCTGAATGCCCTGGAGGATGTTTAACGTCAGGGTCACTCTGGTTTATGTTGATGGCACATATAATCATAAAGCTGTCCTATTTGGAGTTGGCGTTAGAATGTAATGGGATTGTCTCTATTTCCATATCAATGTGTGTTAAAGTTAATGATGTGGTATTACTGTATAGAACAGTGCTTGTTGTATATTGTGCTTATCACATTTTCTTGTCCCTGCAGGGTTTGAAAGGCTACCAAGGTTTCCCTGGTCTGTCTGGCAGGAGGGGGCTCCCAGTAAGTTTACAAGAGAGGATGAAACGCACTATGAATTAAAGTTTGCATTGATTAAACAAATGTGCTTATCATATTAAAGTGATAGTTTGGGTGTTCTGAAGTGGGGTTGTATGAGGTACTTATCCATAGTAGGTGTATTAACTACAGTAGATGATGGCTAGCGTGCCCACAGCTTGGAGAAACAGACAGGAGTACTGGTGCCGGAAAAAAGCAATACAGTGCTGAGGATGGGGACGGCAGAAAAACGTATTTTAGCCACTTAAAAGAAAGGCTCACCAAAAAAAAATTATATCCGTTTAGGCGTACGCTATATTTACAACCACCAAGTTTTTCAAATTCTGAGTTCCAATATTGATATTTTTGTAGTGTATACCCGATTTTTGCATCTTCCTTGTGTTTTAGGGTCCACCTGGGGTGCCCGGACGTCCAGGACAGTCACTCAACATGACGTTGACTCAGCTCAAGGCATGTGATTCATGTCTTTATTGTCCAAATAAAGCATTTTGTTTAAAGTTGGGTTACAATTACAAAAACATTTCTCATGAGAGCGTTTGAAAATGTGTCTTGACCGCAATGCAATGCAACTGACTTTGTGTGTTGTTTATTCTCTTTCCATGTCCAGGACCTGATGTATTTGTCCGATAAGCCCAACTATCCTCTGATCCAGACTCTGCTAGATTCTCTGCAGCAGGAGCTTCGGCTGCTGGCTGATCCTCCTGATGGCAGCAAGGAGCATCCTGCCACCACCTGTCTGGAGCTCTGGCTCTGTCACCCCGAATACAGCAGCGGTCAGTTCCCCAAACTATCAAATAACAGTTAATCCACATTGAAATATCTTGGGATTCACTGAGCTGGCTGGAGTTCTAGACACTGTCCTCTCTGTTCAATGTTTGCATCATCCTTCATGTGAGCTTTTCTAAACACCGACATAATGAATTATTTCTCATGCAGATTACCATCCAATTGACATTTTTATATTTATTTCATGAATACAAAGTAAAGAAACGGACCGCTTCACCGCTTTCGACTGGCTCCCTGCCAATTCTTCTGCCTTTTCCCTCACCGAGGGTGAGGCATTGCTGTTATTGGCTGGCTCTGTGTCACTGCAGCGTGTGGGCAGTGCATGCAGATGAATTGTGCCCCTTTGCTGGGGCTCCTCCTTTGCTCACCCTGTGAATGGCATGAAGGGAGGTGGGCGCCATTCATCTGCATGTGCTGCCCGTGCCGCAGAGTTTCACTTTAACGGGGCATTACGTGACCAGGCATTATCAATCCACTTGACTAAGGCGGCTTCAGCCAAATGTGATTTCCCCGTACACATTTGTTTTTTATTCAGAGAAAATGACTTTCATTTTCCCGTTATGATTTCAATGCGCATTCAGCATCAGCCTCAGGTATCCAGCTGGAAAGCAGACGGTCCATGTGGGAAAATATCAAAGTAAAAAAAAACAGCAACATAATTTTAAAATTGATTTCCACATATTTTTATGTATGAAAAGACCTCAATTGAACACTGTGAGCGGTCTACTTGATTACTATAAGCAAATTATTTAAACCGTGTTTGTAAAGGAATGATAAAGTCCCAAGCTTTTTGATCCATATAAGCGTTTGACCATCACTATAAGCAGTTTCCACTGTATAAGGAATCATTTATACCTAATGCTTCTGATTCTCAATAAATATCACAAGTGAAGGAGTAATAATACTTAAACAAATTAAACGTCAACATGTTATTTCTCTAATATGTTGTGTGGTTGTGTCTCCAGCATTGTTCAGGTCTTTCTGTCAGCTTTCTGGGGCTGAACAATTTCATCCCCGCAGATCTCATTGAACTCTGGCTAACCTTTCTCTGCAGGGGTGTATTACATCGACCCCAACCAGGGCAGCTCAGCGGACGCTCTGCTGGCCTACTGCAGCTTCTCCTCCACATCAAAACAGACCTGCCTTCATCCTCAGGACTCTCAGGTATAAAGACATCACCCGAGAAAAGCCACAGGAAATTGCACCTCTGGATCAATGGCGTGCCCGCTAACTTCATTTAGCCGTGTTGTACGACCTGAATCTCAATTTGATGGATCGTCAGTCAGCTCATCACTTTCAGAGTGATGACTGAGACCTCTGCAGTGATTACTTGATCTTGAACTTGTAACACAATCACCTTAAAGGAACAAAAGTCTTATTTTGGTAGTTTGGATATGATTCCTATAGTATCAGTTATGAAACTTGTGAATCATCGTGTGTGAATCATTTGATTCATTTGATTCACACACACATAACGATTCTTCCACCCTACAGTTTTCAGGACTCTCTACAAGATTTCCAAAATATGATTTCTTCGCCCTTAAGCGGAACTTATGACCTATACTGCAGCTAGCCACCAGGGGGCATTCAAGATGTTTTGTCTTCACTTTTGGGGAGCTGTCATGTCGTCTATATTTATATAAAGTCTATGGTCAGGACTCTCTGTTAAAGGACCCTGTAATAAAGTAGAGTAGAGGTAGAATGTACATATAGTACACAAAAACAACCACTAGAGGTCAAGATGATGACCTTTACTGTTTTTAGATAAATGAAGGTATAATAATTCTCAAAAGAGAGACCGTATTCAAAAAGTGAAGCTCCCTATGGGATTGCGTGTCTAAATGAGACACTACATTTATCCAAAGGACATCAGGACACAAACGTTATTATTCTTGTTATTATTGTCCTTTTCGGTACTTCAGTCTATGCAAAAACAAAAAAAAACACACCTCTCACCCTCTCAACTCTAATGCAGTCAATACTACATAAAAAATGTACGCACTCAACCAAAGAATAATATGAATTGGTCTCGGGTAGCGTGAAGTGAATGCATCGCTCGCCCGAGGTAGCCAATTTACCTCGGGTTCATGCTGGAGCTGCATGCTAATCCAGAGCTCATCAGCAGCTGTCTGAACATCGCTGACCTTCACAAGCCTCTCATATGAAAGCAGGTCTTGAATTCAGATTTACAAATCCTACTTCTTTTCTCTGCCTGCAGTTGCCTATGAAAGCCTGGATGGAAGAACTTTCGGAAGAAGGATCCTTTCAGTGGCTCAGCAAGCTGGAGCAGGGGTTTCAGGTGAGTGAAGGAACAACCTAAACTATACATTTACCCTCATCTGGACGTCATCTCAAAGCACAGATGAGTATATTCATTAAAACTGCGTTGATTGGTGTTATTGGACACTGATAACACCATGAATTGCGCATCATTTGCAACCGCTATCTGCCCCAATTCACAAAACATATTACGCTAATGATATTACAGCGCAACCACGGCCATAGAGTTTTGCAGCTGAATGCAATTTCCCCTCTTTTTGCGTCTGATTTTAATTATCCATGTGGCAAAGTATAAATGTGCTCGAGGCCAGTGAGTCGGTTGTGAGGAGGAGAGAGTCAGCCTTAGCCAGAAACCCATCGTATAGACCAGACTCGGGTCAGACTAGGGCTCATTTAACTTCTCTCTTTGCAATGTGCCCATATACACCTCTGCCCCACAGAGCACACATATGCGGGTGGGTGAAATAATACATAATTCAGGAAAATAAAAATTACATTCTTTTATTTTAAGAGTTTATTAAGTACCTGCAGCGATCCCACAGCAGCAGAAACGATAAGTCATTCATTAAGAGGGACCGCTCTGCGCATTTACACACCAGGCACAGCAGCATAACTTCATTGATTATTTAAAATCTCGTTTTTCTTCTCATTTATTTTCAAAAATAACATGTAGAGGTTTTTTATTCATTTATTTTTCATGACAAAACTGTCACTGCATCCTGTCACTGCAATGCAGGACACCCCATATAAATGCGCTTCGGTTACCACCAGCTCTCTGAAGACGCTATAATTTGACTGTAACTGCATGTGGCTGTTAGCGCTGATCTTTGTGAATTGGACTGTTTTCGCATTGATGCTTATTTGCATAAAACTACCTCATTTAAATACGTGCAAATAGCACAGGAGCACCAAGACGCTATTTGCTTGGCAGCTCAGTTAAGCTGGGCATACACTGTACGATTTTAGCCCGTTTCTGGCCCGAATTTTGAGCCGCACGACTCATTTTAGAGTCGGACCGACTTTCAGCTTTGTCGGGCATCATTTGCCAAGCAGTGTACAGGGGGGACCGAAGACCGATTAACTCCTCCCGACCAGCCGTCGGACAGTCAGATGAAAAGGTTTTTCTGCCGTAAAAGCCATGCAATTCTTTTGTGAATTTGCCCCTGAGACCGTAAATGTGTCGCAAAATCAAAACAATGAGCTAAAAGAGGCTAAATTGCTGCAGGCGACCCCTTTCATATTAATTACAAACACAAATGGAGATACTTGTACTATCACATTTTTTCTAGTATTGTTTTGATTTGATAATTTGATTAACTCAGTGTTTTTGATTATTCTTATTCCTTTCTTACCAGTTTCACTATCCAGGTGCTAATGTGGTCCAGATGCGTTTTCTGAGGTTGCACAGCAGCACCGCCATCCAGAATATGACCTACTCCTGCCACCCGGGACACCGACTGGGAGAGACAGACAGAGACGTCAAGTTCCTCACCGACACAAGGAAGCAGAGTTACCTCGGAGCACTTAAAGACTGTGTGGTATGTAAGAAGCTTTCCAAATGTACTTTTTCACTGTGCTCTATAGAGGCTTGAGGAAGTACGGGTCGTGCTGCTGCTGCTGTTGTTTTTTAGAATCTTTTTGAGGTAAAGTCTTAGCTAGCCTGCGAATAGACAGCTACATTTAACTTTTTGCAACTTCTTCATTATATTTATTTGAAAAATCCTTTCAGAGTTTGTAAAGATATAGAGTAGTTGCAAAAAGTAAAAACTTTTAGATATTTTTTTGGTTGTTGTGTCCATGGTGATGGGACTTCTCTACAGTTATATATTATTTTATATAATATAGTTTTTGGTGTTGCTCTTAAAGGTGCTAAATGCCAGATTGGGAGCATATCTATTGGTCCGCATGGCTCTCAACATGGCTAACAGCGCTTAAAAGGGAACAACGGCCATTGTTAAAACACTGATATTATTCTGGAAGTTATATAACATGACAGAAAAAAATACTGCAACTTGCTCGTGTATGCACATATTGCGAGGGCGCGCTGGGAAACCCTAAGGTGGCAGCGCATCACGGTAAATAGCAACAGTGGGGATTTGTTTAGAATTTCAACAATATTGCACAATTTATTTTATGTTAACAATAAACACTTATAAGACAGGGAACTGTGTCATACCTTTCTGACTTCTTTTGTTTTACATTAGTTGTAGTTTGGAACAGAGAAATCCACTGGAACGGAGAGAGATACAAAATAATCGTTGGCTGCAGCCCCAGTTGAGACAAAAAATAAAACCAAATTATGCTTAAGTATTGCCACATTAAAAAGTGATGATTGTTAGCAGTTAAATGTAAAAAAATCTGTATTGTGTTTCCTGTGTCAGCCTGGAGAGGAGACTGATACTGGACCTCGGGAGTCCGTGTTTGAGTTTGAGGACCTCCATCTGCTTCCTCTGAGAGACGTCGCACTAATGGGAGGCGGAAACTTCACACACCAGTTTGGCTTCACTGTCGGACCCTTGTGTTTCAGCTAGAGGTGCTAGAAAGCTGTGCCGTCCACAGGACACAAACCTCTGTTCAAATCATGGACACCTAGAGGACGACTGGAGCATCTCTTCCCGTTTCTGAAGATGTCACTTCCTTTTCCTCTTGTTTTTGGGCGATTTGATCTCTCAAGTCGAATGACTCCGTTATTCATGAATTTGAGAGGACACAAGCATCCCCAGGCTTTTTTTCACGGAGAAGTCAATTTTGTTTACAGAGACGTTTATCTTGTATTGAATAATTTAAAAATGTATGTTTTTTTTTTATCCTTTATATACAATGTTTTTTGCTGTTTGATTTTTTTTATGTATTTTGGGCTTCTGACATAGCCGGCCCATTGTGTATATAGAAGCCAGAATGTCCTAACTGACCTCTTAACAATGTGTTCTGTATGGGGACACAGCTACTGTGGTCCCATTGGCCGTATGTCTCCAGGCCAGTAAAATCCTCTACTTTCGTACTGTGAGTGACCTCAGATGTGTCACTTTTCTCAAGGTGCTTTTATTTGAAAGACTATTTCTTGAATCCCAAAAACAATAGAGGACCTATTATGCTTTTTTCCCTTTCCTTTAGTGTGTTATATCGTTTTTTGTGCATGTAAAAGGTCTGCAAAGTTACAAAGCCCAAAGTCCACACCAAAGAGACTTACTCTCCCCCACAGAAACACTGCTCCTGAACTACCTGAAACACCTCGCTTGAAGTCCCGCCTCTTCTTCCGTAACGTGGTGATGTCACCAAGTAACACATTTGCATATCCTCAAACAAAGCTAGTTAGAGCGGAGCTGGAGCGGAGTCTGAAGAGTTTTTCGGGTATCAAATCAGAGCAGACTGGGCTTTGAGGAGCTCAGACAGAGGATGAAAAGAGGTTCTGCAGCACAGCCGTTATGAGATAAATAAAGCATTTTTTGAACATTAAACCTAGTAAACATGTTCTAGGAGAAACCCGAAATACATGAAAATGAGCATAATAGGTCCTCTTTAAAATACACAACATAGTTTATTGTTTTTACAGTTTCATGTCATTGTATGGGGTATTTTTTTTTTACATCTCAGGTATTATACATTAATGATATACACATGGGCGCTGAAGCTGCTGTAGCCACAGTATGTAGTTTAGCATTAAAACAAGACTAAAGTAATGTTAAAGGATAAATCCATGAAAATAACCAAAACCAATACTGAATTAGTTCTACCAACTAGTATTGTGTGTGTGTATCCAAAACCTCTTCTTCCTTTGTGCCACAGAGCTCCATTGTTATCCAAAAATAGTGAGCCACGCTGTTGCACATGTTCCTCCATTATTGTACCATGAACAAACATGGTAGTTTATTTTGACTAAATCCCACATACACCGTCCTGCTGCCAGAAATACTCACTACAGCACCAAATGTGTATTCATCCACAGCTGAAAATAGTCCCCAGCAAATGCACTATTTACCCCTGTTTGAGTAATGTTTGCTAAAAAATTGTTTTAAAGATTTACATTTTCAGATGGAACCATTATGATGATTATACTGTTTTAACAATAGAAATGTGTCTCTCTTTTTTCTGTTATTCTCATGTAAACCAAAGACCAAAGTTAAGCAGCCAAAGCTCCCAGATTTCCTCCCACAACAATACTGTAATTTCATTCACTGTACTGTAAAGAATCATGCATAAGTTTGGCTGTAGAGTACGTGTGAGAAGAGTAGTACCCCAGGCCCTGCAGAGCTTCTTTGGTGCCCATTACCACCCACTTAGCATTGAGTAATTACTGTCAACCTGAGTTTCTGCTTCATTCAATCTGAGAAATGCTTGTGTTTGGAGAAAAGAAGCAAGCCTTGTAGCGTCTCAGCAGAATCAGGATGTGGTGTTTGTGTCCCAGAGTGGGTCCGCATTGAATAAAGAGTGGTGTGTGCACTGTCTGCAGGGAAGAGAGGAGAGGAGAGGATTCATTGGAGTGAGATCTCAGGGAATGTGTGGTCTACCGGCTCAGCCAAAACAACAAAACTTCACTTTCTTCTCAGCTGCGGAGAATCAGAGGGGCCTGCAAGTTTTTTTCACGAGGCTGAGGTGTCATGTCCCACCGCTATATAACAGGGAAGAAATGTTCTTAATCTTAATCTCACATTTTAGCCACGGGTTTGCAATTCTGGCCTGGTGTTTAATATTTCTTTTTATATTTAGATTTGTCATATCATCATTCCATATGATTGCCTTAGCTGGCTGAGACTGATCATTGTTACTTTACTTGTTTTGTACAAATTAACATTTTTTTTTTTTAAATATCTGAAATGACATGCTGGACATCGGTCTCATGTGATCCCGCTATCAGCTCGTTCAAAGAATTGTGTCAGCTGAATTAAAAGAATAATACATAACCAAATGTTGACTCAGTGTATTTCATCAGCATTAGTTTTGCAATTATTTGGCTTCGTCCACATGCTGAAGTCCACTCTCTTTTTCAGGTCCACAGAAATCACCCTTGTATTGATTATTCAGCTTCAATCTTTCTAACACAAGTTTTACCGGCTAAATTCTATGTAATAGCTTGAAATACAGGTGTATGTAAAATACAAACTGTAACCAAAATACAAACATGTACCTGATGATGAGCATGATACAGTATGTCCCCTTTAAAGGTCCCATATTATGCTCATTTTCAGGTTCATACTTGTGTTTCTACTAGAACATGTTTACATGCTCTAAGTTTAAAAAAAAACTTTATTTTCCTCATACTGTCTGCCTGAATATACCTGTAACGCTCTGTTTTAGCGCATTTCAACGGAATTACAAACGGAATTGCGTTGCTAGGAAACAGCTTGGGTCCATGTTTACCTCCTATCAGCTGATGTCATTCACATACAATGCAACAGGAAATAAAACTGGGACACATTTAGAATGTTTATGTTTAAAACGGTGTCAAGGGTCTAAATATTGTATATTTGTGACATCACGAATGCACAGCAAGTGCAGGCCAGATTTTACTGCGCATGTGTAGTACCCCCAAAGATATGACGCGTTGATGACGCGTGAGCCAGCCTCCTTTCCATAGGCCTTGACTGCAACCAGGAAATAAACTGGGACACATTTATGGTACATGTCCACAGGGGCGTGTTTTATCGCGAGGGGACGCAACGCTTCCCAGCATTGGACGCTTGGTGTGCTGTCCCTAGAAACAAGGCACTCGGCTCCTGATTGGACGAACGCTTTCCCACCGTTGGCTGCTGCTCCCAGCTTTCAAACCGGAACCAGTATGGAGGCTCGTTTGGAAACTTTCTTCTCTTATTTCATGTAAATAGTTCACTGAA